>NW_006399877.1:2998445-3040595 GCF_000299155.1 Elephantulus edwardii
AAATGGGTGACCCTGGAGGACATTATGCTGAGTGAAGTATTTCAGTCACAAAAGGACAAATACTGCATGGTGCCACTGTTGTAAAACAGGACTGACCTTGGGGTTGGGGCTGCCACTGTTGTAAAACAGGACTGACCTTGGGGTTGGGGGGAGACTGAGAAAGATGGGTTCAATAATGTATACTGTATTGAAACAGATGAGGGAGAAAACTGTGTAAAAGAGATATGTGACTAGGTATTTCTGTCATGACAGGAGTCTAGAGCGAAAGCTACATGGTGGAGTGGAACTGGGGGGAGGGTTTGTAAAACAATGAAAGAATTTTTGTTTTAAAAGAGGGTTGTGTAATAGGGGAGAGGGGAGAAAAGTGTAACAATGAATGAATGGAAATCCAAAGTCTCTGAAAATTTTACTGAAATTAATAATAAATTTTAAAAAAGAAAAAGAAAAAGACATCATGCTGGGAAAGATAAAGGGTCAGAGAAAGAGAAGACCCTTAACGAGACAGATTGTCACAGAGCACGACAACGGGCATCTGGGTGGTCATGAGAATGGCACGTGCCAGGGCAAGACTCACATCTGCTGTTCACACGGCCAGAGTCGACTTGATACTGAACAGCGACGTGGGTAAGGGAAGTGGAGAAGCCAGTGGGTTGTGTTTCTTGGGCTGGCAGAGCAGGATGGCTGTGGTAGAACCAGCGTGAGGCGGTGAGCAGTGCCACTGTTAGCGTGAGGTGCCTTTGAGCTGGCTGGAGCTCAGAGGTCCTGCACACAGTGAGACAAAGTGCTGCGTGTTTCTGCGCCATCCCCACGTCACTGCTATGCTTGGACCGGGACTTCCAGCCATTGTGTCCATCCATCTTGTTGAGGGCTTAGACCGGTGTGTAACTGCTAGAAGACTGAAGAGGGGGAGGAGAGAGGGTGCCACCCGGAGACATTGTGGCTTCAGGTCCAGACCATTGCAGGAAAGTGAATTTCTCAATGAAGTGAGTCACATGAATTTTCCCTTTTCCCAGAAACGTTAGCACCCTAGTCCTGTAACAAAAACACCACACATGCGGTGCTTTGAAGAAGAGAAACAATTCTCTCACGGGGTGGAGACTGGAAGCTCACTCTGGGCCATCGTCTGTGACAGTTCCTCTGAGCCCTGATCGTGTCTCTCTCTGCTCCCTGCTTTCCCAGCCCCGGGGCTCCCTCTACCTGCACCATCACGTGCTGTCCTGAGGGGGTGTGTCCACGTCTCTACCATCCACCGCTGTTGGTGGTTCCCCTCATTTAGTGAACTAACCCCTGGCCATCACCGTGGCCTTCCAGTGTGGATGGAGATGCGACACTGTTGGCGGTGACAGTGGCTTCTGCATTTCCTGAACACTTCCCGCCAGCCAGCCGCACACACCCTCGGATTTGGTAGGCACAAGGTCACCATTACAAATGGAGAGTGGCATTCAGAGGAGGGAAGCCAGATGGCCAACGCCTCCTCGCTGGTAAGTGATGGCCAGTGGCCAGGCACAAACATCTATGCTGATGCCCATGACAGGCATTTGCTGCTGACTCACTTCCCGTCTTCCAGCCAAGCAACACCCAACCCCGTCCACCTTCGGGTCAAGAGCGCTGTTGTTGCTGCCTTCCCCACCTTTGCTCTGCATGGCGTCCTGAATTGGGCAGCGTTGAGGATGGACACACACCTCAATTGCTAGACGTGGACGATGCTGGTGCCACGACGCTGCTGTGTTCTCGGCCCTCATGAGGTGGGAGGTGCAGGTCACGTGACAGCCCCCACCCTCGAGACACAGGAGCTCTCCACTCCGGCGACACCACAGAGCCTCCTGCCAAACAGCCGGGCAGCTGGTCACTGAGCTCCCACGTTTCTAAGCTCTTGTCCTCTCTAGTTTAGAATTCGGATGGAATCCACGCTGAGGCCTGGAGGCTGAACTTCTGCAGCAAGTGCTTCGAGTCCTCTTCACTTTTTGAATGCACAATTGTATTATCTGCTTTATGCAGGTGGTTAGGATAATAGGTAGGCATTGTTGTAACCATGACATAAGTAAGAAAGAAGTTACTAGAGGAATAATGAGCAGTGGTCATGGAAACCGAGGGCCAGAGGCTCCCAGAGCCTGCCGTGGCTTCCAGAACCCCCCAAGATGAGCAAGAAGCTGGATGGGCCTCAGCGAGCTCTCCACCCACCCTCACCCAGAAGACTCTGCTTGTCCACACACTCATTTGTACTGGGGTCACGCCTGGGAGGAAACAGATGTTGGAGCAGGGGTGGTATCCCCTATGGTGTTGGGTGACTCCAAAGACACACTGAGTCCTAACCTGGGGCTGTGAGTTCTTGATCACCTCTGGAAATAAGATCTTTGAAGGTGTCATCAGCTAACACACACGAAGTCTGCTGCAGTAGGCTAGGTCAGAATCTGACATAAATGGTGTCCTCAGAAAAGAGAAGAGATGAAGAGAAACCAAGGCAGGTGGTCACGTGTCAGTCCGTATACAAGTCAGTGAATGCTCGAGACCACCAGGCTGAGATGAGGCAGGGCCACCCCTTGGGCTTTTGGGGGGCATCCCTTGAACAACGTGTTGATCTGACTTCTGGTCTCCAGAACTGGCAGTAAATTTCTGTTCCTGTCAGTTGGCTGATGTGTGGACTTTGGCTACCTCAGCGTAGGAAATGCATATTTCCTGAACCGTGTCATCTGTCCCCACTCTTGGCTGGCTTCCCTAATGTCCTCTGTCTCCACTCTGGGCTGGCTCCCCTATTCTGTTGTGGACACCAGAATTCCCTTCCTTACAGAACAGAGATATTGGTAGTGCTGTGGAGAACTGAACCATGGAGTTTCAGTTCACGAGAGAGCTCATTAAGATACTGCATAGTGCCACTGTTGTAAAACAGGACTGACATAAGGGTTTGGGGGAGACTGAGAAAGATGGGATAAATTATGTATACTGCGTTGAGATAGATGAGGAAGAGAATTGTTTAAAAGGGATATGTGATTAGGTATTATTGTCATCAGGAGTCCAGAACGAAGGCTGCACAGTGGAGTGGACTTCGGGGGGGGGGGGATTGTATAACGAAGAAAGAATTTTTCTTTTACTTTTTAAAGAGAAGAGCGAACTGAGGGTGGGGAGTGGGAGTGGGCAGGGAGAAAAGTACAAAAATGAATGAATAGAAATCCAAAATCTCTGTAAATTTTCATTAAAATTAATAATAATAATAAATAGATTTTTTTAAAAAGAGGAACTAGGGCAAAAAAATATAAAAAGATACTGGAGAGTCAGACCCGAAGCGGTTAACTCTGACCACTCAGAACAGGCTTTCTATAAGAAAACATCCTTTAAGCTCCAAACTGCTGCGTTGGAGCCACAGTCCTGGAGCCCAGCCTGTTTATAAACCAGGACTGCCTGCTGTAACTGTAAAAATTGTTTATTGTTGAAACGAGGGCTTAACTGGACTTCTCCTCTGTTCCCCTCTCCTCTCTCACTCGCTGACTTGACCTTAATGTCATGCTCTGCAGAGACACCAGGCTTTTGGTTCAGCCCTGACGGGGCAAAGCCCACTCTGCCCCTCACTGAGTGAATGCTGCACAGATCCCCGACCCGGAGCTTTTACACTGCTCTGGAAAATGGAATTCTGCCTTCCTAAGTGGCGGGCTATGTTTATCCAGGCCTCAAGCGTCCTGGCCACATGCTCCCGGAAGTGTCTCGTGGTAAGTGGAGGTGCTGGCTGGCCGTGACCGGCGGGGGCACACACAGGCCCGGGGCCAAGCGCTCCCCGTCCCCTGGCGCCGTGGGCACGTGGGTGGTGCTGCGGGCGGAGGGTCCCTGGCCCGGTCCGCCGCCAGCCTTGCCAGCCTTGAGTCATGCCTATCTTTAGCAGCGCCTGTCGCCGAGGTGGGCCAGATTTCACGCTCACAGCTCTCCAAATTCTGCATCCTTATTTCCAGCTTCAGACAGCGGAGATGGGGATTTAGTGTTTTCCAGCCACTACATCTGAGCTTGTGACTCTGAACAAGGCCAAGACTGGCGCTGAGGGAGGCTCGGCAGTTCCTTTGGGAATGGCAGTGACACCGTTTGGACGGCTTTGTGGGTGCTGCAAGGCTGAACCCCACAGTGGCTACCATCCCCCCTCCCCCCCCCAGCAGGCATGGTCAAGCGATCAGAACCTCTGAGCTCTTTCTGCACTTGGGCTCAGGAAGAGACATCTGATGAGGGTGCATGTCCCCTGCTGATGGGGTGACGCCCAACCTAGCAGGCTACGTGGGACTTAGGGAGAAATCAGAGGGCCGGGGCTTTGAGGGGCTGCTCGGAATGACCTTTCAGCTATGTGCTTGCACATGGCCCCTTCTGGGTGCACTGCTAACCCTGGCTTTCCAATTTTCGGCAGGAGTTTGTCCATGTGGTGGTGCCAAACAGGAAACAATTGGGTTTCCTGAAAATGGCTTTTCCTTGTTTAATTCTTGACAAAGTGCCAGCTTTGAAGTTGATGTGGACTTTGGAGAATGGGTGAGGTGTCACCGTGGAAGCCATGGGGACACAGGCCTTTCCGCAGCTCTGGGTCTCAAGAGGAGGATGCTATCAGCCTGCAGGTGGGATGAGAGAAGTCTGACAGGGTGCTTTCTTCTAGAAGAGAGAATGGAAAGGAGAAGGAACAAGAACAGAAAGGAGAGAGAGAGGAAGGGAGAGAAAGAGAGAGGAAAGGAGAGAAGGGGAGGGAGAAAGAGAAGAAACACACACATTGAGGGAAAAATAGGGAAGGCAAGAGATTGATGCGGGCAGAAAGTAGGAGGGAGGAAGAATGAGGAGAAAGAAAAAGACAGAGGAAGACAGAAACAAAGGAGAGAGGGGAGGGGGCGTCTGAAGGCCTCAGGGAGGGCAGGCCTTGGACTCTCGCTGGGCTCTCCCACCCCAGCTGGAGGGCCACAGCTCGGCCATGCCCTGCTCTGCGTGGTCAGAAGGAAGATAAGAGGTAACAGATGAGCAAATAAAACTTCCCACTCAGGAAGGCTGTGTTCAGATTGTGTTCTCCTACTAAGATAGCTGTCCGTGCTTTGGCGTTCTGAAGGAAGTATTATTCAGAGCTTTGAATCCTTCTTCCTTCCTGGTCTCTAAAGTGAAGCAGGAACAGCTCGGATTTGTAAAACGTGGGTGAACAGGAATGAAACTTGAATGGGCACGCTAACATGTTGACACCTCACTGGAACTTGACTCTTCTCCTCAGGAAACGAGAGGAACACGCGTGCGGTGCAGGCCCTGAGCGCCCTGACAGGCGGCGTCGGGAACAGCGGTGCCCGCTCCAAGGTGGTTGCTGAGCTATCTGTCACTTTGAATGTGTGCTGCCTCCGCACAGCTGACAAGAGTCCAGCCTCCTGGACCAGCCTCCCAGAAGGGCCCCCAGGGCCTCTTCCGAACTTCCTGTTTCAGGGCTTCCACTAGAACTTTTCCTGTTCTGGCCATCGTTCTGTTTCACTCAGGTTGAAACATTTGAGCCTTTTAAAATTTTGCTCCGTTGACCATGCCTGAAATGGTTTGAACCTTTAGAGGCTATATTTTATCTCCCTCCCTAGCGAGTGCTCCCTTCCAGCTTGGTACAAATCACTCAGCAGGATGTGTCAGGGAATGCGGGATCACATGACCATGGCCTTCAGACACAGGGGAGGCCTGGCCTCCATTGCCTGGCTGGTCCAGGAGTCCAGGCGTTGCAGTCACCACTGAAGCCCGCTCCAAAGTGATTCTGTGGTGGCCACTGGTGTATGACAGACCCAGTGCTGCCCTGTGTCCCCTTCTCCTGCATGTCCCTCTGTTCTGTAATCCAGGCCTGGGGAATCAGTGAAGCCAGAGGTCCCTGGGAATTGGACTCCATGCCCTCTCCCTGCCTTTTCTCAGGTAACATTCACCCAGGGAGAGCCTGAAGGAGATGGTGATGCACTGGACTGAGCACTGACCAGCCTCTCTGGGAGGAAGCAGAGGCGGCCTTGGAAACCCCATGGGCCAGCTCTGGTTTGTCCAGCAGGGCGGCTATGGGTCTGCATTGACTCCACCACTGGATGGGAATGAGATGCCCCTCCACGGCCCAGACGCGCTGCTCCCGCTGGGGACGTGTGGGGACAGGCTGAAGGCAAGAGAGGAGGACTAGGATGGGGGTGTCATGATGGAGGAAGTGAAGGTGGGTCGGCCCCATGCTCCCCACCTTTGATGGAACTGAGAACAATCGCATGCAGAATCAACCGCCTTCTGAGGACCATCTGCTTCTTCGGTCTGCCGTCTGGTTTCCAGGGGCCCCATGCCCCTCGCCCACCACACTCAGGCCACTTTCCTTTCAAAGTCTCTGTGTCTTCTTTAGAATAACGGAAACACTGACGTGTCACCAAACGGCCTTTGAACTTGTCTACGGTTAGTAACAAATGAGTTTGGATTCTCTTCTCCTCCTTTGTTATAAAATAAAACCAGTTCATAAAAACCTTAATACAACCCTGCCTTACAATTGTATGTGCTCCAAGACTGTTTCTAGTTACAAGGGCTTCAGCTTTCCTCTTCTGTTCCAGAACATTCTCATGCTCCCGACCGAATCCTCCGATTTGCTCTGACTTGAGGAGGGGCCCATTTAGACGACGCTCTGAGGTGGAGACAGTTTTATGCTTAGGTTTGATGAAGTCTTGACAGTCGTGGCCATCAGTGTGCTGATGTTAAACTTTCAGCCCCTGTAGCTGGAGTCTATATGGTTGGCTAAAACTTACACTGCATGGCTTGCTATCAAATCTCCCCTTTGCTCTCTCTGATGAAGGAATGGTTTTGACTTGGAAAGCCTCCCAGGGCCGTAAAAATAACACCACTTGCAGTTTCCTATGTTGCAGACATATTATTAAAAGGAGGGGAGAGGACTGGCTTTCCCAGCCCTGCACAAGGGGACGGCCACCTTACCATGAATTTGACAGGCAATTTTTTTTTAATGCAAGCAAATAACTTTTTGGAGGAAGAATACTTGGCTGCATGTTTATTACTCTCCTTCCACTTCTTGTACTTTGAAAATCCTTGTTTCAGCAGAAACATTGGTCAGCCTGAGGCCTCTGTTCGTTAGTTCTGACACGTGGCTGATGCCTGCTCCGTGACCAAGAGCCTGGTGGTCCCCTGGAAGAAACCCACCTGGTCTGTGGGAGACCAGGGTTCAATTCCTGGCCAGGGCATCTCATGCACAGCCAACATCCACCTGTTGAGAGAGGCTTGCAGGCTGCTGTAATGTCTGACAGAGTTCAGCAAAACTTCCAGGCCGAGACAGACTAGAAAGAAAGAGCTGATGATCTGCCTGTAAACCCAGGCCAAAGACAGCCCTGTGGGCCAGGGTGGTCTGACCATGGGTAGGGTGCAGGGAGGGCCGCCTTTTGTTCAAGGCTCGAGAGGACTGACCAACACAATACAGACTGCAGCCAGAGGCGTCTGTGACAGTAATGGTCACTGTGATGTCACGTGAGAGGAGGCTCCCTCACAGGAGGGTTCCTGGAGGGGACATCAAGCTGCCTACGGGGGAGCAGGGATGTGGAGTGGGCTGCAGATCAAAGAGGAAGGCTGAGCTGGATGCCAAGGACAGAGGCCAGGCTCTGATGGACTCTCGCTATCAGTTGCCATCCTCGGAAACCCTGTGGAGCTGGTCTGCTCTGTCCTCCATGGTCACTGTGAGTCAGAATGGACTCACTGGCAGGGTGGGCTTTTTTTGTGAGGGGTAGGGGTAGAGATGGTAAATCTCACATTGTCAGCCCCGAGCGACACAATGTTACTGCACTAGGGTGCTGACCCGAAGGGCGGCGGTGTGAACCCACCCACTGTCCCCGGTCATTTCTGACTCAGAACTGCCCTCACCAGTTTCCGAGGCTGTGAATCTCTACAGAGTGGACTGCTTTGTCTCTCTCCTGCTAGTGGCTGGTTGGTTCAAAGTGCTCACCTTGTGGTTACCAAGCTGACACGTAACCCCCTGCTCCACCAGATAGCCTTTCTTTGATGACTATAGTCGAGAAAACGTTGAGGGGCAGTTCTGCTCTGCTCCACGGGAGCGCCATAGGTAAAAACCCAGAATGGACAGCACCTCACAACGCCAGCCACCTCCAGGGAGGTTTGGCTGTCGGCCGAGCTAAACCCGAGCTTTGCAGAAACGCCAAGGGGAGATGGTTTGTGCACAGAAGTATCAAAACAGGACGGCCCCAAGTCTTCCTTCTTGCCCCAGCCACAAAACTCCTGTTTCCTCTAGAAAATCTAGGGGGAGGGGTACAAAGGGTTCATTGCTTAGCTGCCAAGCTCGAGGTTGGTGGTTCAAGTGCTTGCAAAGGCATCTCGGTGGAAGTCAGCCATTGGACGTGCTACAGGTGCAGTTCTCCTCCGACACACGGGCGCTGTGATCCAGAAGGGCCTCGCTGACACTTGGTTTTAGTCTCCTCTGGGCGCTGTGTCCCTTTGCTCTGTTCACACAATGTACAGATGTCACATGAGGGCAGTGAAATGGTCTGGGATTCCCGTGCTCTTCAATGTCAGCATAATTTATTACGACCCACAGCGTCACAGGCCTTTGCACAGTCAATAAAACACAGACAAACATTCTGGTCTTCTCTGCTTTCAGCCAAGATCCACCTGACGTCAGCAATGGATCCCTGGTGCCATGGCTGCTTCTAAATCCAGTTTAAATGTCCATGTGCTGTTCTAGCTGTTTTTGAACAATCTTCAGCAAGATTTTGCTTGTATGTGATATTAATGATATTGTTCGATACTTTCCTCATTCTGTTGGATCACTATTTGGAGAGGTGGTAGACACATAAGGGTTTCTTCCAGGTGGTCAGCCAGGCAGCTGTCCTCCAGGTTTCCTGGCATACGCCGAGAGTGCTGCCAGGTCTGCCTCTGTTTGCTGAGACAGGTTGAGAGGTATCCCACTGATCCCCGGGGCCTTATTTATTGCTCATGCCTTCACTGCATCTTGAACTTCTTATCATTGGTTCCGGATCATATGCTACTTCCAGAAAGAATCCCATGCCAGCCAATTCTTTCTGTGACTCTGTGTATTCCTTCCATCTTCTTTTGGTGCTTGGATCATCAAGATATTGCCCATAGCATCCTTCAGTTTTGCAACTGGAGGACTGAATTTGTTTTTTGGTTATTTCAGCTTGAGAAATACCAAATAAGATCTTCCTTTTTTATTTTATCTCCAGCTTTTTGCATATTCTGTTATAATACTTTGTCTTTTCAAGCAGCCCTTTGAAATCTTCCGTTCATCTCTTTTAATTCAGCATCTTTCCCTTTGTTTTGGCTTCTTGACATTCTAGGGCAGCATCTAGAGTTTCTCTGAGATCCGTTTAAGTCTTTTCTTTCTCCTCTTTTTAATGACCTTTTGCTTTCTTCATGGGAGAAGTCCTTGATGTCCTCCCACAACTCCTCTATCTTCAATCATTGGTGGCCAGTGCTTCAGGTGGGACAGACTCAAGATCATATTTTGGTTCTTGTGGACTTGTTTTGATTTTCTTCAGCTTCAATTTGAATTTGCACATGAGCAGTTGATTGGCTGTTCCAGTCAGCAGCTAGCTGTCCTGGTGTTCACAGCTGACACTGGGATTTTCCAGTGATTTTTTTCCACAGATATAGTCAATCTGATTCCTGTGTGGTCAGTCCATCAGGTGAGGTCCTGTATATATCTGTCTTTTCTTTTCTTTTTGGAAAAGGCATTTGTGATGACAAATCACTGATCGTACAAGCTGTGTCAGTCAGGTAGCAGTAGAAAGTTTTGTGTCTCTAGATGGATATTGTAAGTGTAGAGCTGGAGTTAGAAAGACAAGGTTCCACGGGGCTTGTGGTCCTCAGAAGAGACAGAGTACACACAGCTGACAAGCTGCTGTACAAAATCCGGTCATTCAGCACATTACAACAACAATAACTTGGTGGTGCTTCAGGATAAGCACTGGGGGGCTAACCTTAAGGTTGGGGGTTTGATCATAGCACCAGCTGTCTTACAAGAGAAGGACCATCGTCTTCCTAAAGATTTATAGCCTTGGAGAAGCCAAGGGCGGTTCTTCTCTGCACTACGGGTGCCGGTGAGCATGAACCTGAACTCAAGGGCGGTGGCTTGGTGTTTTGTTTTGGCACGGGCTTCTTGAAAGGGCTGAGCTTAGAGAGTTCCCGGAGAGAGAAATGTGTGGATTTCAGAGAGCTAGTGTGGTGAGTGGGACACCAATGACCCCTGGCTGGAGGCCATTCGGTTTATTTCTGTCCCTGAGTTCCCAGGGGGAGGTCACCCAGTTTTGCCTCGCTGGTGTCTTACTCCTGTGCTGCCATGTACTGAGTGTCTCTCCTTGTCCCTTCCTCCCAGGAGAGCTCTGTCCTGCACTGTAGCCACCTCTGCTCTGCCCAGGGGTCTCCCCAGGACCACCAGGCCCCCCATCTGAATTCCTTTGCTGTTTGTGCAGCATCAGCCCCATGTGAGGACCCGGCTGAGGCTCTGCCTGTGGAAACATGCAGTGTGCGCTTTTCCAGAACACGCTCGACACGGCGGTCAGCGCAGGACATGCCAGGCCTCTGCTGTCCACCCTGAGGGCGTGTCCCACGATGACACCCTGACTCCATGCCTCAGCCCACGTGGGTCCCCTTCCGCCCTGCCTGGGATGAGTGGTGTCTGGCCACACGGAGGCATCAGGCTGGCCCACAGGATGCTGCCCCATGGACTGCGGGCAGGGTCAGTGAGGAACCCTCTCAGGACGACCCAGGGCTCAGGTCTGGTGCAAACTACGTGAGTCTCCTGAAGGAGCCATGCTGGTGCAGTAAAGCATGTAATCAAAAGGTTAGTGGTTCAAACTCACCAGACACTCTTCAGAAGAGTGACGTAGCAGTTGGCTTCTGTAGAGATTATTGCTGCTGTTGAGTCGGAACTGACCCATAGTTGACCCCCTGGTGGGTTTTCCGAGGCCATAATTGCCTGGGAGGAGATTGCTCATTCTTCTCCTTTGTGGATTTAAGCTTGTGGCTTCAGGGTTGCCTCCCAGGTTCTTACCACTAGGCCGCCAGAACTCCCTGCAGCTGTGGGAACCCTGGGATACTCAGTCCTGGAGGGTTGCTATGAGTTGGAATTTGCTCATCAGCAATGGAGAACCTATGTGCCTGCTGGCCAACACCTGGGACCTCTGGGCTTTGCGTCCTGCCTCGCCTTTCTGAGGGAGATGGACACCCTGCCTGCCAGCCCCTCCCGCAGGCCTTCCTCCCTGACCTCGTGCCTCTGCCTGGCTCAGGGGCCCTGCTGCCGGTGCCATGGTTGGTATCTGCATGTTTTCTTGTCCTTAGGGTTTGCTCTTAGGGGTTATAGCCACTTGTCTTCAGTGTCTCGTGTTGAGGAAGGGTTTCACGTGTTGCCGCCCTCACTACCTTAGATATGCGTTTCCTTCCTTCTCACCTGTTTTCGGGTGTCCAGCACTTGTTTGTCAGATGCTCTAAGGCAAAACTCTCAGCTTGAGGCTGACCAGGAAGAACGATTGGCCTCCTACTTCTGAAACAACAGGCCTTCCAAACCCCTACGAGCAATAGAGCACACTCAGACCAGTACATAGAGCACTGGAGGCTGTGCCCTCAGAGTGGAACAATTACAAACAGCCACTAATAAGTGGAATGTGGGCTACAAAGTACGGAGGTAGGAAAACTGGAGCTGTCAGAAATGAGACAGAACACATTAGGATAGACATACTAGGCATTAGTGAGCTGAAAGGGACTGGCACTAACCACTTAGACAATCATACGATCTTCTAGGCCAGGAATGAAAAAGAGAAAAAACGGGATTGCCTTTATGGTGAAAGATAGGATTTCTAGATCCATCCTGAAGTACAATGCTGTGAGTCACAGGGTGCTATTCATACACGTATAAAGAAGACCTGTTAATACAACTATTATTCAAATATCCACACCAACAACTAAAGTCAAAGTGGAGAAAATGGAAGACTTCTACCAACTTTTGCAGCCTGAAATCAATCAAACCTGAAATCAAGATTAATTAATAGTAATTGGTGACTGGAATGCAAAAGTTGGGAACAAGGAAGAAAGAGAGGTGGTTGGAAACTACAGACATGGTGACAGAAATGAAGCTGGTCGTAAAATGAATTTTGTTTGATCAATGATTTATTCATTGTAAGTGACTTTTAAAAGAAACACCAAAGGCAGCTTTACTCATGGACCTCATTTGATGGACCGCATAGGAATCAGATTGACCACATCTGTGGAAGGAATTGTTGGAGAATTGCAATATCAGCTGGGAAAATTAGGCCAGGTGTTGGAACAGACCATCAAGTACTCATGTACAAGTTTAAATTGAAACTAAAGGATATTTAAACAAATCTACAGGAATAAAAGTCTATCTCTATTATTTGGCTCCCAATATTGAAGATGAAGAAACATCTTAGACCTACTCAAAGGCCAAGAATAGAAAACCATGTTCTTCGAGAACAGCTTACAAGATTCCAGCTTGTACTTCAGTCTGACACCAAATTTGTACCTCTAAGTACTTCTGTAGATACTGTTGTTTTTGTAAATAACCTATTTTCTCTACTCTCTAAAATTTGTTAAAAGAATAAAAAATCAAATCTCAAAAAAAAGAATAAAAGTCTATCTCACCTGAATTTAAAACCAATATCAATAACAAGTTTGAGGCATTGAACACTAATGATCAAAGACCAGATGAACTGGTGTATAATTGCAAGGATATGACCCATGTTACAAAGGCAGGAGGAAGGAAAGCCAAAACGGATGGTATAGGTGACTCTGAAAATTTCACTAGAACTTTGAGAAACCAAAACAAAGGGAAGAAATTTAAAAGTGAAAGAGATGAACAGAAGATTTCAAAGGGCAGCTTGAGAAGACAAAACAAGATATTAGAATGAAATGTACAAAGAGCTGAGGTCAGAAAATTGAAAGAGAAGAACTTGCTTTGCATTTTTCAATTGGAGAGAATGGGAGAAAAAAAAATGTAAGCTTTGAGTTGAAATAATGAAAAATGCTATGGGCAAAATCTTGAATGATCCAGGAAGCGTCAAAAGAAGAAAGAAGGAATACACAGTCAATGTATAAAGAAAAAACCTGGCTGGCACAGAATAATTTCTGATAGTAGCATTTGATCAAGAACCAATGGTAATAAAGGAGGAAGTTCAAACTGCTCTGAAGACATTGGCAAAAAAATAAGGTCCCAAGAATTGATGGAATGCCAATTGACATTTCAACAAACAGATGCAGCCCTGGATGTGCTCACCAGATGTGCCAAGAAATCTGGTGGACAGCTCTCTGGCCGACTGACTGGAAGAGAGCCATACTTGTCCCCATTCCTAGAAAAAGGTGATCCAACAGAATGTGTAAATTATAGAGCAATATCATTAAAATTACATGCAAGTGGGGGGAGGGATTGTATAACAATGAAAGAATCACCTTCGCTCAGGAAACATTACCACTAAACTTAAGAGACACTGGTCACGGGATAAGAGACTATCAGCAGCCGACGTGTTTGGAATCACAGAAGCCAAGGAAGCTTCAGATATAAGCTATCAGATCAAGGGCTGGACAATGGGAGATAGATGTGAAGGGAGTGGGTAAAAGTGGATGGGTATCCTGGTGGATGGTGGAGCAGGGAAATAAGTGGGTAAAGACAGTTGTGCCAAAGGCAGGGACAACACTGATACTAACGGTTAACTCCACAATAAGGGATATATCTTTCACTTTTCTGTAAAATGCTGGTCTGTCTGATACTTCTCTAAATCTGAACATTCAGATTAAGACAGACTAGGAAGAAGGAATGGCCATCCACTTCTGAAATAGCAGGCCTCTGAAAACCCTATGCACAACCAAAAAAACGATCCAAATGTATATGGTTCAAATCTACCAGCTGCTCCTTGGGAGAGAGAAAGGATACTCTTCTCCCGTGCAATTTAGTCTCTGAAAATCCTCTGGAGGGTCACCTCCAAGTTGACTTCCACTCAAAGACAGGAAGTTTATGAATGGGGGAGGAATATCTAAAATAGCAGGGTAAGAGTAGTAGTGTATCGTGAATAAAGTGATCAGTGTCACTGAGCTGTAACGTTAGAAAGTGCTGGGCGAGTGTCTGTCTTGCTGTGTAGATTCTCAACAACAGCAAACAGAAATGACTCACAAAGAACAAACCCTGCTCAGATACACATGAGTCATGAGTCGGACTCCAGGGCAAAGCCCACGAAACCACCAGAGGAGGTACCTGACCACGTAGGAGGCGTAGTCACAACAGAAGAATAACACCGACAGACTGTGGTCTGCAAGGGCGCCAGGCCAGCTAACTGTTTCTGTTTGGGGCTTGTTGCCTGGTGACATTCCACAACAGGCGCGTCCTTCCCGCCAGATTGGGGACTGACCAGGAGCTGCTGCCCCAGGCTTGTCCGATTTGAATATGTGGGTCAGTGGAAAGAGCTGGAAAGCTGGGGCCCGGTTAGCAGTTTGCTGAGAGATTTGAACAGAGATTTATAATTTAGTTAATGCTCTAATAAAATTCTCCAGAAGCGGCAGTTAGGCTATTTAAGGCTGGAGATTTATTTTGCCTTTTGGATGGGAAAGGCGGAAGCTGAGAGGCATAGAGGGGTGTGAAGACTGTGGTCAGCATCTGGGCCGTGGGTGGGAGCAGCCGAGAGCAGGCCCAGCGTCCTGTACAGAAGAGCCTTGAGTGGGTGACAGGACACCAGGACCGGCATCGCCTCGGGATGCCTGAAAGATGTGCTTGCTTTAAACAAACATTTGCTCCAACATTTAGATTCCTGTTTCACAGGAAATATGAACTTCCTAGTCCCTCGTGGCCCCCACCCCCCCTGAAGTGAGATTCCTTGTGGGGGCCAGCCCTCTCCACATGCCTCACTGCTTCTGCTGCATCTTTGGGGGGGTTCAGTTCATGTGTCACCTGTTCCGAGGGTCTGGGGCAGGGGTGTCTGTGGTTCTGTCCCTCGGGAAGGTGGTCAGGGCCTCGTGCACTATGCCGAGCCCACCTGTCCACCTGCCTTTAGGACAAGTGAGGGAAGTGGACACACACCGGCATCCAGCAAGCCTGCTGGTCACACAGGGTTGAGGGAGGCAGGCAAGCTTCTAGAACCCTCCCTGAGGTCTTCTCCACCTTCGCTGGACCCACATGGCTCTCAGGGATGTGACTGTTCTGGGAATTTCTGGCCTGGGCTTCATGTGTAGCCCCTCAGTCAGGGTCACCTGTACTGACCGCCCACCAGTCCTTTTCTGTCTTCCTCCTCAGGCAGCACTGTCCAGCACCAAGGTTCTGGTCCCTTAGTCCCTTGTGTGTGTCTAGCAGTGCTGGGTGCCCCTGGGAAGCTCACTCCCGGTGCAGGGTACATGCATTTCACCCCAGCTCCAAGGGAGGCCCTTGAGGGTCATTGCAAACTGGCAGCAGCCCTTGCTGCGGTGCCAGAGAGGCTGGACAGAAGCAGTTTTGTAGGCAGTCTGAGGGAAGAGGCATTGTAGACCAAGAGAATGGCCCAGTGGTCAGGATATGTCCACTTTAGTGCTTGTTCAGCTCCACAAGCAAATACTCTTGGCATCAGCAATCAGGACGAATTGCACTGGGAAAATCTGCTGTCAGGGACCTCTCCAGAGTACTGAGAAGCAACAATGCCAGTCGAGAGCCTAAGGGGTGCTGGATACAGGCCATGGTCTTTGCAATTACTTGCTGTGCATCGGAGAGTTGGACAATGACTGAGGAAGACAGAGGAAGAATTGACCCTTTGAGTTGTGGTGCTGGAGAAGGGCCTTGAACATACCATGGACTGCCAAGAAAACAGATAGGGTCTTGAAGAGGATCAAACCAAGTTTCTCCTTGGAGGTAAGGATTTGGAAGCTCCATCTCACCTACTTTGGGCACGTGGCCAGGAGGGACCGAGGGTAGGAGGGAGCGTTACCCTCATTTTATCAGAGGAAGCTGGAGTCCCCAGGCTGCTTTGTCTGAAGCCCAAGTCTTCTTCCTTGTCCTGAGGTCACCAGCACCATGAAGTCTGCCCCTTGTTTGTCAATGGCCGAGCACACAGGATTTCCAATAGTTTGTCCTATTTTACCCTCCCTTTCACCCCTCAAGACAAAGAACCAACCTCAAGCCCAGTGTCCTCTGGTCATTCTACCCTGAGTGACCCAGGTGGCAGAGCAGAACTGCGCTGTAGGGCCTCTTTGTGGAAGCAGACTGCCTGTCTCCTGCCTACTGACAGGGTCCAAACAGAAACAGCCAAACACCTTGGTCACTGTACCACCAGGCTGCAAACACCATGCCTCTCTCTGTCTACAGGGTTCTCTCTTCCAGGTATTTCACTAACAGGAATTCCTGCAACCTGGGCCCTTCTGACTAGATTCTTCCGCTTATTGTTCTCAGACCTGCCCACGCTGTGGTATGCATCAGCGCTTCAGTCCTTTTTGTCACCAGATAATATTGCCCTGAATGGAATGACCACTTTATCTATTCGCCTGCCAGTTGACGGGCATCTGGTTTTCTCACTATTTTACCAGATTCAGTCGTACTGCTAAGAGCCTTGACGACCATGGTTTAGTGAAGACTGAGAACACTGGTGGCTGTGTTTTAGTGAGGACTCCTACTTCCTGCTCTTTTTTTGGTGTCTACCTATCACCTTCGGAGGAACTGTCAGATTGTCTTGGAAAATGGTTGGCACATTTTATATACTCACAAGCAGGGCGTAAATGTTGCAGTATTTGTGGATTTTTATTGTTGTCTGTGTACTGGTGAAGAGTAACAGATTCCTATGGACTGCCAAAAGAACAAACAGAAAGAGTGAAGCCAGAGTGCTCCTTGGAGGCAAAGGTGGCGAAGCCTCATCTTCTGTACTCTGGACACGTAGCTAGGAGAAGCTATTATTCCCTGGCAAGGGACATCATCCTTGGAAAGATGGAGGGTCAGTGAAGGAGAGGAAGTTCCTCAGTGAGATGGACAGACACGATGCCTTCAGCAGTGGGCGCTGCTGTGTCAGAGACGATGAGGATGGCACAGGATAGAGCAGGGCTCGGGGCTGGCTGTTCATAGAGTAGCTGTGAGTTGTACTTGACGGCATCTAGCAATAATGGTACAGTGAGTGAAACTCTACCTCACATTCTTGGGGCATATTGTCAGGAGGGGGTCCGGTTCTTGGAAAAAGACGTCAGACCCTCAACAGGATGGATTGACGTGATATCTGCAGCAATGGTCTAGACCATGCTGGAGATGTGATGGTGACACAGAATTGGACAAGGTTCTGATCTGTTCTTCGTAGGTTTGCTATGAGTTGCAGTTCATGCAACCACACCTGGTGAGTACAGAAGGGTCTCTATTTATTGGCATTTCCCTGGGGTCTAATGGTATTTAACATCTTTTCTGTCTTAAATACCTCCTTAAACCCGTGAATGCTGTGGAGTGGAATTTGGCACCTCTGCCTGAATTCATGTCACTTTCGGAGGACCGACCATCCAGAGATGATGGAAGCATAGAAGATGCATCCTGAAGCAGGTTTACGAGCACAAGCTTGGTCAGTCGGACCCCAGAATTCATCCTTTATTAGCTTACAACATTGAACGGCAGATTTGACGTCGTTCAGCCTCAGTTTTCTTATCTATTTATCTCCTAGGTTTGTAGTAGAAAATAGATATTTAGTTTCCAATAATTGTAGGTTATCATCAAGCAAATCTGCTTGGATGAAGATTTCAGCTTATGTACATGGGATATACAACCCAGAGGAATGAATAACTGGAGAAGGACATCATGCTTGGTAAAGAGGAGGGCCAGCCAGAAAGAGGAAGACCTTCAATGAGATGAGGTGACACAGTGGTACAGCAGTGAGCTGCCTTACAGCAGAGTGTGACAGGGCTTTGTTGTGCTGTCCGCAGGGCCTCTGTGGGCTGCTTCTGACCTGATGGTACCTAACATCATCATCATCATCATCACGGACTAAAGTCCTGAGGCCACAGTGAGTCTACAATGGGATCTTTAAATAGTTTAAAACTTTTAGGCAAATCTATAGGATGTTTATAGATGTTGAGTCATTTCTAGTTTGAGACGGCTTCTCATCGTAACTCTAAGTTGCCTTGCATTCCTTTTGAAGGGACCATTTGGGGGGCACAGAACTTAATTTTAGTGATTATTATGATGGAAAGCAAGCCGTCTATGAAAATCAATGAGGAACAGGAAATGAAGGCGGTGATATTCACTGACTAAGATTTGGGAGGCTGTGCAGTGCACAGCTGTCATACACGTCACCATCATTTAAGAAGAAAAAAAGAAACTTATTTTTCTTTCAATTGATTTGTGTTATTTTTTCCAATGACCACTAAGTTGTTGGAACATGATAACTATGTTAACCTCACTAAGTTGTCTGGACCGGGTATGTAATAAACAGAGCTGTAGGTATTTCTTCAGGCTTAGGGATGCTAGGTCACTGAAACATGAGGGATGCCCTGACCGAGGGAGTTTGGGACTCTCTGATCTGTTTCTTTAGGTTCAAAGCCAGAAAAGCCACATCTGGTCTTTCTTATGCTCGAAGGCTGAGCTCAGGGCGGCTGCCAGCAGACAGACTCAAGAAGGTAAGGACTGTGCACGCAGAGAAATGAGTAAGTCCAGAGCGGATGGGACACCCCATGGTGACGGATTCCAAATGGCACCAGAGACCACGCTTGCTTTGACTGCTGTCTCCTTCCCAGGAGGCGGGTGAATGAAAGGCCCTCATAGCCCCAGAGTCCAGCAACCTTGCCAAAGATTTCCACCAAATGGCAAAACATTCAAACTTGATTTGGGCTTGATGGGACAGAAGTATTTTGCCCCAAATCCTGTATTCACCCTGACTTGACTTGCTGCACACAGACTTGGGCTACATGATACGTAGTCATGAACTTGAAGGCTTGTGACCCCGAAAGCTGTATGGAAACATCAAATGTTCTAGTTTAGTTGCGAGCTGAAGGCTGTAAAGTCCACAAGGAGGAGTAATGAAAACCTAGATCTTCCCCTTGAGGGGTCTGGGGCACAGCCATGCGGGTGTGTGGACGATGAGAGGGAAGAACCAGGTCACCTTGACTCGTCATAAGATAGGAAACATTTATGGTAGGATGTCTTCTGTGAGAGATCTGAGTGGTGGAAAGCTGCCTCCGTTTCTGAGGCTACAAACAGGAGGCTAGAGAAAAACTCCAGGTTCCATTCGGGCAGTCTGTGGTTAAGGGTGAGAGGATGAGGTAACTCGCAGGGAGGATCATGGGAAAATGAGACCATCCCCCAGACAGGCAGAGTGACTTGTGTATGCGAGTGAGGTTAACTCTGGCTCTGTGCTGCAAGTAGGTGCCCTGTGACCAGGGAGCTGTGATCTAGTCTTGTCTCAGTTTCCTCATTTGCAAAATGAAAAGTTTTTACAACACTCTCAAGAGGCTTGTAGGTCTCCAACCTCCACTTGGTGGGTTGGCACTTCTTGTTGGGCTTTAGGCCTCGTACCAGTGGTTAAGACAGACTTCTGGGGCCTGAGAAGCTCAGTATCGTCAGAGATTCATTGGACTGAAAAGCAGGTGGAGGGTCAACATTTGTCTCTTTGTCCAACTAAGGGCCTCCAGCGACACTTATCATCAGCCATGGGTCATGGAGAAGTCCATGGAATACTCAGTCCTCTTCACCAACGCCAGCTTATCGGTCAGCTTTCCTGTGTTAACCTATGACTCCCAAGCCTCAGTGCCTTCCAACAAAGCATGTCTATTTCTTCCCGAGATTATGTAGAGTGGTTCCAGCCATGTCAGCTCTGTTTTGTGTATTTTGTTATCTGAAGAAGCAGTTGTTCCTTGAGAGACACTGGCCTCATAGCAGAAGGGGAAGAGAGCAAGACTCAGAAATCTGTGGTGCATTTTGTTGAAGACCTTGTCTTTTTAGATCTCCTTGGCCAAATCCATCAGAAGGTCAAGACTGACGTTAAGGTGGAGGGTTGTGATCTGCATAAAGGGGGGTGCTATCGCTCAGTGCACCAGACTGAAGATTGCATCTATGCTGAGGAGGAGAATGAAGAATTACTATTGTTGATGCCTTTGAGCTGTGGTGTTGGAGAAGAGTGCTGGGTATCCCATGGGCAGCCGAAAGAATAAGCAGATATGTCTGCGAAAAGTGCTCCTTCGAGACAAGGAAGGCAAAGCTTTGCCTTACATACCTTGGGCCTCTTGTTATGTGCCCTCATCGCGTCAAATACGATTCATATCTATCCTATCAACAACAGATCTGAACTCTGTCCTCTCCTGTGCCATCCTCACAATCTCTGACATACTTGAGCCTGTTGCTGGAGTCACTGTGTCCAAAACACCAAGCTGAGAGTCTTCCTCTCCTCTGCCATCCCTCTGCCTTTTCAAGAATTATGCCCCTCTCCAAAGAATAGTCTCTCCTAGCAACATGCCAAGTATGAGATGAAGCTTTATCATCTTTGCCTCCAAGGAGCACTCTGGCTGCACTTTCTCCAAGATAATTGCTTGTTCTTTTGGCCGTCCATGGACTATCCAGTACTCTTTTCCAACAACACAGTTCAAAGGCATCAATTCTTCTTCTGTCATCCTTGTTCACTGTCCAGTTCTCAGATGCATAGGAAGTGACTAAAAAAGACCATGGCCCAAATCAGGGGCACCTTAGTCTTCAAACTGACATCATTGCTCTTCAATAATTTGGAGAGGTCAAAATTATTTGGGAATGTTGTTAGGAGAGGCTTTTCCTTGGAGAGCACCATCATGCATGGAAAGGTGAAGAAGGGTCAGTGAAAGAGAAGACCGTCAATGAGATGGATTGACAGTGATTGCAGCAAAGGGCTCCAGTGTGTCAGAGACAATGAAGATGGCACAAGATAGCAGAGGATCTCTTGTTCACTGGGTTGCTAAGAGTCATGCTCAATGGCACATAACAATGACAACTGTTGAGTAAGCCCCCAAGTCATCGTGTCCCTGCTGGATTGAACTCTGTTCCCGGAAACAGGTGTTGCCTGCTGGGCCAGGACACTCGGCCGTTATGCAATGATGTGATGCAGCAGTCATGTCAACACTCAGTCACACCTCTCGGTGTGATCTGACGTGTTCAGCCAGTTAGCTGTAAGGGGCTGGAGGAGGAAGCAGGACACTTCCTCAGGTTACCAGCAAGGGCAATCCCCCTGGGTGTGGCCTGTGTCACCTTTTATCTGACAAGATGGAAAAGGCAAAGGAAAGAACAAGAAGCAGGGGTGTGTGGACATCCAAGAAGGAGGAGCTGGGAGTGGAGTGGGATGTACCCTTTGGACCTGGGAGCCCCTCACGGGGAACCTCTCAGACCTAGGGGAAGATTGATGTCGGGTCATGGCGATCTCCAAGGGAGATGCGGAAAGGTCCAGAGGCGCCGAGAGAAGGATGGGCACTTCTGTAGAGCCAACAGGGCACCTCCCGCTGGAGCTAGGGCCTGAACACATTTCTGTTTGTTAAAGCCACTCCCTTGTTGGTGCTTTGTTAAAGGAACACTAGTTCTAGTACAGGCCCTGTGCACAGTGGAGTAGATGCCGCCTGGCCCTGGACCGTCCCCACCACTGGCCAGGTCCAGACTGTGATCCATGGCTTTGAAAGCAGCTGCCAGGCCTTTCTTCTTAGTCTGTTTTTGTCTAAGTTGCACCAATAGTGGCCCAGCATCGGAGCAACACTTTCTCTCCTCTCCTCTCTCTCTTTCTCTCTCCTCTCTCTCTCCCTTCTCTCTCTCTCCCCCTTCTCTCTCTCTCCCCCTTCTCTCTCTCCCTTCTCTCTCTCTCCTCTCTCTCTTCTCTTTCTCCCCCCCAATCTCTCCTCTTTCTTTCTCTCCTCTCTCCTCTCTCTCACTCTTTCTCCTCCTTCTCTCTCTCCTCCTTCTCCCTCTCCCTCTCCTTCTCCCTCGCTTCTCTCTCTTTCCTCTCTCTCTCTCCCTCTTCCTGCCCCCCTCCCTCTCCCACACACACACACACACACACACACACACACACACACACACACGTCCCTGTGTCCTCGGACAGCCCAGCAGAGGCTGCACGCCAGGAGCCTCGGCAGGGGCATGGTCCAGCGGTTCTCCAGACGGAAGGTCACCTCCCAAAGAACAATTGTTTGCTGGCAATTAGATTCTGACTCCTAATGCCCCATATGACAGAGGAGCGCTCAATGCCGTTGGTGAGTTTGAACCACCACCATTTTGGTTACCAGCTAAGTGCTTTTGTCATCGTGCCACCAGAGATCCCGGATGAACGGTACCAAACCAAGCCAAAACCAATGGCAGTCAGTCAATCTGGGCTCACGGCAGCCCACCATCAGGTTTCCGAGCCTGTGTGGATTTTCTTCTTCAGTTGTGATTTCTGTGCAAGTTCACAAAGCAGATTTAGTTTTCACGGAATTATTTACACGTATTTTGCTTTTGTTCTTCTTCTCCCCCACCTCACCCCATATTCAGTAGAAAGATCGTATTTTCCTTTGCAGCAATGATTCTGGCATGTCCGTGGTGTAAAAGCACATTCCTGATTTCTCTCTGTGATTCTAATTTCCATGAATCTCTCTCTCCTACCCCTTCCTGCCTTCAGGGCTTTCTCCTTGGCAAAGGTTCCACTTTTTAACCTTGTATGTTTAAGTAGATAGGGAGCTGCACTGCCAACCCAAAGCCAGGTGGTTCGAATCCACCAGCTGCTCCATGGGATAAATATGGACCATCTCCTCCCGTGCGATTTGTAGCCTCTGAAAACCCGCCTGTGGGACAGTGGTGAGTCAGTTCTGACTTGTTGGTTCTTAACAACTACAGTTTGGTTGGTAAAGCTTAACTGAGGAGGCTGCTTCATTTTTTCTACACAAAGTGATTGGTGGATTCGAACTGTTAAACTTTGGGTTAGTAGCCTAAAATTCCTTACTACATGGGCAGAAAATGAATGACCACATCCAGGACACTCTCTTCTCTTCCTTGTAAAGAAGGAGATGCTAGAAGCCCTGCGTTTTCCAGAAAAGCATACAAATAGAACTACTGGTCAGTCGGAGGCCAGTGGAATCCTTGAGATTCTTAGACCCCCACATCACCTTGCAGCCAAACAACAGGTAAATCTACAAGGTGAACAAACCCCCATGAGCCACGAGGAACATGCCCCTCTGCACAACAACCATGTGACACGGTGACAGGGCTCGGAAGGCAGCAAGGGCCGGGGGAGAAGGATGAAAGGAAACAGGGAACTCAGGGTGGAGTGGGACGAGTGCTGCTGCCTCGTGGGTCGGCAACCAGTGTGTTGAATAGAGAATGACTGGCTCTGGGAAATTTCACCCCAAATACAAGAAAGGAAAAAGAAATGAAAAACAAACAAATCTCAAACTTAATCAACAATCTCAATGTCCACTCAATCCCCTTGGAAAAAAAAAGGGAACCGTGGACATTTCAGACCAACTTGCTCGGCTGGGCAGGCTGGGTCCGAGTGAGCAGGCCTCTGCTGCCTGATGACTGTTCTTAAGGAGCTCAGGGGTTCGGCCGTGGATGCAGCCAGGAGACCACAGACCATGCTCCCTTTGAGACCATGTAGAACCACGCAGGCCTTTGAAATGCATTGTCTCAGATATTTACAACCACAAAGCTGTGGTGGATTTCATTAACAGCACGAGGATTGCGCTAGGAATAGAATTTTGGAATTGTTTCCTAAGCACAAAAATTCCTAGGAACTCAGAAGTGGCGCTTGTTAGGAGTTAATGAGAAGCAGACATTTATGGTGATGTGCTTGGAAGCCTTGCCCCAGAAGCCGCCTGTGTCTGGAGAGGGGTCGGAGCACTCGGTGCAGGCATGGTGGTGGCGAGGGGACTGGAAGTCCTCATCTCTCAGGCACAGGGCCTCCCCCCACCCCCATCTCCTGTGAAGCCCTTAGTCCCTCCCAGATCCCTCCAGTCCCCAGGGGTGAGCTTGAGCTGAGCTTATCTGCTGGTGAGGAGGTTGGAATCTGTTTCCACAGCATTATCTGTCTGCTGTAATCATGCCAGAGACTGTTTCAGAAGAAAAAGGAACCGCTAAGCAAAAGCGTATTAAAGGGCTGCTCCGGGGTCCTCCAGGGCCGAAGCTTCCAGCAGAGACGTCAAGAGACAGGAAAATCCCGCATGGCTCTGTCCAAGCTCATCAACACATTTTCCCTTTTAAGGCCATTTTGGTGTGTATTGTGGATCTCAAGAGAGGGCCAACTTTACAAAAAAAAACAAAACCAAAACACAACTTTACTGATGAGAATAGAGCACTTTGTATACATAAATTTATGCCTACAAGTTTTTGAACTGCAAGTCGAGGGAATCAATTATCCAAATTGAAAACGAGTGTTTTCGAAACTGGCACTTGGGAGGCGTGTGGACGAAGCTGCTGCAGCAAATCCACTCATTTCCACCCTTTCATCGTCTTCAGAAAATCTGAAAACTACGCTATTTCACTTCCTTCTTGACTTTTCATTTTTCTTTAGAAACGAAGATAAAAACATTCAGTATTCTGCCCTATCCTTCCCAAACTCCTTTCCCCTTTCTGTTCTCAGGAAAGAATCCTGGTGGTGCTGTGGCGGAGGCTTGCTAACCCCAAGACCACCACGCTTGTCATGTGCCGTCACATCAACTACGACGCACAGTGACCCTCGCACAACAGATCTGGACGCTGTCCTGTCCTGCGCCGCCCTCCCACCTCCGACGTGCTTGAGGCCAATGGTGCAGTCACAGTGCCGGCCGTCCTGTTGAGGGTCTTGCTCTCTTTATTTAACCCTCCACCTTCTCCAGCGTGAGAGCTTTTCTGCACGGTCTGTCCTATCCTGACAATGTGCCCAGGGTATGTGAGATGGTTAATGGTAAGGAATTGTGCTGCCAATTCAAAGGTAGGCAATTTTAATCCCCCAGTTGCTCTGTGGGAGAAAGATGGGCAATCTCCTCCTGTCTGTGTAACTTACAGCCTCTGAAAACCTGCTGGAGGGTCAGCTACGGGTCTGTTCTGACTTGACCGTTCACAACAAGAAGCAGGTAGGGGCGAAGGAGCCCCTCCCACGACTGTCTGAGTAGGGACTGGCTCTTCCGTCTAGCTCTGAGAACTGGCCACAGCCTGGTGGATCCACCCCAGTATCCTGTTTCCCTCCTGGGCTCCATCCCAGTGGAGGCTGGTGGTCTGTGCACAGCCGAGCATTGCCCTGCCCCAGGCCACCTGTACTGTGGCCTGACAGCATCCTCTGACTTAACAGAACCCTCTGGCTTTCAGATTCATCCTTGTCTGAGTTGATGAGTTTGCATTCTCAGCTGAAGTTCCTCTATCTTCTTGCCTAGTTTTGTCTTTACTAATGATTGGGTATAGAATTTCTGGTTGGAAAGAAATTATTCTTTTCAGGGTTTTTAAAGGCTCCCTTCCACAGGTCTGTTCTGGAGAGGGTGAAAACAAGTTGCTCCTTGGAGGCAAGAATTTTGAGGCTCTGTCTCATGTACTTAGGGCATGTTTCTAGAAGGGACCAGTCCTTGGAGAAGGACATCATGCTTGGGAGGGTGGAGGGACAGCACAGGAGAGGAAGACCTCGGATGAGATGGCTTGACATGGTTACTGGGCTTACTGGAGGTAGGTGTGTTGGAGACAGTTGGAGATAGACTCAAGACCGGGCTAGGTTCAGAGTTATTGTACCTAGGGTCACTATGAGTCGCAAGTGACTTATGGCACATAACAACAACAAAGGTTCAACTCTGCTATCTTCCAGGGAACTCTGGTACATGGTCTGTAAAGATTATGAAGCCAAGAGTGGCTCCTCTTGATGGGTAGGAGTCCACCAGCAGCTTCTAAGGAAAAACTAGGCAATCTCTTCCTATTATCTACATTTCTGAAAACTTCCGACTGGATGGCTTTGGGTTGGGGCTTGAATGCAGGGTTCATACTGCTGTCGAGGATGTTACAGGAATTCCGAGTCTTGATTACTTTCATAGCTTCTCAATCTTCTTTCTTTTTAACCTTCTGGAAGTTTCCGGAGTCTTCTGTTTATTGTCAGGGCCATGGAATGTGACAGCAACGTCTTTTGCTGTTCCTCCTCATTCTCCAATTCCGGGAGATGTTTAATAGGATTTAGTGGACAATTGCCCTATTGTCTTCTATTCTTTCATTCTGTTACTTTGGTTTCTCAGCCATCAACTCCCTCAATGGCCGTGATTGTCTTATCTTTTTTGCTTTGTTTTCTGATATTTTTCTTCTTCAATGTACAGCCTACTCCCCGATGGACGTGAAGGCGCCCTCTTCTGGCCTTCCCGGGCATCTCCTGCTGTCCCAGGCTCTTCCTGGAGACTAGAATACAGTCTTTGAGCGACGTCTTATGTCTGATTCATCCTGACATCGCCTCTGCTCCCTGGTACAGCACTTTTCCACACAATAGCCCCTCAGTGCACGTCTAGGGAACAAAAAAATGAATGAAAGAATGCTAAAACAAGTAGTCACTTGGCATTATGCATAAGAGGAAGCATTCCAAGGGCTGAGATTGCTAACAAAAGTGTCTACGCAGTCATCCTTGACGAATGGAAATTTATGTCAAAGTGGGGAAAAAAAGGAGAGGCAAAAAGTGGAACTTTGGTGTAGTTCAATAATTATAAAACCAAACACCTACTTGCTGAAAAATTTTGACTTCTAATCAACTGCAAAACGTTTCTTGGCTGCTCTTGGCTTTAAGCTTGACATCCTTAAAATTAATCAGCTGAGCGTGGCTCGCAGCTCACGGAATTCTCGGAAGAACGCTGTATTTTTAACTGGGCAGTTTTACACCAAGTTTCCTGGAGGCAGCTCCCCGTTGGCACCTGACTTAGATTCAATATGAGCTTCCCATTCTCCCAAGAAGGAGCTGATTAAAGCGATTCCTAAAAGTTAACGGTTCAAGGTAAATGTGAAACTCTTCTTGTGAGACTTTGCCTTGCAGGACGTATCTCACACGGTGGTTTCCTGCGCACTGAAGGCAGAGCCGCGCTGTGGGCTCCATGTGGTGATGGACGCCTTGTTTTTCCTTTCCAGACTTTCGAGTCTACGTGCCACTCAGTGAAAACAAAAACCAACCCACAATACCTTTCACTTCCTGTCTCTTTGATTAGAAAAAAAAATGGTTACAAAAAATTAAGGTGGAGAGATGGGTACATTGTGAGTAGGGTTGTCGCACCAATGGAGTGATACTGGCAGTTTTGGCCATAGTCTCACCCACCAGCCGCAGGTTTTTTAGACCGATGTCTTCTGATTAGCTGCCTGCGCCTACAGTAATAATGTATCACAAGTGACTGGTTGGAAAAACGAATTTATTATTTCTCAGTTCTGGAGCTTAGAAACTACAATCAATTTTTGATCAGGTGCAGCTTCCTCGGACGCCCCTTGGGGAGGTTTCCCCAGCTTCAGGCCAGACCCTGAGAAGGACATTGTTCTTGGAAGTCGTATGGGAGATGAACAGAGATTCCCAAGCTTTAATACCAACTAATACATACTGTCAGCTATTTGAAAAAAGAAACCCAAAACCCAACAACACAACCTAAAACACTAAAAGCAAACCAGCAAGTTAACCTGGGCTGTGCTGGGAAGACATGCCCTCCTGCGAGTCGGCTGCTGAGCCCGCTGCTTGGACCCCAAGGCTGCACCCAAGTTTATGTTGTGGAGAGGCTGTTATCCCAGCGCTGCCTTGCAGATAGTGACAATAGCATGATGACTGGCGTCCTGGCGCCCCAGTCTTCCCAGTGCAGGAGTGGACAGGCTGGGTCCCACCCGAGGGCGCTGCCGTCCCCCTACCTGGCTGTGATCTTTACAGAAGCTGGTGGCCAGGCCTTCTTTATGTGGGTCTTCCGGGTGGATTTAATAACAAAGCCCCTATGGGCTGCAAACCATTATGCCGCGCAGGGGTGGTTCATTTTAAGGCAGTGGACAGGAAATGCCGCAGCCTGACTCTCCATCCAGGACCCCGGGCTGTCTATAAAGAACCGAGCCTCTGGGTCCAGAGAAGGGCCAGCAGGAAGGCTCTTCTTTGTGGGCTGCCCCCTCTGCCCTGAACTTGAAGGCGACAACCCAGGGCAGGCCAATGCCCTTGCTCTTCAGACTGGACGTTAGGAGGATCTGCCAGTGTAGTGTACTGGCCGTCAGGCTGCAGACCTCAAGGGTGTTGGCTCAAACTCACTAGCTGCTCTGTGGGAGAAAGGTGACCGTCTGCTTCTGGGAAGAGAACAGCCTGGACACTGGTCTGCAGGGTCATTAGTGGACACTTCTTGATCTCATTAGCCGGCTTTGACATCAATCACCCTTGGATGGGGACAGGAGGTGGGGAGGCAGGGAGAAGTTTGGGTTGACTGGGCTTCCCTCTGGGCTCTGACTGGCCCAGGACAATGACAATGTTGCCTACCCTGTTGGAACAGTTTTTTATCATTTACAAGATGAGGCTGCAATTTCACCAAAGAGAAAATGACGTATATAAAGGGACAGAGTTCTGAGGGGTGCTGACGGTTAATGTGCCCAGCTGCTGACTGAGATGGTGGAAGTTCACGTCCACCCAGAGGTGTCTCAGAACAAAGGCACTTTATTTTATATATGTCCACAAGGTCCCACAGACTCCCAAGCAGCCCGTTGCTGTGTATGGATTTCATCACCTGCTGTGTGGAAAGGGAGTGCTGCGCTCACTTGCAAGGGTTTTCAGGAGCTGATTTTTCGGAAGGGAGTGGCCAGGCCTTTCTTCACTGTGCCTTTGGGGTGAGTGTGAACTGTCAGCTCTTTGAGTTGAAGCTCAGCACGTAATTGCTGTTGCCACTTGGGGGTGCCCTCTGAAAGGTCACAGCCACTGAAAACCCTGAGAGCGCAGTTCTGAGGACGCCACAGGGCCACAGGGGCCACAGAGCCCCCCTGCAAGAGAGCTTGAAAAGGAATAATAGAATCACTGCTGTTGTGGGGTGGATTCTGGCTCCTGGGACCTGCCCTCCGGCTGCAATGCTACAAACATTAACAGGAGCAAGTGCTGCTTCCTCCTCCTGGGGAACAGCTGGTGCGTCCAAACCAACAGCCTTTTTTTAGCAGCCCAACCCCCACTCGCCCATCAGGGGCCCCTTAAAAGAGGATAAAACCAGAACCAAACCGACAGTTGTTCAGTCTGGCTGTCTCCTGGTGGCCCTCAGACTGCTGAGGCTGTAAATCTCCTGAGCAGACTGTCCGCCTTTGTCCTGAGGGCGGCTGACCCTCCCCTCCTCTTAGCTCTGCACCAGGGCTCCACTGAGAGCGTCTAGGGGTGTTCAAGATAGAGGAGACAAGGTGTGTCGGGGTGTTGGATGTGGGCAAAGCCATGTAGAAAAACAACTTTTTTTAAAAAAAATTTTTATTGTTTTTGTGTGTGTACCGTCAAGTCAGATCTGACTGGTACAGGAGGAGATTGTCCCTCCTTCTCCAGCAATGCGTTTGGTGGATTTGAACCGCTCGCCTCTAGGATTGCAGTGCAGTTTCTTGCCTCTAGACCGCCAAAGCTCGCCAAAAAACAACTTTTTAAGAAAATTATTATTTTATTATTTGTGTGTGTGTGTGTGTGTGTGTGTGTGTGTGTGTGTGTGTGTGTGTACCATCAAATTAGATCTGACTGGTACAGTCCCGGCAGAGCATCTGGTGGATTTGAACCATGCGCCTCTGGGATTGCAGTGCAGCTTCTTGCCACTAGGCCACTGAAGCTCCCCCCAAAACACAACTTTTTAAGGAAGAATTTTCTTGAAACTGTTGTGTGGCTGATGACACTCCAGACTTCCTTGGCGCCCTGGGACAGGGTATTAGCCTCACAATCTGGATTATTGTATGTCAAGCTTAAAATAAAGTCTCCTTTTCTTAAAGAACAGGGCTTTGGTGAGAGAGAGCCAAGGCAACACTGGGGGCTGGTTTGAATATCAAAGGGGAGACTATTAGAAACTTCAGAGGAGCTTCCAGGGTGTGGTGCGGGTGGAGGGGTCCTGTTTCCTGTTTTCCTTTCTGATGGTGTTAGAAAACATTGCAGCAAAACCATGGATACTGCAGAGACCGCCTAGGACTCTCTCTCTGAGCCTCAGGTCCAGCAGAAAAGGTGACCAAGCTTTTAAAAGCCTTGTTTTCAGAGCCAGCGAAGGCTGGTGGGGCGCAGCCAGCACACGGTGACATCAGCCTGCAGGAGGGGCAGGAGGAGAGGGTCTGGCTCTCATTACAGTTTGGGTCTCATTGGCAGTGAGGGGGTGCAGGGCGGGGCGGGAGGGGGAGGAGCAGCAAGGAGTGCAGTCCCCACACAGCTCCCGAGAAAGTCCTCCAAGGAGTGTCCTCCTCTTCTGCTCCTTCCCGGGGAGTGCGGCCGGAATATGCAGCAGATCCCAGCTTAAGGCCGTCGTTTCCCGGTGCAGGGGTGTCCATTCTCCAGCTGTACTCAGGGGTGAGTACTCCCTCTGACCGTCCATCGCTTGCAGCTGGAGGACATGCTTCCCCCCAGAGAGGCTGTCCCGGAGCCCCTCCAGCCACTCGGCTTCAGTCCCCTTCTGCGTCCGCTTTATGTTTTGGGAGAATTCTCTGGATTTGTCTCTCTCAGCCCCTGGCAGCTGGGTTTCCCTAACCTGGTTCCTGGGAAGCCTTGCCTGAAAGTGTTAATGGGTGGTCGTGCTGTGTGAGCTCCCCTGGGGCTTGGCTCTCAAATCTCCTTGGAGCTCCCACCCCCCAAACTTCTTCCCTTGGGATCTGCTTTCTTTGACCCAGGGTCTTTGCTCAGGAACTTGGGGTTCACTGGAGAGTGGCTGCTTTAGGAAAGGGGGGGTCAAGCTGGGAGAATCAGGCTGGTTTTCTGCCCTGGACCCTATACTGCCAGGGCTGGGGCCCATCCAAACCTTCTTGGGGTGGGGGTGACGTTGGTGCCAGGCTCAAAACCAATTGGACGTACCTCAGTGATTGCCATGAGGGTTTTACCTTTCAAGACCAGAGGCTCTGATGGGGTTTCTTGGGGTTCTTGTAAGGAGCAGTTCAGAGCAGAAGGCATTTGGTGTTTGGCCTCCAGCCGAGTGGATGAGGCCAGGCCTCTGGGGTTGGGGGCTGGACTTTTTTTGCCAGATGTGAGGCTGGTGTCAGGCGGGGAGGCCCCAGGCAGCTCCTGGGCCAGATTGCGGGATTGGGGTACATTTGCTGGTGGCCAGGGATGCAGGGCGTGCTGGTCCTCATGCATAGAGCACACTCTGCTCCCAGCCCACCAAGGACGTGGTTCCAGCATCTGCCGAGTTTGAAGATGGCTGTGGTGGAAGCTGGGTGGGGCTGCTGGGAGACCTGGTTGGAGCTTCGGGGAGTAATGGAGGCTTCTCTGGACCCCAGGGACAAGCTGGGTCCCCGCCCCGTGTGAATGTGAGGTGGCTGGCCCTGCCTGGCAGCTCTGGTCCAAGATCTAGGAGCGTCCAGCGCGCTTGGAGCGCCTGGTTCTCGATCACTGTCCACTTGGCTCTTTCAGATACCTGGGCCCCTTCTCGGTATTTCCCCAAACCAACAGAAATAGGTGTTCTGCTTTTGTTAAAAATGATACTAAATACTGGTGTGTGTTGACAACATTATTGGAGTGTGTGGGTTCTCGGCTGGGCTGTAGGAGCCCTGGTGACACTGTGGGTAAAGCCTTCAGCTGCTAATCAAAGGGTCGGTGGTTTGAACTCACCAGCTGCTCCCTGGGGAGGGATGAGGCCGTCTGCTCTGGAGAGAGTGCAGCCACCATGGGGAGCACACAGTTCTTCGCTGCCCTTCAGGTCTCTGTAAATCATCAGAATTGATGGCATGCCAGCAGATCTCGTTTGCATTTTTCTGGGCTAAATTGGTGAGGAGGTTCTTGTTGGGACCCACTGGCATTGTCACTCCCTGTTTTTAAAGATGAGGGACCCAGAGGGTCAGAGCGGCTCTGTTCCTAGGTGGCTGAGAAGGCAGCAGAATCTTCTAGCATCGCAGGAGGGCAGGAGGGCTCAACGCTGAGCGTGCCCAGGCCTGGGGTGAAGATCACGTCCCCACCAGCTGATCATCAGGCTACACCCCCACTTAATACCGAGCAGGAACAGAAGGGTGGGCTATGTCGTGAGCAGACCACGGAGACCAGGACAGCTGAGTGGCCGTCCGCTCTGCCAGCAGCTGTGTGTCCTGGCGTGGGCTTGTCACCCAGCGCAGAGTGAGGAAGGCCATCCGGTCTGGAGATCTTTAATACTTAGGTGGTTCATGATCATCCAAAACGTGCTGCTGTTTCTTCATTTCTGACCCGAGTGACCCTGCCGGGAGGAGGAGAACTGCCCAAAGGGTTTCTGAGGCTGCAAGTCCCTGTGGGGCATCTTTGTCCTAAGGACTGGCTGGTGGGTTCGAACTGCTGACCCTCCAGTTAGCACCAGGGTGCCTTTTTCATAACTCTGAGGCTTATTCTTCTCTGGTCCTCACCCTTGGTGGAGGTCCTAGAAGAGATTGGTGGGAAGAGAATTTGGGAAAAGAATTCCACCTCAGAGTGAAGTGTAGCTTTCCAGCCTTTTCCTATCAGAGAATGGGAGGGCGTGGCAGCCCCACCTTCCCTGGGGATAGCTGCAGAAACTTCTAGAAGACCCACCCTTGGCCAGGGTTCTTCTCTTACTTGGGAGGGGCAGGTGACTGGACATTCAGCAAAGCTCCGGATTCGGGGTCCTGATGGGTTGCTGTGTGCTCACCGTCTTTCCCACTGGGTCTTGCTTTCTCTCTGCCCTCCTCTCTGCTTCCCAAGCACTCAGTGCCTCACTCACTTCAAATATGTCTCTTGTGATTCTCTTGTCTTAGAACTGAATACTCCTCTGATGACCAGGTGGCCTCCTTGGGGTACACATGACGGCTGTGCGTGGCTGTTAGCCAGGAGGCTGTCATTTGGATTTCCTCAGTGGTGCCTCAGAATAAAGGCCTGGCAACCTCCTGACACACGGGGCCACACGACTTGGGGGTGACTTGATGGCTTTTTAAAAACTGTGGTGCTAACATCCATCAATGGTAATCAATGCTATAAAAATGTCTATGAACAATTGCATAAAACCCCAGTAGGATGTGCAAGCCTTCTCTCAAAGAAAAAAAAAAAATTAAAAAGTACATGCAATGAAAACAAAAGTTATTTGCTGTGATCGAAGAAGGGGCACTGGTGGTGCAGTGGTTAAGCACGTGACTACTAGTGGGAAGGCTGCTGGTTCAAGCCTACCATCTGTGCCACGGGAGAAAGGTGAGGCGGCCTGTTTCTGTGATGATTCTAGCTTTTGGGAGGCTCCACCTGCCCTCCTGGGTCCCTGGGAGTCGGGACTGGCTGGATGTCTGTGGGTTTTATGGAGTTGAAATATGTTCAATCTGTTTATGTATTTGTGCCTCATGTGAGGTTTTCTGACCTGGCCCTGCTTGTGGGTCAGGGGTCTACAGACACCCCCACTGGGAGCCAGTGTAAGGGAGGCCCCCTCCTCACTGAGGCTCCCACATGGGTCCTCTTTCTGCGCAGAGGTCCAGGCGTCTGTTGGCAGTGTCTCCAGCCGTGGCCCACGTCACAGCCACTACTGTGTGAAATTCCCCATCCGTCATTTGAAGTGCACAGCATGGCCAGGTGCGGCCTGGCTGGGGTCCTTGCTGGCAGGCTGGGGTGAGCATGTGCACTTTAATTGAGCCCTTAATTTTTACCCTTGTTGTTCCGGTTCCTCCTTGGGAAGAAGGGTGGCTGTCCCTGCCCGAGTGGAAGGTTCTGGACTACAGGCAGAGTTTCCATGGGGGCAGGACAGGAAATTCTCCGTGGGCAGTGGAAACCAGCCCACTGCTGTGCAAACACCTCTTCTGAGGGTGGCCTGACGTTAAAAACCAAAAGATCCCCTTTGCAGCTCTAGCAATGGACTTGAAAGCCCTGAATAATCCACATTTTAAAGTAGTGAGGTCTTTAAAGATTGCTGCTAATTCAGAGGGTTGGGTTCGAGGAGGAAGCCGATCCTCATCCTCTGTTTCTACATCTATTTTTTTCCTGCAAAATGTGCAAATTCTGCAAGATGATTCTTCTGTAGAAGAGAAAGCTTACGCCCCAAGCTGAGGTTGGTGAGGCCTCAGCACGCCAGGTCCTTACTGCTGCGGGGAATTCCTCTCAGAGAGTCTTGACACGAGTCTTAGGAAATGCGGGGTTTACCGCTTTAAGGTCTAACACTTGTGTTTTGGGACAGAGGTGAGGTCTGGAGAAGGGCTGCAGCCCACGAGAGGGGCTTCTGGGGAGCAGCGGGGCCCTAGTGCCTCTAGAGGGCAGTGTTTCCCTCTGAGCTCCCTAACTGCTCTAAGGGATTCCCTGGGATTCTGGGTCCAGTGGGGCGTCAGGTTTGCAGCTCTTCTTTCTTTTTAAATTTCCTGACTGTTCGTGTTGTCGCTGGCTGCTGTTACGTTGATTCCAACCCCTAGTGCGCCTGTGGGACCGCAGAATGCCCACACAGCCCTGGGCTCTAAAGATGCAGTAGTTAAAGAATCAGGCTGAACTGAAGTTGAGAGGCGCCAACACACCAGGTTGAGGGGGAGAAAGGAGAGGCAGTCCACTGCTGGACATCTCCCGGGCGGTTCGGCTCAAGGGGGAGCAAGTTGCCAGGTCTTTCTCCCGCAGAGCTGCTGAGTGAGTTCAGATCACCAGGCTTTCCATTACCAAGCCTTGTGCCAGCAGCCTCCTTGCTCCTAACGCCAGCAGTGGACATAGCTGTGACGGTTTGCTTCTCTGTGCTCGGATTCCAATCTATCTGAGATGGAATTAAACCCTGAGAGCAGAGGTTTGACACTTTAGAGCAATCGCAGTTGAGAGCAGCTGATCCAGTGTTTGACTCCACAGCCTGGTCTCTGCCATTTCCCCTACTGGACAAGTCCCTTTAACATATTTCCATAGTAATTCACACAAAGCACGCATACTAGGTATTCACTTCTCCCTTTCACGCACATGATGTCAAGTTGGAATCCTCACAGTCCGGTGGACTTTGGAGGCTCTGAACTGCACGAGATGAAACTGCTGGTGGGTTTGATCTATGAGTGAGGCCTCACTGTTGGGTCAGCCCCACAGAGCTCCGTATTGGTTGGTAAAAGCATCTTTGAAAGGCAGTCAGGTTCCTGATGGCAGTTACAGCTGAGCTTCTGAGTCATAGAATTCCCGCTCAGAGCAAAGGACGCCGACACTGTGTGGGCCCATGTGCCTGCATATTCAGTTAAGCTTAACAAGCCTTAGTGAACTCCAGGACTCTGTGCTGGTGGTCAGGAGCAGGGAGGGGACAGAAATGACTAAGACACAGTCCCTGTCTGCTGGTTGGAAAACCTACTTTCTGCTTGACAGGCCATTGGGTTCGTGTTTTTCTACCACTGCATTTTCAGTTGCCTCCTACACATCAGACTGAAGAAGCATCAGAGCCTTCGGATGATGGCGGAGGCGAAGACCACTGATTATCCCATGGACGGTCAAAAATCAGACAGGACTGTCTTGGAAGAAATGCAGCCAGTCCGCTCGCTGGAGGCAAGGATGGGGAAACTTTATCTCACGCACTTTAGGCAAGATGTCAGGAGGAAACAGACCCTGAGAAAAAGGCATCATGCTGTAAAAGACTGAGGGCCCGAGACAGAGAGGAAGCCCCTCACTGAGACAGGTTACCACAGTGACTGCGACAGTGGGCTCTACTGTGACAGAGAGGGCCAGAGAGAGAGAGAGAGGAAGCCCCTCACTGAGACAGGTTACCACAGTGACTGAGGCAGTGGGCTCTACTGTGACAGAGAGGGCCAGAGAGAGAGAGAGAGGAAGCCCCTCACTGAGACAGGTTACCACAGTGACTGAGGCAGTGGGCTCTACTGTGACAGAGAGGGCCAGAGACAGAGAGAGAGGAAGCCCCTCACTGAGACAGGTTACCACAGTGACTGAGGCAGTGGGCTCCAGCGTGACAGAGACTGTGAGGACGGCACAGATCTGTTGATCATAGGGTTGCTGCGACTTGCAGTAGGCGTGACAGTACTATGATGAGATGGCTATTCTATAGGCTGTCAGTCAGACCTCACCCCGTGGCACAGCGGAAGAAAGGCCTGACAATCCTTGTCCTAAAAGATCACAACCAGTAAGACCCTGTGGAGGGAGGAGTTCTACCTTATCACACATCCAGCCACCAAGAGTCAGAATCAGCTCCACAACAATGAGGCAGATTTGACAATTCTGAAATAGTGAATATTTTCTGCAGGCCTTCGTACTTTAAGAGAAGCAATTGAGGCCAGAGAAGCAATTCACTGGTTCAAGATCAGCATGTTTGTAGCAATCCCAAACCTCATGTTTCTGGCTTTTCCTTTGGCCCCTGCTGGTACTTCAAACATACTGTACTAAAACAGGTGGACATCTGGGCTCCCCTGCGGTGAAGGGCTTTGGAAAGCACGCTTTTAAACTATCCTGTGCAGAGATGCATTTATTTACATTTGTTGGTGTTCTTTAGAGTAACAGATAGAAACTTTACTGAGCAGAAAGGTAGTTGCTGTTTAAAAGAAGCTGGAAAGAAAAACCTGAGGAGGAAAAGAAAACAAACAGAAAGGCCTCTCTTGGGGCCAACAGGCGTCTGGGCCAGGTGCGGCCTGCACGGAGACTAGCATGTTCCCACTGCTCTGCATTGAGTGTGAATGCGGAGAAGCAGATGAAGATGGGCGTGAGGGCGGCCAGGGGCCAGCAGGAGGGGGCCGAGCTGGCTGTGAACTCACCCCATGTGCTGTGTGCTCTGTGTCTTAGACCCTGGGTACCTGGAAGTGATCCTGGAGGAGATCAGTTTAATTTCAGAATTGAAGCTCAAACAGCAGCTGGCGATGACTCAGGTCTCAAGGGAAGCCGGTCCCGGAAGCCGGGGCTTGCTTCTGGAATCTTCTCGAACTGATGCGGCAGCCGTGTGCGGCCTGGGTGAGAGCTGACTCAGCTCAGCCAGTGATGCAGCTCGGTCCAGGGGTCCCAAGGGTGTCTTTTCTAAAAAGAAAAGTCAGGAAATCCTTCATCCTGAGGCCACAGAGGGAACAGAAACACTGCCTGTCACAGCGTCGGCGCTGCCCTTGCTATGCCCGTGTGAGTGAGGCTGGGAGGATGACTGACCTCTGCAGAGAGAGGCAATCCTAGGGCAGAACTCAGTGGCCCCAGCACACCAGAGATGTGAGGGTGGTGCAGGCCTGGTCAGACCTGTTGTTCACTGAGTCGTAGCTGGTTTGATGGCTCCTGCAACATCAATGACATTTCATCAAGTGTTTCAACTTACTATTTTTATTTCACTAATTTACATAGTTTGCTCCTCTATACTTAGTTAAGGGAGCTCTCATAAGCTGGTGGATAGAGAACTGTACTGCCAGTTTAGAGGTGGTTGGTTTGAACCCACCAGCTGCTCTGTCGGGGGAAGTCTCCTCTCATGAGATTCACAGCCCGAGTCGGACCCGACTGAGTGGCGACGAGCTCAGTTGATACCCGGCCGGGGAGCTCTGGTGGCAGAGGGCTGTGCACAGGCTGCTGTGCTGCTCACCCACGGCCAGGTCCTCTGGGGTTTGAGTCCACTGGCCGCTTCACTGGAGAAAGAGGAACAAGCTCCCCCTCAACCGCTCCCCCTGCCTCCCCTCCCCTGTCCATATGCAGTTCACAGCCTCGGAAACCCTGTGGAGTTGGCTGGGACACAACAGCCATTAATAAGGGAGGCTCCGTGGGGGAAAAGGCACAGTTGACTGTTGCCATAAACATTACTCACTTAATCCATCACCATTGGGTTGACTCTGACCCACAGCCTCTATGGTGTTAAGGGTCTGTTGTTCAAAATGGTCTTTCTTAGCCTTCAACTTTGATTTTGCCATGTGGATGGGCAGAAATATGCAGATGAGGTAGGGATAGTAGCCTATCCACAAAGAGATTGGCTAATCTCACCACTAAATTGAGCAGATTCAGGGGCGTTTTGGAGACCAGTAAAGACGAAGCAGGCATACACTGTGTGCCTTTTCGGGGCCAGAGCCTTCTTGCACCAGCCTGACCTACAGGAGGGCAGCAACACGAGCAGTAGAGAACAAGAGACCCACCGTGCGACAGAGCTGACCACAGACTGCTACCCCACAAAACCAGGGCTAAGAGCCTTTCGCCAAGTCACCAAGTTTGTCGAAGATGAGGTGTAAAACTAGCAAAGAACAGGATATGGGGTCACATGGTCATGAATGTCTTTCTGTAGGTGCCAGAGGGAGTGGGAATAGCAAGGCCCCTCCCTGCCTCTGAGCAGAGAGCAGACGAGGGACCAGAGGCTCAGCCCCATGCTACCTCTAGAACCACACAAGCAGCAAGAGATTTGTGTTGATGGACACACTTTACTCACAGTGTGGTACCAAGAATGGGGTTATTAAAGAAATAGGGTGGAGAGTGGGAGAGACAAAGAATATCTCAAATACAAGTCCACTTTTAGTCCAGAAGTCCCAAACCAGATTAACAGCAAAACACAATTCCTTTATTAGTAAAAATCCTGGTTTCAGTTCAGCAGTCAAATCTAAATCATACAGCAAGGTTTTCCTCAGAACAGCTATAAGTCAGCTTTTCCTTCAATCATCTGGCAAGACTAGCAAGCCTTTAACTGTGGCCTGTATCTCAGTGCTCCTCTGGTTATACCTTGCCACAATTTCTCTACAGCAATGCCACAGTTTCTCCACCACAATTACCAGGGCCTTGTTCTCACCAGGGTCTTGTTCCAGTCCTCCTCAAGTCTTGCCCCTCAGCGTGGGAAGTACTCTCTCTCTTATCCTACTCTGACAGCTGTTGATGATTTGCAAGAACATGTGTGTGCAGTTGAAGTAGCTGGAGATCAGAAGAGGCTAATGGAATGGCTAAAAAAAGGTAACATTTAAGCTAACAGTGCACCCATGGATTGGCAAAAGTGTAAACAATTGCCAAAAAGAATAAAGAGTATCTTGGAGAAAGTGCAGCCAGAATATTCCTTGCAAGGATGCTGAAGCTTTGTCTTATATTTTTGGGATATTGTTAGGAGAGGCTATTCCTTGGAAAGGGACATCGTGCTCAATGAGATTGAGTCACTGCAGCAATGTGTCATAGATGATGAGGAAGGTGCAGGATAGGACAGAGTTCAGATCTATTTTTCCAGAGGGTTGCTCTGAGTTGTGCTTGACTCAGCAACACTTAAGTAACAATAACAGCTATGTTTTTTACCTCTGAGATTTAGTGGAACACATTTATCCCACTTTAAGTACATGCTGCCATCTTCTGGGACCCATACAAGTACATGCATCTGGAGAAACAGGTTTTATCCCACCTTGTCTCACACCAAAGTTCCCTTACGACAAATGTATTCTTGAAGCACTTGCTGAAGAAGGTAAAGGACTGTAGTTTTTCATATGGATTGAAGCTCAACATCAAGAAAACAAAGATTCTCACCACTGGACCAATTGGCAGTACTATGATAGATGGAGAAGAAATTGAGATTGTTAACAATTTCAGCTTACTTGTTTCCACAGTCGACACTCGTGGCACCAGCCGTCAGAAAACCAAAAGAAGAACTGGGTTAGGAAGGTCTGCTGTCAGGGGTCTCTCCAGAGTGCTGAGGAGCAGTGAGTCTGTCTAGAGACCAAGATGCACCTGATCCAGGTCTTTGAAATCACTTGCTATGTATCAGAGAGCTGGATAATGACTAAGGATACAGGAGAATTGATGCCTTCGAGTTGTGGTGCTGGAGAAGAGTATTGAATATACCATGGGCTGCCAACAGAGCAAACAAATTTGTCCTAAAGAGGATGAAACTAAGTTGCACCTTTGAGGCAAGGATTTTGAAGCTCTATCTCACATACTTTGGACATGTGGCCAGGAGATACCAGTTCTTAGAAAAGGACATCATGTTTGGAAGGGCGGAAGAACAGTGTAGGAGAGGAAGACCCTGGATGAGATGCATTGACGTAGTAACTAATGTAATGGGGCAGGTCGGTGTGTTAGAGACAGGAAGACTGATTCACGACAGAGCAGGGTTTAGAGCTATTGTGCATAGGGTCACTATGAGTTATAGTTAATTCAACAGCACATAACAATCACCACAGCAACAATTTGATCAAAGCCCATGTAAATATTTCCCTTTTTATTTCATTTGAAATGCCACCTATTATACAAAGCACATAATTTCAACCAAAGAATTAAAAGCAGAAAAGAGTCAGTACTGGAAAGGTTAAAGGAATTTCCAAGTCTCTGGGCAGTTAATCTGGAGGTGCTTAAGACTACCATTGTGGCCATTATGCCAAGTTGATTCTATCTCACGACATTGAATAAAGGCATTGGACGGTGAATAAGGAAGACAGAAGCAGCACTGAGGGCTTTGCATCGTGGCATTGGTGAAAAGTGTTGGACTTCCGCAAGGATAAACTTATCCATCGTGGAGGAAGTGCAACCAGGGTGCTCCTTAGGGGCGGAGATGGTGAACCTTCATCTCACAGACTTTGGACGTGTTGTCAGGAGAAACTGGCCATCGGAAAAAGACGTCCTGGAAAAGTAGAGAACTCAAACTCAGGAAGGTTGAGTCAGACTAATTCAGAGCTGACCCTGCAGCTGGTTTTTGGAGGCTGTAAATTGTATGTGAGATTGCTTGCACCAGAGAGGGAGGGAGACCCGCCCCCACTTTTTGGTTAGCGGTTAACTACCTATGGACTATACCACTGGAGTCCCCTGGGAAAAGTGAAGAGTCAATGAAAGGAAGACCCTCGTGAGGATGGGTTGGCACAGTGGGCTTGAGAACAGCGGGGATCGGGAGGGAGGACAGGGCAGGACAGGGCAGGGCAGGGCAGGGCAAGGTTTTTTTTTTCCTTTTTTTATTAATTTAGTTTGTTCATTTTTCATTTCAATGAACATCTACAGAGATTTTGGAATTCCATTCATTCATTGTTGTAGGGGGTGGGGTTTGGGGAGGTGCGGGGGGATTGTGTACCAATGAGGGAGTTTTTCTTTTGCTCTTCAAGGGCAAGGTTTTTTATGTATTCTTCGTAGAATTGCTAGGAGTCCGTAGTCAACCCAGTGGTGCAGAATAACAACAATGTGGCAGCCCTGTGTGTAACAGAGTTGAAGAACTTCGTAGTTTGCTTGGCTGTGGTCTTTACAGAAGCAGGTTGGCAGGCTTTTCTTGTGCGGTGCTCTCGGGGGTTAGTTCCTGTGCTCATGCTGTTTGTACCACCTGAGGACCCTGCTGCCCTTGCAGGGGGAGAAAATGAACCACTGTGGAGTAATGACCTGGAAGCCAGGCAGTGTGCCGTACATCCCCGAGGTCCCTCCCTGATGGAGGAGGTGAATGGCCAGGTCTCAGCCATCACAGGGCATTGTTTACAGTTGTTTTCACCAGAAGGAGCCGGGGTTCTTGGATCAGTTATGAAAGACCCAGGCAGGCACTGGCAGCGAGGCTGAGCTGGGGCCGTTCACGCTCACGTCAGATTCAGGTTTAGAATCAGCCAGTTATTGTTGCGGATCTTTGTGCAGCTCTGCTCTTGTTCCCTTGAGAGTATTTTTGTCAAATGGAAGCATGAGACTGGCACTGTAAATGGAATCAGTAATAATAATAACAACAACAACAACAACAACAACAATAACCAGCTCCAGATGTGTTTCTTCAGAGTATTTCCGAATCATTTGCTTCTGAGGATTCTCCAAGGATCTTTTAAACAATGACGATTTACCTCTGGCAGCCTGGTGACGAGGAGTTGTGCTGGGAACCGAAGGCTTGTTTGACCCCGCCAGCTGCTCAGCTGGAGGAAGGTGGATAATCTCCTCCCATGCAGTGTACAGCCTCTGAAAAGCCACTGGAGGGCCAGCGAATCACTTCTGAATCGAGGGCACACAGCAAGTCTCTTTCTCTCGGGGGCTCAGTGCTGTAGTCTGTAGGGAGTTTCGCTGCTCACTCTAAGGCCGCGAGACAGAGTTTGAATCCACCAGGGACACACCAGGATGAACAATTTCTTCCTATGTGATTTACGATCTTGGAAACCCAGCTAGGTGTTGGAACCAGCTTGGAGGTAGTGAGCTTTAGTTCTTTGAGTCTCTTTCCCTCACTGCAAAGTGTAATAATTCCTCTCTAATTTCCCTTCCCAAGGAAAAGAATGGCTACCTCTTGTTGTGCCAAGAAATCTGGAGAACGACCACTTGGCCAACTGACTGGAAGAGATCGATATTTGTTCCTATCCCAAAGAAAGGTGACCCAACAGAATGTGGA
>NW_006399877.1:3041675-3144138 GCF_000299155.1 Elephantulus edwardii
GACCGGTCCTTGGAGAGGGACATCATGCTTGGGAGGGTGGAGAGACAGCGCAGGAGAGGAAGGCCCTCTATGAGGTGGATTGATTCAGTGACTGGGATAACTGGGATGGGAGTGTCAGAGACAGTGCGATTGGCACAGGACAGAGTGGAGTTTAGGGCCATTGTACATAGGGTCGCTATGAGTCGCAGGCGACTCGAGGGCACATAACAACAACAAACAACACCTCTTTGACAGAATTCAGCGGGGAAAGAGGAGGGGAAAAGAGAAGAAGAGATCAAGCTGGTATGCTGAGGAGCAGGGCGGGACGAGAGCTCTCAAACACGGAATTCACAGCAATACCATCCCCCAAGTGCCCCGCCCTTGTCTCCCACAGTGTCTGAGGCCCCCTCGGAAAACCCGGGCCCTGCCCCCTCTCCCTCACGTTTGTAGAAGTCACAGAACTCCAAAAGAAAGAGCAGCTTGCTTTTAAAAGACTGAATAAATGGGCTCCCTGGATGCATTTAAGCCTTTGTTTCAAAATAATTTCCTTGTGTGTGCAAATGTGTGTCTCCTGCTTAAAAAAACAAAAAAGCTTTCTTTCCAGACATGGATGATGAGATGGCTTTTAAATAGACTTAATGCAATGAATGTCACAGGATCGCAGAACAGCTTGGGGAAAGCCTCTGGGATATGATTTCAATGGAAAAGCCACATGGGGCAACCTGCGTAGTAAGAGACATCTTGGAAGGTTCCAAGAAGCTGGTCACCAAATTAGGGAGAAAATACACCTCTCCTTTTAGGAGAACAAGCAGGAAAGAAACAAAGAAGGGATTAAGATGCTAAGTAGGCAGAGGGGAGTGAAAGCCTGGGGGATTGCTGGGAGGGGATCTGCTGCCTTTGGGACAAAATGATACACGCCCCACCCAAAGGCTTCAGACAATTGGATTCTGTTGCTGTAGACTCTGGTTTGTCACCACCAAGGAAGCTCATTTCCCTAGTAGACACAGGGAGTTTCTTGAGATCAGGGCCAAATCCTGCCCAGTCTCCAGCCTTTCCTGGGCTCCTGTCCTGTGCACAAGCTTGGGAATCTGACTTGGGTCAGGATTCTGTCTGGAATGATCTATGGGATTTGGGGCAAATTGCTTTGCTTTATGTGAGTTCAGGTTCCCAGGTAGAAAGCCTGTGAGACAGTGGACAGTGGAAGAGTACGCGAAATCCACTGCAGCTTGTTGTCAGGTGCCATCACGTTGACTGTGACTCACAGCAACTCTGTGAACACCAGACGTGACCGCTGTCATGATCTGCACCATCCTCATCGTTTCTGACGTGCGTGAGTCCGTTGTTGCGCTCACGGTGTCTGTCTGTGCACTTGTTGAGGACTTCCTCTCTTCCTCTGACCCTCCACCTTTCCCAGCATGACGTCTCTACGATGTTCTATTTTCCCAAACACTGCTTCCTCCTGACAATGTGCCCAGAGCATGCGAGGTGAAGTTTCTTCAGCCCTGCAGATGAGTGCTAACCCTTCTACCCCTCTCTCCACCCTTAAAGCCCTGGAATCAAACAAACACAAAAAATTCCTTGAGTGGTCTTTCATCCTGGGGTACGCGAGAAGCTCTGGTGTTGCAGTGGGCTTCATATCGGGCTGATAATGGAAAGGTCAGTGGTTCTAATCTCCTCAGTGTTCTAAGATTTACAGTTTTGGAAAATGGATGGAGGCTCACGTGAGTCAGAATTCATCTAGAAGTTCGAGTTGGTTTTGCTTTTGGGTTTTGGTGAGTGGTTGGAGGGAATACGGATGGGGTGGTTTACCAACCTCCCTTATGAAAATGCACAAGACAGGGTACCAGATTTGCCCTTGTTTAGAATACTCCTGTGATTTTACAGAAAGAAAGGAGCTGGAGTGGGAGGTGCACGGGCCCTTTCAAAGTCAAAGACAGAGCTTCTTCCCTGGGCTGCAACCACATGGCCACGCTTATGGGGAATAACTGGAAACAGAGGTGTGATCTGCTGATCTTCCCTTGGTGAGGAAGGCAGCAGGGAGTGGGGCATCTGGAAGGGGGTTGAGCATATTGGTTTGCAGTGTACAGGTGAGTGACAAGGATGGATGCAGTGGTCCCGGGCAGTCACAGGCTGCCTCCTTAGTGGATTTCGAGAGAACAAGTAACACAATATTTTACTTAACTGTATTTTTCACAGATAATGCACCCAGATAAACACATCACTGGCATAACTTGCCATTAGAGAACTAACTCAGAGAGGGTTTCATTGTTTGCAAAAAACCTATACGAAGAATGAGTTACTGGTGTGAGATATGGCCACTAGCCGCCTCTTCCTGTGTGCAGAGGACACTGTAGGGAGCTCTGACGATGCGATCTTCTGGGAGTTGTCCCACTGACTCACAGCTGACCCCTCTCTGGCTGCTCAAATCCACCGGTAGCTCCGAGGGAGTAAGATGGACAGTCTTCTCCTGTGCAATTTATAGCCTCCAAAATCCCACTGGAAGGTGTGGGTCCGTTCTGACGGGACGACAGTGAGAGGCTGTTGGTAACGTAGCCAAGACTTATGAGGAAGCAGAGTTAGGACAACATTATGAAGGAAATAAAAATAGAAACATTGCTCATATCTGGCTACGGCAGAGTGGGTTCCATGGAAAGGTCTAGAAGATTTTCAGTCAGAACATGAGTCTGTGGGTTTTCTAGAGCTCCAATGGGACAGTGCTGTGTGGTGGGCGTGGTAGGCCATCCATGGTTGTGGGGTAGCCCTGCAGCTCATCTGTGGGTCTCCACACTGCTTGCAGGGGGCACTGGGAGCTCTTCCATGGCTGGACATGACTACATGATATGGACAGTGCCACACCAAACAGCTGCCAGTTGAAGACCACTCTAGATGGCATGTGTCCATGTCCAATTGGAGTGACTATTTCAAGCCAAGATGGCTGGACTAGGCTTTTACTGTGTTGGTTTGCTCACTGTTCATGACGCTTCATTGCTTGAGGAAATGCTCTTCTGACGACTGGGCCTTGGCAGCATTTTCATAGTGTCGGTTTCTCTCCTAACACCTTTCCAAGAAACCGATGCACAGGAAGACCTTGCTGTATTGTGCCTTGCTTTATTACTCATCTCAGATACTGTGTTTCCTAGAAATTGAAGGTTTGTGGCAACTCTGCTTTGACCAAGTCTATTGACACCATCTACTCAACAGCATGTATTTATGTCATACCTCTGCGTCCCGTTTTTGTAATTCCCAGTGTGACAAACCTTTTTTAAATTCTATTGTACTCTGATTAGACACCATCCCTTAAAAAAAAAAAGCAAATCTAGACCCCTTGCCATCGATTGATTCCAACTCGTGATGGCCCTCTGCTGAGTTTCCAAGACTTTGCATTTTAGTGGGAGTAGGTTGCCAAATCTTTCTTCTACAGAGTGACTGGAGGGCTTGAACTGCTGACCTAATGGTTAGTGTCCCAATGCAAATGGATATGCTGCTTGGGCTCTTTTAAACAGAGTACAGTACCATGGATGATAGGGTCGCTATGAGTCACAAACAACTCGACGGCACATAACAACAACAACAACAACAGTACCATGGAAGCATGACTTTGAAGAAGAGTACTGACTATCCCAGGGACTTCCAAAAGAACAGAAACACACCCTTCGACATTGTTGGTGGGATTGTAAAATGGTGTAAAGTACAACCACTCTGGAAGGCAGTTTGGCACTTCTTCAAAAAGCTGGACACAGAAACTCCATACGACCTCACTGTTCCTTGCTTGGAGTATACCCCGAGAGAGTGAGAACTGAAGCTTGAATGGAGACTTGTATACCAATGTTCGTAGCAGCAGCATTCACCATCGCAAGAACAGGGAAACAGCCCAGATGTTCCACCACCATGGAATGGATTGAGAAATTATGGTACATTCACACAATGGAATACTACACAGCATGCAGGACCAATGATTTTGCAAATTACTGCTTAACTTGGGAGGGACTGGAGAGCATTATGCTGAGTGAAATAAGTCAGTCCCATAAGGACAAATATTATATAAAACCATTATTGTAGAATGAGTATGAGGATCCAATGGGGGGGTGGAAGCAGAGGGGTGAGGATGGGCAGGGGGTGGGTTGGTTAATCATAGGGTTGCACAATTTGATGGGTGGGAGGGTGAAGGAAATGGGAAAGATCCAGTGTGAAAAACATTATATTCAGACTTTGTAAATAAACCAGTACCATTTCTTTCTTTCTTTTTTTTTTTTTTTAAATGTGCGGCCAGAATGCTCCTTGGAAACAGGGATAGCGAAAGTTCCTCTTACATAGTTTGGGCATGTTGGCAAGAGAGACTATTCTTGCTTGAAAAGGTGGAGGGAGGGTCAGCAAAAAGGCGGAAGACCATCAACGAGATGGATTGGTAGGTGACTGCCGCTTTGGCCTCGAGTGTGTCAGAGAGGATGAGGATGGCACAGGGAAAGCAGGGTTCAGATCTGTTGTTCACAGGGTCACTATGAGTCGTCCTCCACTCAATGGCACCTAGTAACCCAACAACAACCAGACATCCCATGACCTTCAAGTTGATTCTGACTCATGGTGACCTCCATCCAATTTCTGAGACTGTAAATGTATTAGAAGCAGGCTGCCTCATCCTTCCGTTCAGACAGGTTCAAACAGGTGCCTTTCGGTCAGCAATTGACCATGTAATGCAGTACACTACCAGGGCGGACAATGACTAAGGATGACAAAAGAAGGATTGATGCCTTCGAGTTGTGATGCTGGAGAAGAGTGTTGAACATGTCATGGACTTCCAGGAGAAGTCTGTCTCAAAGAAAGTGAAACTGAGTTTCTTTTTGGAGACAAAGATTTTGAAGCTACGTCTCACATACTTTGGGCACATGGCCAGAAGGGAGCAGTCCTTGGAGAAGGACATCAAGCTTGGAAGGGTGGAGGGAGAGACAGCACAGGAGAGGGAGACCACAGATAAGATGGATTGACACGGTAACTTGAGCAATGGGATTAGGTGTGTGGAAGTCAATGAGATTGGCTCAGGATAGGGCAGAGTTCGGAGCTATTGTATATAGAGTTGCTATGAGTTATACATACTGACCACCACCATCACCAAGGTGCACCTCGCTTTGTTAAGGTGATCTGGATCCCAATCTGCAGTACCTGAGATATGCTCAAGTAGACATACCTCTGACATGATGTCTTCAGGAGCTCTGGACACACGAGATGCTTTCGTTTCATCACAGGGAGACGTGTTTGAATCTAAAGCCACAAGTGGCTCTTGGAATCCATCCCTCTTTGTGAGCTTTATCTTTCTCTTCCCACCCCCTCCCTGACTATTTTTGCCAGGACAGACTCTCTGTCCTCTCTTTGTTCATCTCCTTTCCATCACAGGGCCACAGATTTCAACTCTGCGCCCTCCTTGTGTGCTTGACCTCAGGCGTGTTGTTTAGAGGTGTTGTGGAGTTGACTCCAACTCACAGACCCACTGATAGCAGAAGAAAACATGGCCAGCCCTGTACAATCCTCATGACTGTTGCTGTGTTTGAGTCCAGTGTTGCAGCCACTGTACCACTCCATCTTGTTGAGGGTGTTCTTTTATTTTCCCCCTCCCATGCACCCTCTGCTTTACCAAGAATGATGTGATTGCCCAGAGACCCGTTTACCTTTTGATGAGTCCAAAACTAAGCAAGACAGTGTCTGGGTGCAGGAATTGGCCCTCCAGTAGGCGTGGAAATCTTGTTAATGATATACCTCTGGGCTTTCTCCAAAAGCCCTGGTGGTGCTCGGAGATAGATCGAACATGCAATCAAGATGCATTGATAATAATGGGTAACTGGAATGCAAAAGTTGGGAACAGAGAAGAAGGATCAGTAGTTGGAAAACATGGGCTTGGTGACAGAAATGAAGCTGGAGATAGAATGATTGCATTTTGTACAATCAATGACTTATTCATTGCAAATACATTTTATAAGAAACATAAACACAGGTTATACACATGGATTTCACCTGATGGTATGCATAGGAATCAGATCAATTACACCTGCGGAAAAAACCCTGCTGGAGAAGCTCAATATTAGCTGTGAAAACTAGGCCAGGAGCTGATTGTGGAACGGACCACCAACTACTCATATGCGAGTTCAAGCTGAAACTGAGGAAAATGAAACCAAATCCACAGGAGCCAAAATATGACTTTGATTTCATCCCACCTGAATTTCAGAATCATCTCAGGAACAGGTTTGAGGCCTTGAACACTAATGAGCGAAGACCAGATGAGTTGTGGGAGGATGTCAAATGTATCATCCAGGAAGAGTGCAAACGGTCATTGCAAGGACAGAAGAGGAAGAAAAGACCAAAATGGATGTCAGAAGAGACTCTGAAGATTGTGCTGGAGCGTAGAGAAGCCAAAGCACAAGGAAGAATTCAAGATACTAAAGAGCTGAACAGAAGATTCCAAAAGGCAGCACGGAATGACAAAGCAAAATATTACAATGAAATGTGCGAGGAGCTAGAGTCGGAAAATCAAAAGGGCCAAATTCATTCAGATTTCTTAAGCTCAAGGAGCTAAAGAACAAATTCAAACCTAGAGTTGCTATAATCAAGGAGGCTTTAGGCAGAATATTAAATGATCCAGGAAGCATTAAAAGAAGATGGAAGGAATATACGGAACCTGGTGGTGCAGTGAATAAAAAACTCGGCTGACAACTGAAAGGTTGGCATCAAACCCACCAGCTGCCTTAGGGGACAAAGACATGGACAATGACGGTACCTAACAACAGCAACACAACCTTTTTAGGATGGAGTAGAACTTCCCAAAATGGTTTACCAGGTTGCCAGCATTTATGGTACCAAAGTGCCTCCTCTTTCTCCTGTGAATTCAGACTTCAAGTCCAATGCTTAACTCATCATGTCACTAGGACCCAGAGCAAATGTAACACCATCCCTAAATTAAAATTCTCAGATGTTGAATTAAAACTTCTTTTCATCAAAAGATATCTATAAGTTAGCTGTTTGGTTAAAGAAAGGAAACATTTTCAGGATGTGGAGAAACCACATTGAATTGTATTCTTTCCACTTGTTTAACAATTCTCAACCAGGGCAGCAAGTGACTCCCTCAGAGGGTGGGGTGCTTCCTGAACTTCCCTGGAAGCCTGGGGTCTTTTGGGAGAGAGGGTGCCATCAGTCCACCTTACATTCATCTGTCAATTTTCCTTGATTCACCCATTCACTTGTTCATTATTCTCTCCATCCTTATCTTTACTCCTTCCTTCTCTCTTTCTTTTCTCCCTTGATTTTTAAATCTTTTGTGTATCTTTACATGTATATATGTATGCAAGTACAATGACCCCTTTTTATCTTCAAGCATATGTTCTAAGACCCCCAGTGAATGTGTGTGTGTGTGTGTGTGTGTGTGTGTGTGTATAAAATCCTATATAAACTATGTTTAGTTCTATACACAAACCTAAGTAGAGTATGGTTTATAAATTAGATACAGTTAGAGGTTAACAACAATAACTAATGGACAAGTAGCTTATCCATTGTGAAAACATTGGACAAAAGGATGATTCATGTCCCAGGTAATAAAAAACTGGCAGAGAGTTCTGGTGGCCTAGTAGCAAGAAGCTGCACTGCAATTCCAGGGGTTATTGTTGTTGTTGTTATGTGCCGTCGAGTCATTTGCAACTCATAGCGACCCTATGTACAACAGCCCTAAACCCCGCTCTATCCTGTCCCAATCGCACTGCCTCTGACACACCCATCCTGATTACCCCAGTCACTGAATCAGTCCATCTCATAGAGGGTCTTCCCCTCCTGCGCCGTCCCTCCACCCTCCCAAGCATGATATCCCTCTCCAAGGACCTGTCCCTCCTTGCGTGGTTTGAATCCAACAGATTCTCTGCTGGAGAAGGAGAGGCAGTCTCCTCCTATAACAGTCAGATCCTATTTGATGGTACATGTTGTTGTTATGTACCGTCGAGTCGTTTGCGACTCATAGCGACCCTATGTACAACAGCCCTAAACAGTGCTCTATCCTGTGCCAATCTCATTGCCCCTGACACACCCATCCCGAGTACCCCAGTCACTGAATCAATCCACCTCATAGAGGATCTTCCCCTCCTGCGCTGTCCCCCTACTCTACCCAGCATGATGTCCCTCTCTAAAGACCTGTCTCTCCTTACAACATGTCCAAAGTATGTCAGACGAAGCCCCAGAATCCTTGCCTCCAAGGAGCAGCCTGGTTTAATCCTCTCTATGATGAATCTGTTTGTTTTCTTGGCAGTCCATGGTACATTCAATACTCTTCTCCAGCACCACAGCTCACACAAAAATAATTAACCCCGCCCCCCCAAAAAAAATCCCGTTTGGCATGAAATTTCATCATATTTAATATTTTCAGACCACGGTTGACCAGGAGTAACTGAAACTTTGGAAATGGAAACCATGAATAAAGGGAGATTACTATACGCACATAACTTTCAGATATCTATCTATCTATCTATCTATCTATCTATCTATCTATCTATCTATCTCTAGCTATCATCTAGTTTTTTATCTGTGTCTTTGGTTCTAGGAATATAAGTCAGATAACTACTTAGGAGATCAACAAATGTCAGAGAAACAGCATTTCTTTTTTTCAGGAAGTTGTTTAGCTCAGATGAAATTGACCTTTCTCCTCTGCCCTATTTTCTCTCCTAGGTACATACTTGGTGCTTAGACAATTCAAAATGAGGAAACATCAGCATTTGCCCTTCGTGGCTCTCTTTTGGCTCTTTCTCTCAGGCTTTTCCATTACTCATGCCCAACAAGAAGCAGGTAAGGTCTAAAAACCTCTTGGTTCTATGAAAAGAAATTGTGTTGGCTGACTCTAGATCTTAGTCATTATGAGCTTGAGGTAGAGCTTAGCTATGCTTTTAAAAGCCAAATAAGGTTTTTTAATCCTGTAAGAGATGTTTTATTTTTACAAAGTTTGAGTTTGATATTATAAGTTGGTTTGTAAGTAGCTTGTTTTGACATTGGGCATGAGCAGAAATCTCTTGAATGCTTAACCACATGAAGAACTTTTACATATTTCTGGCTTTTCCATACTGCTAGGTCTCTCTCTGAAAACACAAATTAGGAGAATACAAGCACGAAAAAGAAAAAGAATATTTTCTCTGACAAACAAAGATCATCTCTAGAACACTGTACCTACACCCCATCTTTATTTTAGTTGTATCTTTAAAGATTTTTTCCAAAATGATTAAAAAATAGATTTCAATGATTACTATGAATAATTTGTTTGTAGATATTTAGAAAAGGAAAGATGACTCTTCTATGTAAAATGGTAGATTATAAGTTAGGTGGAGTTAGGTTGAGTCTTATGCTTTGACAAGAGAGCTAGGATCTCTGACAGAGGAAGCTAGTTCCATCTAAGTGGCAGAGGCACATTAGCTCAAGCATCACATAGACTCTAGAAGCCTCTATGTTACAGCAAGCATGGGTCACAACAAGAAGGGCACCCTATAAGACACTGATCACCAGAAAACTTTATACTCTTTGTTTCTAGTGTTGAGGGAGAGCTAGGTCTATCCATCTTTAAAAGAGATAAATGATCTACATTTCTTAAGGATATTTTTTGGCCCTAAAAAGGCATAATCATAGAGTATTTCTCATAATGTTCAAAGTTGGAGAAACAGAGACTTTGGGCTTTTCTACATATACACAGGTTTACCTCACTAAAATGAGACTTTTAAAAATAATACTTATTTTTCTAGAAAATGACTCAAAATATTGTGAATGAAACAGAAATAATTTTCACTTTTCTTCTGCCAAAGCCTCGTTTTATGCTTTAAAATGAGAAGTGAATTAGGAAAATGATGTTTGGTTGTCTGTGGTAAGACTTTCTTGTCTAATCAGATGATCTTGGGCTCAAACTGTCACAAGTAATTATACTTGAGTTAAAAACAAAAAATAAAAAGTTGATGTTTTCCATCTGGAGCATGTTCATGAGTTGTGGTCATTGCATATGGAATTCATGTCAATGTCCAGATACCATCAACTGTTCAGTCCATGTGTCCAGGTCCTCTACATCCCGGGTAAGTGGTCTGCTTGTTTGTATTACAAGTGAGATTTAAGATGTTAAGCAACAGCATAGTATAAGCTGAATTAGTTTAGGAAGGTTCTGCTCTGGTAGGAAGTGATTGTTTGAACAGTAGGAAAAGAAAAATCTAAATCAATGTCTTCTTTTAAAGATGTCAAAAATGGTGCCGCTGCTGATGTAATATTTCTAGTGGATTCCTCTTGGAGCATTGGAAAGGAACATTTTCCACTTGTTCAAGAGTTTCTATATGATGTTGTGCAATCTTTAGCTGTGGGAGACAATGATTTCCATTTTGCTCTGGTCCAGTTCAACGGAAACCCATATACGGAGTTCCTGTTAAATACCTATCATACTAAACAAGAAGTTCTTGCTCATATTTCCAACATGTCTTATATTGGGGGAAGCAATCAGACTGGAAAAGGATTAGAATACGTAATGCAAAACCACCTAACTAAGGCTGCTGGAAGCCGAGCCAGTGATGGAGTCCCTCAGGTTATCGTAGTATTAACTGATGGACGCTTGGAGGACGGCCTTGCCATGCCCTCAGCGGAACTTAAGTCTGCTGATGTGAACGTGTTTGCAATTGGAGTTGAAAATGCAGATGAAGGAACATTAAAGGAAATAGCAAGTGAACCGCTCAATACACATGTTTTCAACCTAGAGAATTATACCTATCTGCATGACATAGTAGGAAACTTAGTGGCTTGTGTCCATTCATCAATGGCTTCAGAAAGGGCTGGGGACACAGAGACCCTTAAAGACATCACAGGTAATGGCAACATTGCCACAGCTGCTACTGCCCTGCTGTTCTTTAGACATAAGCTTGGCAACTGCTGATATTAAAAGCAGCACTATGGCTAATAGAAGGTGATGGGAGGGGGTTAAAGATGAGATGAATATTCACAAGTATAAAAACAAAGGTTTGGATACTCTTCTACAGTCTCTTTCTAAAATACAGCATTTGGCCACACTTGAAGGAAGTTTTATTTATTTACATTTTTGAGACAACAAATATTTTAACTCTAAAAATTCCATGCATTCTCATATTCTGATCCAGTAAAAGGATCATAACTTCTACCTTACTTAGAAAATAGACCCTCAGCATGTCTGGACAAGCATCCAGTAATAATTACCTTTGTTCTGTTTTTGGAATGAAAGTACCTTTTCTGTATAGAAAACTTGATATCAGAAAGTCATAAGGTAAGAGAGAAAAGGAGCTCATTCACTTTTGTCCACTTAAATTACATTGAGATCTGTGGAGTAAATTTCAGAGAATTGGTTGATAAAATGATAAAGAGAAAAAAACCTCAGATCTATCTTGACACTATCTTGAAGAAATTGAACCCTAGAGAATGTAAGTGATACACACCTGGACAGAGAGCTAGAGGTGAAGCCCCTATGTTTTGGATTCTCTCGCATCTTTTTTTGTGCCATACTCACGGCTGTGCCCATAGAGACTCTTCATGTGCCACTGACACTCATAAGTTCTACCCTAGAAGGACCAAGTATAAGCATTACATTGACATGTTATTCCATGATGACATAGTACAAACCAGCAGATAAGGGTTTTTTAGCCACCAATCCTATTAGTTCTCCAGTGAGAAATGAACTTGACAAGTATATTTAAAATGGACCATATAAGAATAGCTTTGAGCAGTCTCCACGAATAGACTTACTTGTAAGTAATGGGCAGAGCAGAGTAAGGACCCTCTTCCTATAGGAAATGAGCCCATGTGGCTTTCTGATAGATGATTTCAGGAGATTCTGGGTAGAATAGACCTGGAATTAGGATGGAATCAAGAACATCGAAGGAATAATGATCTTCAGAAAGGAGAAGTGACACTTCCTCTGAGAAAGAGAGAAAGGGAAAGAAAGGGCTATATTTCTGATAATGTGAAGGTGAATAAAATAGATCTGAGTGAGTTCAGGTTGAATTGGCATCATCTATGTCCATAAAGGATGATGGCAGAGAGAGTAGCAGTTGTATAGAGAAACTTGGAAGAATTAAAGTTATTTTTAAACTTTTTCTACAAGGATGGAATAAGGCTTCAGATAATGTTCATGATGCAATTGTTGGTTTGAATATGAGCTGTTAGGTCTCTCTATGTTGGTGGTTATATGATTTTCTACAGATATCTGTAAACTCCAGGTCAGAAGAAGTGAGCAAGTTCAGTGTTATGAAAAAAAAAGGAATGATAGTGAGTGAGTCAAGAAGAATAATTTCTTTGAAAGGAAACCTACAGTAACAGCAAGAAAATTCCTGAAATAGCCCATCATCAGATGCTGGCTGGTAAGAAGCTAGGTTTGGACAATTCTCAAGAATCAGAGCCTTAGAGAGTAAGATGAGAGTGAAAAACCCCAGAAGCAGCTGAATGTGAAAAGGAAGATGTTACGTCTGTAGAGAAGGAACCATCGGAAGGCAGTTTGGGTCACCGCCAAATTTCTAAGTGATGCTGATAGTGTAGCTCTCATATAATTATGATGCAATGGACAGAGTATTAAAGAACCAAGGGATTGACACTCAGAGAGGTTGTCCACAGATGTTAAAATTTCTAGAGTTGATGGTAGTATCCATATGGACTGTGGCTGCAGGTTGTGTAGCTGAAATTTTGGGAATCTTGTAGAAATTGTTCTGTGTATATAATTGCAAAAATTAGAAATAGACAAGTATTTGAATGTGGAAAAAAATTGGATAGAAAAAAATTGATAGAAAAGAAAGGAAAAAGGATTTTGCCCCCCCCCCTCAAGTTTATTTCTAAGTCTGTGAAAGTGTTTACAGTCTAGCGTATTTTAGGAGGCAGAAGGCAATTGTTGGAAAGTCAAACCCTGATTTATTAAAGATGGTGGATGGAGCTGGGAAGAGAAAGAATTGAAGCTTTGAGGTACAAACCATGCAGTCTATAGGGTCAAGTGAGATGTCTTAGTCTGCAGGGTGTTGTGCTCTTTGATAAAAGGCTGCACATCTCTGGCAGTTCACATCCACCAGCTGCTTCTTGGGAGAAAGGGAGTCTTTGCTCAAGATTTACAGCCTCAGAAACTTGGACTGTTAGGAGCTGGAACAGACTCAGCATCAGTGAGTGAGTATAGAAGGGTAGACAGCAGAAGGCCAGAGAAAGGAGAGTGGTTCAGTCCTCAGCCAGAAAGGTGGTAGTTTGAAGCCACCAGCCACTCTGCAGAAGAAAGATTAGGAAGTCTGCTTCCGTAAAGATTGCAGCAGCTTTGGAATCTCTATGGGGATAGTTCCTCCATAGGCGTATAGGACGCCTATCAGCAGGAACTGGCTTGACAGCAATGGGTTTAGTTTTGTCTTTTATTAGAAAAAGAGTACTAAGCAGTAACTTTTTATAAGAAAGCTTTAGAAAACAGAGCATAGGAGGTGGAGCAACTAGATGTTGGCTGAATGGAGCCATAAGTCTTGAACTGGAAGGACATGGCTGAAAGAAGGGTTTCAGAATCGAGCTGTTGCTAGGTATTTCAGACGGTTGCTTATAAAATGGTTTTCTAAGGGTTCCATGTGATTTTATCTTTGTCGGGGATTCGCTATTAATGTCTCTGCTTACTGGGTTCTCAGTGAAAGGAGAAATATTCAGACTATTTTCTGTAGTAGCAAAAAGAAAAGGCTTTTTGATGGGCATTAGTGGAAGAGGAACAGCTCCTGATTCCAAGGGTCATGTCCCATTTCTGGCATGATTACATCATATCTGCCTGCCAGATTTCATCACTAGGAAATGCGTATCCTGAAGAACATTCAATCTCAGTACTCTGTGTTATCAAGCAATAGTAAAAGCTATCTACGATGACCTACTCTTTATTTTCAACAGTATTGTTAGAAGCACTGACTCACTGATTTATCACATCTATGAAGAAAAGGATAAAATAAATCCCTGTTGAGAAAGATTGAAAAAGATCAGTAGATAAATAGGGCATCTTTTCTTGATTGATGTAACAGGTTCAGGAAAATGACTGGATGAGTTTTTCATTATGTTTAACAATTTTATAAATGAGCAAACAATTAGATTCTCATATTGAATGTACTAAAAGCCAATCAACATGTTTCAGATGATAAAAACCTTTGTTTTTATGCTAAGAAAGCATCTCTGTCTTCTAGTGTCCAATTCACTAGCAGCACCAAGGTGGACTATTAATCCATTTATGTTGTCTTTTCTAATTAACTTCACTTTGCAATTTTTCTAGTATTACATCTCACTGCATGCTCCATTAAAAACAATAATAGCAATAATAATAGATCAAAGCTTACAGTTTTCGGAAAGATATCTAGGGGGCATTACAATGATTGTTAGTGAATTAGGGTCTTTTCTTCCCATTGATTTCTTGTTGGCTAGGTGACTTGCCTCTACAGTGTATGTGATAATAAGATGCACATTTATGTACAATGTTAATGATCACCATTGGTCTAAATTAACCCTACTTATCAATCCCTAAAGGTGATCAGTTATATTCTTTTAAAGCCCTCTGACGTCTTTTTAAAGAACTCAAGATACAAGCCTTTATACTAAAATGGGAAGTTTAGGTGATAGAGCAATAGCAAGAATATCACATGAGCTTTCTTTGTCCTGAAAAACTATGAAGCTTTGAAAAAGTCTCCAAATGTATGTGCTTTAATGTGTTGCATGGGAAATAAGAATGTTCGCTAAGGCAGGCACCATGCCTGTACAAATGTGCTAGAAAAACTGTGTTTCCAATGGTGTTGAAGGAACTCATAATTTTTCCATGGACATTTGCAAATCTTCCCACCAAATCGCAGACATGTATGAGACACAGGCCAAAACAACAAAAAAGCCCAACAAAACAGCAAAACATAAAATAAAAAACACAAACCAAAAAAACCCCACAAACCAACACAACTAAACTAGAAAACTTCCAGTGAAAAAATTTTAGATAAATCTCTTTTACTCTTAGTACTGTATTGGTCTTTGGTATGCCTTGCTGCCCCTGAGAAACCTTGGTCCTTTGTCTACTTGAGGCTTTAGCTCACCTAGGTAACAAGCATGCTCTTGTGTGTTCCATCATTGTGTGTGTAAGATGATGTTTTATTTTCAGTGATGACAAATTATCCAACATTTTTTTATGATTTGCTTTAGTAGGTGTTCAGTCTTGAAGAAGAGAAACACTCTAGGATGTTTTCCTGGGGTTCTTGAATCTTATTTAGATGACTATACAATACAACCAAAATAAAATATAGATTAGCAAGAGATCTCTTAATGTTATAGTTAAACCATCTTTTAAATCTTTATATATGCTAGTCAGTAGAAAATCCTCCATGTTCCTAATGGTCATTGGATTGGGTTTGGGAAATGTTGAAGGTTTTAGGTGGTGCCATCTGCAGAGCACTTATGATGAGGTGATCCCTTTATATGACATCTTTTGTAATTCATACTTTCCAAAGATCATACAGCAATCTTGTACTTTGGCAAAAGACTGCCTAATTATCTTCTATTTCTTAGCAGAGGCTTAGTCTTATTTAACACTTTTGTGTCACAGTAGATAAAAGCACAGATTTTTAACTATTATAAAAATAATCATCCTTCACATTTGATCTTATGGAAAGGGTTGTGAGATCCTCTACACTGAGTAAATAGCTTCCTATGCAGAGGATCCATCTACAGATATGTCAGGAAGTTTTGTGCTTGTCAGTAGAGGAAGAGAATGGCTCTGATTATAGACATTTCTGTTTCAACGTATACAAGGAGAGTACTTGGATCAGAATATAGTTTCACTACAGAAACTTCCTCGGTCTTATAATTGCTCTCTTGTCTCCACAGTGAAAGGGAAAGCAAAGTTATTGGCACAAGGACACAATAATTGTACATATGAGTTATCCACTATCAGTACAAAATTTGGATTATAGATGTTGTTGTTGTTGTTATGTGCTGTCGACTCAACAAAATCTCATCCTTTTCCAAACACACACTTATGTTATTGAACTTATTTGCTATAATTGCCTTGTGCGTCTTCTCATTTAAATAAATATTATTTAAAGGCTTTATTTAGACCTTTGAAGTATTTTGTCCTGGTTTTAACACTTACTGGTTCTCACTCCTTGCTAGGTGTTTCCATGGAATTCCATTCTCACTGGAGTTGTGGGAGTTTCATATTCACCATTGTGGGGAGAAACAGGGTCTCAGTGAGCCACTTTTACCTCATTACTGGAGCCCCAGAGCTAATTTTGATCAAGAACTTATTCCATGCCATTGGTCCCAGAAGGCAATCAGTTTAGGGTGTCATAAAAATAAGGTTGGATAATTGTGTCATGACTGGTTCCATATCACCTTGTTTAACACTGTTCTGCATTATATGATTGAATACAGAGGCAACAACAAAAGTAAATCAACAAGAGATCTAGTCCAATCCTAGACCTGTATCTAGGATTTCATTATACTTCAGCATTTTACGAGACCAAAAAACACCAAACCAGAATCTCATCAAGACATTTAAAAAATACAAACAGTAGGTATAGTTTTAGTTCTTTCTTGAGGTTCAAAGTTGTAGATGCTCTGCCATTTTGAATTTTAAAGAACAAGGAGGAAATGCTGATTGCTGACTTGATTAACACACTGGGCTAATGAATGAGTCACCAGACTGTGAATTCTGTTTTGCTGTTGTAAAATTTTACTTAAAAATTTTTTTTTAAAAATCACATGATCATTTAAGAAGTCTAGAGCAATGTCCAAAATTTAGCAGTCATCTGTGGACTTTCCCTTCGAGGAAAAGAGAATGCAGAAGTCCCAGCACTAGGATTCTCCTTATAAGTTGGTAGAACTCCCCAGAACAGGTTCCGAGGTTGTTCCCTAAGAAAAGTGAATGCAGTGCTGACTGTGAAATTTGACCATGAAAACAGCCCGAGTGAAGTAAGGATGCTAGTGCTCCCTTTTTGCACCATCCTGCCTGAGATGTTGCCTCTTATCCATTCAGAATGCAGACCTGAAAAAATGTCATGTTCCTCAATCACCATGTGTTTCCTTTGTCTATATTTCGTGTTTCTTGTTGGTTTCCAAAGAAACACGTCAGAACACCGAACAGATGCATGTTGTCACTTGTTCTAACGCTTTCACATTTTTTTGCATTTCTTTCTCTTAAAGCACAAGATTCTGCTGACATTATTTTCCTTATTGATGGATCAAACAACACCGGAAGTGTGCATTTCGCAGTCATTCGAGACTTCCTTGTGAATTTCCTTGACAGACTCTTGACTGAGATTCAGCAGATACAAGTAGGGGTGGTCCAGTATAGTGATGAGCCCAGAACCATGTTTTCCTTGAACACGTTTTCCGCCAAGGCTCAGGTTCTGGAGGCCGTGAAGGCCCTCAGCTTCACCGGTGGGGAGTTGGCCAACGTTGGCCTTGCCCTGGATTTTGTGGTGGAGAATCACTTCACACGGGCAGGGGGGAGCCGAGTGGAGGAAGGGGTTCCTCAGGTGTTGGTCCTCATAAGTGCTGGACCATCTAGTGATGAGATCCGTGAAGGGGTGGTCGCCCTGAAGCAGGCTAGCGTGTTCTCGTTTGGCCTCGGTGTCCAGGCTGCTTCCCGGGCAGAGCTCCAGCACATAGCTACCAATGACAACTTGGTGTTTACTGTCCCGGAATTCCGTAGCTTTGGGGACCTCCAGGAACAGTTACTGCCGTACGTTGTTGGCGTGGCCCAAAGACGCATTGTCTTGCAACCCCCAACCATTATCACTGAAGGTATGTATGCTTTTCTCGCCAGAAGTGAGGGTGGGGGGTATTGTGCGTGTTGAATTTTGTAGAAGTCAGGCAGCACCAGAACGAGTCATCTCAGGAGAGCCTGTAAGTACCCACAGTGCAGTTCTTTATGAGCTCCAAGTGAAATGTGTGTGTTACTGTGTTTGAAAGACAACAGGTCGATGAGTGGACGGATGCCCAGCGTTGCTAGAGTGTGAGTAGTCAGGAAAGGTCAATTCAATGCAGCGCTCACTCTCTGACGGTGAACATGGCCAACCAGTCATCCTAGAGTGAATCTGAGGTGGTTTATTGGGAAGCACAGATGGTTAGTGCACAAAACTGCTGACTGAAAAGTTGGTGAGAAGTGTCTACCTTGAGGCATCCTGGGAAATTATTCCTCAAGTGGAACACTCTGTGGAAGTTGTCTCTGATGTACATGGAGTTGTAAACTCAGCTCTGATAACTGGTTCTCATCACAATTCTGAGAAACGTACACCAAGACAGTGGTATTGGCTCCTAAAGTCGGTGCTCAAGTGCCCTCAGACATAAAGAGTCTCTTCCCCATAGCAATGGCGAAGTGTGTGATGAGGACTGTGTCTCTCCAAGAGCCTCTGAGCGGGGCTGTCGAGAGGTGAATGTCTTCTGAAGGTAAGAACGAACAAAGCATTCATTTGGTGGAGGCTTTATGAACACTTCTTTTCTCTGTGCTCATCAGTTTAGGGCTAGCTTTTTTTGAACAACACAACTCACAGAAGTGCTTTAAAAGGACATAATCAACCAGGTCACATGACAAGCATTTTACAAACATGGGTCTTTTCAAAGCTCAAACCAGAATTCAACAGTGCTGTGGCAGTTGTAATCACATCGGATCCATTCACACCAGCTTCGAAGGACTGAAGATTTCTCAGATAGTCAGAGGATTTATTAGTGATGATATTTTATATTTTGTTGAGTAGGGTAAATGAAAATGGGTGTGAAATTCGTTTTGGAAATTTTCTTCATATTTCTAGACATCTTTCTAGTAAATAAATTGGGATACTTTTAACATAATGTAAAGCAGACATGGCATTCCACCTGTCTAATGGTAGAAAAGCCCATCAGTGTAGATTCTCTGCTTCCCAGAAACAGCAAAGGGACTGGGCTGTGAGGCAGGCTCTGACGTAGGGTTCAGGCACAGCTTCCACTCCAGGATGAGATCTTTTCTGAGACACCAGTCTCCTTACAGGATGCATCAATTTCGTAGCTCAGGTCAGGCCAATAGAATACTACTTGGGAAATTAGTGAGTAAGTGACCCCTCAGTCATTTCCAGAAATGCCCAACTCACTTCCCAGGGTAGCTTGCACACAGGGAGACCGTAACAAGATTAATTCTGAAATATAAAACATTGTCGGTCTTATTCTTCACTGCACAGTTGTTATTATTTGTTATGTGCTGTTGAGCACACAGTAGGGTTGGATGAATACTGAAGCTGCCTTAAGACCTTAGGTGTTATCTGAAACCAATGATTCCCATTTTCTTGTGTGAATCAATACAACCTCAAAGTTCTTAGTACTTTTTAAAGTAAATTCCACATGATTATTTACAAAGTAAATCTATTTTTACTCAGTCTAGAACCTGGGATTATGGATAAGCTTACCTCTGAAAAAGAGTTGTCAATAATTTTCAAATAAACCATTTTGGAAGACATGTCACTGTATGACATGAAGAGAGAAGCACTTGAAAGTCTTACTTGAAATTTTTTTCTCTCCACACATATGTGTGCAGTGGACTGATGCTTGACAGCACTCTGTTAACTAGAGTTGCAGTGCTGTAAGAGATTCAGGTTAATATCACTGCCTTTTCTTACAAAAGGATAGAATTAAAGCTGAGCTAGTTATGCTTCCTTCCCAATGATTTTGAAAGATGGCCTTTGTTGTAATGACAATTGCAGGGAGATAGTACAGGGCAGTGAGATTATATATATATATATTTTTTAAATTTTTTTTTTTAGGTTTTTTTAAAGTACACACATCACCGTGAACACCAGAACTGTCCCGTCCCATGTCCTGGTGAATAGAACAAAAAGCATGAGTGAAGTTAACTCACTTGAATACATTTTTCAATAGTATTTTTTTAAATTGGTAAGACCAACCCAGTGCAGTTTGCCTTTCTTCTCATTGAAATGCCCAGCCTTCCTTGGTAGCACTGACCATGTCCTTTAGATGAGCTGGTAGAGAGGTCAGTATTGGGGGAACGTCAAGTGGAAATAGCCAGGGAAGAAGAAGGAGAAGCTGGCCAACCACACAAGCCTTTGACGTGCCTGAGCTCTTTTCCAACATGTCACCATTACTGGTGAGACTATTGTGGTTTCTCTGGGCTTGTGTATGTGGGGAAACAAAGAAATCACAATTGTTTTGTTAACATTGAGGAAGTTCCATGTCCGTGGTCAAGAGACCGACTGCTGGTCCTAGATTTTATGCTGACCAGATATTTGACCCTAGACTTATTATGCAACATCTCTAGGCTCCAGGTTCTTGAACTTATGACAAAGGAGTTCACACAGAAATAGCTATTTTAGAAGAAGTTTCCGCTTCCTTGTTAGTCAATAAACGTTGAAGAGATGCCTTGTTATCTGTGTCTGTATGTCTATATCTGTATCAACAACTTTGCCCTGCCACAACAGAAATAGCTCAAGTGGGTGGCTTTAAGGAACAGAAATTCATTTTTTCACTGTTGAGGGGCCTTTGAATCGGAATCCAAAGCGTGATTTCTTATCTGTTTGAACTTCTAGTCTCTGTGGCATTCCGTTGTCTGCCATTGTGTGTCTTATTTGTCCATGTGTGCCTCTGCGGCCTTTGTGCTCTTTCTGTAACTCAGAAATGATTAGGGTTAGAACCCTCCTTGATATGATCTAACAGGATCACATCCAAAGGTAGGGAGAGTAGAATTTCAAAACATAGTTTAGGAGGACATCAACCACTCCATCACAATACCCCTCTCAATCTCTATTTCAATATCCACTGTACATATACATCTGTTCATATCTCTTTGCTTACCTTTTATCTCTATTTGGAGAGCCTTAGAGGGAGAAGGCAGAGGCATGTGGTACTTACCCTCTAACAGCAGGTTTGTGGAGTGAGCATTCCGCATCGTCAGATCTCCTTGGAATTTGAAGACCTGGAATTTATTGTTTAGATCACAGTGCCAAGGCAGTGGTCCTTGTGTGCACTTCAAGAGGAGAGTTTGAGCCAATAATACTGACATTGTTATATCTCCAGTGAATTGACGTGTTATAAAGTCTCACTGCCATATCATATGCCTGAAGGGAGAGCATGCCAAAGGATTCCTTGAGTCAGTACAAGGACGTAATAAATGAATTTAACACATTTATTGCACACCTTTCCCTTTGGAGAGGGCTTCCGTATAGTCTCTGAAGGTTGTGGGTGGGTGTTCTCACCTGATCCCCCCTTCGATCCCATGACTTAGGGGAGTTTTCTACTTGCTGGTGCAGCCCCTCTGCCAGAGGACAGTTCACAAGCCACTTGCAGGAAGAGAACTTGTTGATAACTTTCTGGTTTGCGACTTTTCTTTGTCAGAGTCTTAATGAGCTGCGGAAGACTTTGAGCACAGAGTGCTGCTTGGTAGTGTTTCTGTCGCACATACTGTTTCTGATACGCATGTCTTTTAATAACTTTACTAAGTTTGCCGTCTGAGGGATTTCATTTTTCCCTTGGAGTCTAGACCCACAGGAACTCTTGACATTTTTGCAGTTGGTAATGTGTATCATTTGAAATAAAAATCATGAAGCCAAGATTCTCTGAGGATACCCCACTTTCTCCTATAATTATTCCAAAGAAGGCTTCCTTCTGGTCATTAAAAGTCAAGATTTGCATTTATGGCAAGAAAACGGCTTATAACTTTTAAATGTCAGCACAATGGCTACAAGAGCAAAATTTGTGTGCAACTGTTTTGTAAAACAAGTACTAAGGAAGGGCCAGATGAGAGGGGACTGACCATTCTCTAGAGAATGGTACAACTGTAGTGAGCTTATATGCTATGACAGCTTGCTGTCTGGGGTCCTGGCGTGACTTCCCATTGGCCGGAACAAGTGGGCGTGTCCCTTCAGTGGAGCTGGCTTTGAGAGCATCGTTGTCTAGAAGGCCTTCCTTCTCACGGTGCCATCTAGTTCCCTGTAGCCATTGACATTAACGAAAGGGAGATAGTCTTCCCAGTAGAGCCAGGGTCATTGGTCATTGTTGAGTGAGATTGTTAAGACTGTCCTACTCACTGTGCCATATTGCTGTCTGCAGTCATTGAAGTCAACAAGAGGGACATAGTCTTCCTCGTAGATGGCTCCTCTACAATGGGACCGGCCAACTTCAATGCAGTCCGTGACTTCATTGCCAAGGTCGTTCAGAAACTGGAGATCGGACAGGACCTTATCCAGGTGGCAGTGGCGCAGTATGCAGACACTGTAAAGCCCGAGTTCTATTTCAATAGCCACTCCACCAGAAGGGAGGTCTCATCCGCTGTACGGAGAATGAGGCCCCTGAACGGCCCAGCCCGATACACGGGCTCCGCGCTCGACTATGTCCGCAGCAACCTGTTCACCAGTGCGGCTGGCCACCGGTCTGCCGAGGGGGTGCCCAAGCTCTTGGTGCTGATCACGGGCGGTAAGTCCCTAGATGAGGTTAGCCAGCCGGCCCGCGAGCTGAAGACCAGTAACATCATGGCCTTTGCTGTCGGGAACAAGGCTGCCGACCAGGCTGAGCTGGAAGAGATCGCATTCGACTCCTCCTTGGTGTTCGTCCCGGCCGAGTTCCAGGTTGCCCCTTTGCAAGGCATGCTGCCCACCTTCCTGGCACCTCTCAGGACCCTCACTGGAACCACTGAAGGTATGGGGGAGGGGACAGCAGGAGACATGCAGTAATGTGGTCTGGAGGCAGAAGTTTTGCTAAAAAAGTGTTTGTGTGTTTCCCTAATGAATGCCCAATATGGACAGCTGTCGGATGATGACACCAGCAGCAACCAAGATGTGCTTCAGGTCCCCTTTTACTGAAGGGACGCCCTGATGGCACCGTGGGGAGGCCTCTAGACGCCAACCCAAAGCTTTGAACCCACAAAGCCTTCTAGCCTAGGAAGCCCTGAAAGGCAGGTCTCTGTCCTACGAGGTCACTCACGAAATAGCAGATGTTTTTACCCTGGGTTGCGAGCTGTGTGACGTAACTGGATCGTACAGTCAGAATGGTAGGGGCTGGGGCCACCTATTAAAGCCATGGCCAAGGTGGACAGTCCCTCGATGTGTTCTGCTTTGAAGGGCCCACTCTCTTCCCCACCACCACAATGTGGCCTGCCTCCTTGTCCAGAATTTACTTCCACACGGCCATCCTTAATTAGGGTACGACATGGAATCCTCTGCTTTTAAAGCACCCTCCCCTCTCTTTAAGAGATTTCATCCAATAAGAAAGACTAGAGAGCGTTCAGGTGTAAGACTCACAGCCCATTGGTTCTTCAAGCCCCTCAGGGGATGTGCTTATCAGTGAAACCTTGTTTTCAGGACCTCATCAGGGCCTCTGGGCTAGTGACCCAAATGTGTAGAACCCACCATCCATGATGAAGATGAGGTCCTTGACCTCACCAGCTCCTGTGGGACTGCGGGTGCACGGACTGTGTTGCATGGATGCATGCTTTTCTTGAGTTTCTCGGCCCTTCCACAGCCTCACTCTAATTTTTTCCTTCTTTAAAATTTGTAACTCTTACTTTCGTCGCCAAAGTTCAACTTGACAGGACATGGCATGCAATTCATTGTGAGGTTTACCTTTTAATGACGCATCAGGAAAGAAATGGTAACTAACAGTCTTGGATTATATTCCTTGTGTGTCTGATGTGTCAGGCAGAGCGAGCAGTCTGCTCTGTCATCATGCCTTGGGGACATCCCCGCAGGCACTCTGATGGCTGTCATTGTCTACTGGGCTAGGACTCCTGGGAGGACAAGATTACCAGTAGAGAATGACACATAGAAGCCTCTGGGTCTCTTTTAAAATGAGAAGAACCTGCTTTTATTTATTTTCTAGACTCAAGGGCCTCTTGTTACCCTTGATCCTGGCACAAGGGAAATGTGCTTTGTGGCTAACTGCATGTTGGGGCTTCAGATCCACCCAGAGCGCTTGGGAAGAAAAAACTGGAGATCTGTCTCCAGAATAATCACCCACCAGAAAGCCCGTGAGGTGCAGTTCTACTCTGGCACGCACAGGGTCACCTCGACAGCAGCTGGGCTTGGGCTCTGGGTAATGGTTTGGGATCTTCGCCTGTAGTGTGTAGGATTCAGCAGGGCACACACATACCTGGCTAGAACCGGGTCACATGCATGAGGGAGACAGGAAGAAACAACCCCCTGGGGGTGCCATTTCCAAGGCAGGCTCTGTCTCCAGGACCCCCCCCCCCTTAGGTCCGTTGGTGTCACAATTGGAACTTTGTCGCTGTATCTCTCTGGGACACCCCCCCCCTTTGTCTGTCAGCACGCCTCACCCCCACACCAGCCACCGCAGGAGGAAACCGTGCCACCACCATCACCACCATGTTTACCAGATGGACACGCTTTGCCGGCTCACTGTCTGCGTCCTCAGTGTTTGGCATGTGTGCACGTGTCCGGTGCACACATGGTGCGAGCTCGCTGGTCTCACGTGTCTCTGTTTTCTGTGCCTCACTGCAGTGCGCATAAACAAAAGGGATATCATCTTTCTTTTGGATGGATCGCTCAACGTTGGAACAGCCAACTTCCCTTATGTGCGTGACTTTGTAATGAACCTAGTTAACAACCTTGATGTTGGACATGACAATATTCGTGTTGGTTTAGTGCAATTTAGTGACACCCCCGTAACGGAGTTCTCTCTAGATACATACCAGACCAAGGCGGACTTGCTGGCCCGTCTGAGGCAGCTGCAGTTCCAGGGGGGCTCGGGCCTGCGCATGGGCTCGGCCCTCAGCTTTGTCCATGCCAACCACTTCACTGAAGCTGGTGGCAGCCGCGCCCGTGAACAAGTGCCCCAGCTGCTGGTCCTGCTCACGGCCGGCCGCTCCCAGGACTCCTATTTGCAAGCCGCCAATGCATTAGCACGCGCAGGGGTGCTCACCTTCTGTGTGGGTGCTAGCCAGGCGGATAAGGCCGAGCTGGAGCAGATCGCTTTTAACCCGAGCCTGGTGTATCTCATGGACGATTTCAGCTCCCTACCAGCTCTGCCTCAGCAGCTGATTCAGCCCCTAACCACCTACGTTAGTGGTGGTGTGGAGGAAGTTGCCCTCGGCCAGCCAGGTAACTGTGCCTTGCGACCCCCGGGTCTCCCTCTCCTCCCTCATTGGCTTCCTTGGAGGGCAGTTGGCCCGTCTGAACCCCAGAGCATTTTAAATACCTGGAACAGGAGGTTGGGACGTGGGGGGTTGTGGTCGGGAAGGGACAGTGTACCAGCAAGGTGAGACCCTTTAGAAGACGCTGTAGGTGCTCATTGGTCACATAAGTAGAACTGATTCGGCTCATGTTCTGTCAGGATGTCACACACAAATTATTTCTGCAATTCCCAAGAAGATTCTGGAGTTCAGAACCATGTGGATGTGATAAGAATGAGAAAAATAAAGAGAGACAGACAGAAAAATAGAGCACTTCCTTTTAATGCATTGGGCCATTTAAACTTTATTATTGTTTTGTTTGTATGATTTTTTAATATATATTTATTATTATTATTAATTTTAATGAAAATTTACAGAGATTTTGGATTTCCATTCATTAATTGTTGCACTTTTCTCCCCGCCCACCCCTCCCCTCCAGTTCGTTCTTCTCTTTGAGAAGTAAAAGAAAAATTCTTTCATTATTTTACAATCCCTCCCTCCAAGCGCACTCCACCTATGCAGCCTTCATATGATATTTTTATATTTAAGATTCTGTTCTCTAGCAAGCTGTTTGTTCAAAACCCCACAAAGGCTGTCATTATGTGTTAGGAAAACAAGTTTTAAAAATTCCTAGATTCATGTTCTTCCCCTAAATGAATCGTACAGAGACGCTGGGAATATTAGACCTGCGAACTCTGACATGACACAGATGGTGGCAAGATGGTTGATTGTCACATGCCCGCTGTGGTGCTGTGCACAGCAGCCACCAGCCAGTAAGAAAGGACAATCCAAGTGGAATTGAGCTGTGGTCACTCAGCTGGGCTTGTGGGCTTAACTCACATGCAAGTGCAGTGAGGACTGCATTTGAAATGCTTTCATTTCTAGCCTTCAGAATCGCTTCCTGTTCTGATGTGTCTGGGGAACTGCTGTTCCCAGCTCACTTCATGGAGGAAGCGTGGAACCAGGTTGGGTAGATGGGTCTAGTTGGCTGATTGCGTTGCAAGCAAGCACACACTCCTTAGGAACAGGACCTTACGATGAGCGCTGGCGTCGCTCTCCCCTCTTTGCTGGTACAGTGATCACCAGGTGCATTTCCTAAACACCCGTTACCCAATGCTGGTGGCGCGGGGCTGAAGCCAGGTTTTGCCTACTAATCTCTCTGTCCTCGCCGTGACCCACTTTTGTTCCAGAGAGCAAACGAGACATCCTGTTCCTCTTTGATGGCTCAGCCAATCTTGTGGGCCAGTTCCCAGCTGTCCGAGACTTCCTCCAAAGGGTCATTGATGAGCTGGATGTGAGACCTGACGGGACCCGGGTTGCAGTGGCTCAGTACAGCGACGATGTCAAAGTCGAGTCCCGCTTCAACGAGCACCAGAACAAGCCAGAGATCCTGAACATTGTCAAGAAGATGAAGATCAAGACGGGCAAGACGCTTAACATCGGCTACGCGCTGGACTACGCCCAGCGTTACATCTTTGTCAAGGCCGCTGGGAGTCGGATCGAGGATGGGGTGCTTCAGTTTCTGGTGCTGTTGGTGGCAGGAAGGTCGTTTGACCAGGTGGATGGCCCCGCTGGTACTCTGAGACAGAGCGGGGTGGTGCCGTTCGTCTTGCAAGCCAAGAACGCAAACCCTGTGGAGCTGGAGAGGATCGTGCTGTCCCCAGCGTTCATCCTGGCCGCAGAGTCACTTCCCAAGATTGGAGAGCTCCAACCTCAGATAGTGAACCTCCTGAAGACGGTCCACAATGGGGCACCAACACCAGGTATTCCTTCTGCTGCTCAATTCTCCGGTGCACGAGGTGGGGTGGGATACAATCCTCAGTTCTCAGATAACAGCCTCCCGTGGCTTCTGAGGACATCCTGCAGAGAGAGCAGAGGAGAGCTGTTTGATTTTCCCTTCATCGACTCGCTGATAATCTGCTTCTGGAGATATGCCAGCCAGAAGCAGGTTTTCTCGGCAACACTAGAGTCTAGAGTCCTTATGATTCAGAAGAGACTGTGTTGCAATTAAAAAAATAAAATCCTTTGCCGACTCTAAATCAAACAGAAGAAACACAATGATTATTTTTAAAGGACATCAGAATATTGTATAGTATGATACAGATTTAGACGTATGGGTAGTTACAAATTCTCATTTTCAAAACACAGCTTTGGCTATATGCATAATTCAAACATACAAGGGTACATTATGGCTGAAACAGTGTGTCCATAGCTTCTGGTGTCTTTGTTGCTGCCAGGTGTCGCTGCCCACGGGGGCTGCAGCGGCCCAGGCTGAGCAGTATCTCGTCTGCTGTCCCTACGGTTGCTATGAGTGAGAATTAGTGCACCAGCCCTTCCCCCACTAATTCACCATGACTTGAAGCAAATAACTTAAAGTTCAATTTTCTCGTTTATAAGATGACAATTTCTACACTATGTTAGCTTCATAATATATCTCTACTAACTAAAAGAAGGAAACTTGCTTGGACACACAGTTGAAAGTTATTAAGACAAGTTATTGTTGCTAAGGGCCGTAGAGTCGAATATGACTCACGGAGACTCTATAAACAAAAGATCTGAACCCTGTTCTGTAACTACTGTCATAAGACAAGACTATCAGAAAATTCTAAAAGAAAAAGGCTATATTAGTTTACTACATTAGTTTCCTACTGCTGCTGTAACAAATGATCACACGCTTGATGGCTTAAAAACTCCAAGTCCATTATCTCACATTTCTGGAAGGACACTACACAAACCCTAAAGTAAGAAATACCAGAAACTAAACCCGGCCCAACCCTTTTGAGCCAAAGCTGGCTCGTGATAACACTGTAAGTAGAATCGTGTAGAGTGGAATTGCGGGTCGGGGATTCCAAGGACAGACTCTTGACAGGAGCAGGCTTCTCATCGATCTCCTTTGGAAAGGCTGGTGGGCTCGATGGGCTCACCTTGTGCTTAGCAGGCAATGTTCTGGTCACAGCACTAACAGCCCTTGTTCCAGGGGACAGATGTTAAATTATCTGCTTCACTGAGCTAAAAATCAGGCATCAGCTGACTTTGTCTCTTTTGGAGGCTCTAGAGAAGAAGCCACGCCTCTGTCCTTTCCAGCTTCTCTAGGTCACTTGCATTCCTTGGCTCCTGGGCTCTCTCTTCATTCTCAGTCCAGCAGTGGGGCATCTTCTCCCCCTCTGACCACTGGGGCCCCTTACATCTCCCCCAGCCTCTCTCTTCTAAGGGTCCTGGTGATTCTACTAGATCTTGAAACTCCTCCGGGACAACCTTCCTATCTCAAAACCCTTCTCTGGTCACGTTTGCAAAGACCCCTCTCTGTAGCAGGTGACAGTGTCACAGGTTCTGGGAATCTGGACATTCAGTGACCATGATTGCTATGAAATCACCACTGGGGGGTCCTGTGTGTGTCATCGTGGCCTGTTCTCAGTTTCAGGTGAGAAGGACGTGGTCTTTCTGATTGACGGTTCCGACGGAGTCAGGGAAGGTTTCCCTCTGCTGAAGGAGTTTATCCAGAGGCTGGTGGAGAGCCTGGACGTGGGCCAGGACCGGGTCCGCGTGGCCGTGGTGCAGTACAGTGACCGGGCCCGGCCCGAATTCTACCTGAATTCCTACACGGATCAGCAGAGTGTCATCCGCGCCATCCGTGGGCTGAGCCTGCTTGGGGGCTCGACCCCCAACACTGGAGCTGCCCTGGACTTCGTGCTGAGGAATATCCTCGTTAGCTCTGCAGGCAGCCGGATCGAAGAAGGCATCCCCCAGCTGCTGATCGTCCTCACGGCCGACAAGTCTGGGGATGACGTGCGCGGGCCCGCGGTGGTCCTCAAGAGGGGCGGGGCGGTGCCCATCGGCATTGGCATCGGGAACGCTGACATCTCAGAGATGCAGACCATCTCGTTTGTCCCGGACTTTGCGGTGGCCATCCCGACCTTCCGCAACCTGGGGACTGTCCACCAGGTCATCTCGGAGCGAGTAACTCAGCTCAACCGTGAAGAGCTGGAGCGGCTGCGGCCCATTCTGCCCCCAAGTCCAGGTAAGGTGGGAGCCGCTTGGTCCTTCAGTCCTTGTAACCAGCCTGGTTGACTCGTTTGAATGATGGGCTGGAAAAACCTCTCCGTTTTATGGCCTCTGTCACCTGGGTGAAACGTAATTACAAGATTACGGAGTACTTGGCTTAGAGATGCCATAGGCTTGGCGGGAACCCAAGATGCTCGGCCAAATGAAAGTCTCAGAGGGGCATCTGCTTGGCACCTAATTCCGATGCCCAAGTCTGCGTAAAGAGCTGTGTGTAGACGGATGAGGGTGGTGTGGGGTCTGGCAGGTTAATGTCTCTTGTTAATAAATAAGCTGCTTGGAGCCCACCTACCAACAGCCTGGGTGTTTGAAAGGAGAGGTTATTGAATTGGCCACACTGGTTTGCACCTCCCTGGGCAGGTCCAGCCACTGGCCGCTGTGATTAAGATGCTGTTTGGTGGTTGGGACTCTTTGAAACACCATGAGCTCCTCCGCTGATGCTCAGCCTCTCACATTACACACAGTAGCTGATATTAGGACCCTGTTAGATGATGGTTCCGTGACAAACTGGGAGGCGGTCTGTTCACGCTGAGAATGTCCCGTCAGTCAGCACATGTGAAAGCCACTCATGGTATAATTTCATTCCCAGATGTTGGCAGCAAGAGGGATGTGGTCTTCCTCATTGACGGGTCCCAGAAGGCCGGGCCTGAGTTCCAGTATATCCGAACCCTCATCGAGACGCTCGTGAACTATCTGGACGTGGGCTTCGACACCACCCGGGTCGCAGTCATCCAGTTCAGCGACGACCCCAAGGTGGAGTTCCTGCTGAATGCCCACTCCAGTAAGGACGAGGTACAGAATGCTGTGAGGCGCCTGAGGCCCCAGGGGGGCAGGCAGGTTAACATCGGTGGGGCCCTGGAGTATGTGGCCAGGAACATCTTCAAGAGGCCCCTGGGAAGCCGCATTGAAGAGGGTGTCCCGCAGTTTCTGGTCCTCATCTCGTCCGGGAAGTCTGATGACGATGTGGTTGACTCGGCTATAGAGCTCAAGCAGTTTGGCGTGGCCCCTCTCACCATCGCGAGGAACGCAGACCAGGAGGAGCTGGTGAGGATCGCGCTCAGCCCTGAGTACGTCTTCTCCATCAACACCTTCAGGGAGCTGCCCGGCCTGGAGCAGAAGCTGCTGACCCCTATCACCACCCTCTCCTCCGAGCAAATTCGGCAGTTCCTGCCCAGCACCCCATATCCTCGCCCTGGTAAGATTTGCTTCTTGTCTGAGTGCTTCAAAAGAAAAACTTAGCCATCCAGAGTGATGGTAAGACCTAGATGACACGGTGGATTAAGTATTGGGCTGCTGAGAGGCCGGTAGTTCTAATCACTAGCTCCCCTAAAGAAGGATGAGACAGCCTCGGAAACCCCATGGGTCAGTTAGTTCTACTCTGCCCTCCATGGTCACCATGGGGCGGGGGAGGGATTGATTGAAGGGCAGTAGGTTTGGTCTAGGTCAGAGCCACGGTCATGATGTTAAGTCACAATGAAGTCTGAGCTTGGTGATATTCCCTCCTGTCTGGGTGATTAGTGACCTCCAGCCTCTAGCCCTGACGACACACCTTTGGTTGAACAGGCTGGGTTTTGCTCACTGCAAGGAGGGAGAAGTCTGTTGTGGGTCATGAGCATTCCCAGTGAGAGAGTATCAGACAGAACTTGGCAGAAGCCTGAGGTCGGTCACAGGCAATTTGGGGGAAGGTATAAGGAAATGGGGCTTGCCCTGGATTGCATGCTGTTAAGAGCAGAGATTGTTCAGCAATTTCCTCGTTTCCTGCATCTCAGCTAGAAGGGGAACGTCTAGAGCAAAGCGGAGGCTTGGATAGTAAAGAAGCAGCAGTTGAGACAGGGTGGGGCCCAGCTATTTCCTGTGTTTGGGACAATGTTTTCTGTTGTTTCTGAGGTTTTTGGTCTGTGTTCAGGTTGGATTAGAGAGTGGTCTCCTGTTTGTGCTGGTCCATCCAGCCACATCTAATATCAATGTAGAAGCTCTCCTGCTGACCATGAGAGCACCGATGTCTGACAGGGTACCCGAGCCGGCCGCCCAGTGTCAGGATCTGCTCTCATGATCTCAGTGACATGCTCTGCTCAGCTTTTGCTGGGCCACAATTTCACTATAAACAGCCCAGTGATAGGAGGCAGACACTGGGACTGGTGGAGTGGCAACATGAGTTGTTAAATGCTGTTGAGTTGTAGATGACTCATAGCGAACCTATGAACGAAAGACCCAAATACTTGTATAACTTTCACCCTTTCTCCAAGTTAACAGAGTTTCTGGAGGCAAGCTGGATGCCACTCCTGCTTCCGAGCTTGTTTTAGACAGGGAGCTCCACCAAACACTGTCTACCATGGGTAACTATTATCGCATTTGACACGTCACAGTGTTCCGCATCACAGCAACCGCAAGTTACATCTGTACAGCAAGTGGACAGACCAAGGCTATACGACTTAGAAGAATGTTTGACCAAAACCAATTAAAACCAGGCCTGAGGGCCGCAGACTAAAATCACTCATCTTTGGCTTGGTAGCATCACTTCCTATCCACTAGGCCAACAGAGCTCTCTCATTGTTTTTATTGTTGTCAAGTGCCGTCAGGTCTTAGACGACTCATAGCAACCCTATGAATGAAAGACCTGAATACTTGTATAGCTTTGAGTAGTCAAAATAACAGCCACAACAACAACAACAAAAACCTCAAAAAAAAACCCCAAAACAAAAAATCAACACAAAAAACCAAACAAAAACCAAAAAAACCCCAAAACCCTCCCAAAAAACCCTCCCCAACCCCCTCATACAGATAAGAAGTATCTCAAATTCTAGAAAACCCTGAGCCCAGAGTTTTAGGATTAATTTGAAAGGTGGGTAGAGAAGATATAGATTGTGAAGTAATTCTCAGAATAATATAAACTACTGGGGGGAATTGTTGGATGAAAATATTTGAATGGTCAGTAGTTCTGGAAGGGGACCTTTAACCTAGATGGATCTAAGTGGAACAATCTCTTTTAGGAAGTTCCTAAAGTAAGGATTAAAACACTTTGAAGTCCTTTTCTCTAGACAAGAATTCCTACAAATCACTAAGTTATATGTAGGTGGACTATAAGCTTATAGTTGGAGAGGACTGGAATTCTCAAATACAAATTATAATGAGACAAAAAAAGAGAAGATTCATGTAAAGAAATTGGGAAAATGATAATGAAAAGTTTTGTATGAGTACTGGATTAGAAGTGATATTCCCTCTGCCCACTGTACTTGAATAAATTCTGATTCCTTGTGACCCTCCAGGGCAAGGTAAAACTAACCCACAGGTTTCCAAGACTGTAACTTTACAAAGTAGCCTGAAACACCACCCTTCTATGGATACCTGATGGATCCAAACCACTAGCCTTTTGAATTGTGGCCGGATGTGCTAAGCACAGAGCCACTAGAGGTCCTTAGGATGAATTTAGCAAGAAGATGCACTATCGCAAACACAGGGCAAGCTTGTTTTGGATTTAGTGCACAGGATATTGTGCTGTGAGTTCCTTGCACCTGAGGTGTTCGGGCAAGTGACAGTGAAGGCTGGAGAGAGAGACTGGACACTGGTCAAGTGGTCGTCTTCAACAAGTCACTCCGGGCTTTGCCTTTCCTCAGCTCTCTCTTTGATTGAACAAAGATGTTGCTTCCAGTGAATGGGATCTCTTCTGACAGAACTGCAAGGTTCTGTAGATTCTTAGAACACAATGCTACTTGTTTATTTATTTCATTTTTCTATTGGTTATAACCGAGATCGCATAATCAAGATTAAAATTGAGTACATTCAGAAAGATCAGTGTTTTTTCCTTCATACCCATTTTGTTTTACGAAATCAACGGCGACCCTCACATCGTGACAGCATGCTTTCTGCTCCTTCTCTCAGATCCATGTTTCTGTTCCTCCTTCAGTCCTCTCTGTCCTACTTTCTGAGCTTTATCCCTGGGCACAGGCTATGCTTTTAACCTTGAGAGGTTGACCGGTCTATCTAAGCACCGAATACCCCCTGGTATGAGCGTTCATGCTGTAGGCCTGTCTGTCATTGGTTGAGAGTAGTGTCACAGGAATGTATTCATTTCCAGACCCAAAGGTCCACAGTTTTGGGGATTCTACCATCTCTACAAGACCAGAAAAGCTGACCATTTTTATGATTTTGAGTTTTGTCCCACATTTCCCTCCCACTGTGCTTAGGACCCTCTGTGACACCGCTTCCAGGATGGGCAGCAGGGGTAGCTGAGCTCCACCCGGTCCCTTTGGTCTCAGTATCATGGATGTTGGGGTTGCCAACGTCCATTAGTGCTACAGACTCGCCATTTTCAATCCTTTTACCTGTGGTTTTTTTCAGTCCTCTCTGCTCCAGGAAGGGAGAGACCAGAGTTGCACCTTAGATCACCAACTGCAAGCTTTTAAGTCCCCAGTTGCTCCTCACCAAAGTAGGGTGCAGAACATTATCTTTGGGGGGGTGTATGTTATGAAGAAGGCTCAATTATTAATGATTAAGTTTAGTAAGCCCAAGAAATAAACAATACACAGCTTATCAATGTATCATTTTGATGTTTATTTGATGCTATGATTTGGTGAAATGCAAAGTTGGATGATAATGCAAAGTAAAGAAGCCAAAGCAGAAACCAAATGAGAGGAGGATTAATCTTCCTCTTTTCACTTTCATCCTTAGATTTTGAACATGATGCTGCCGACATTGTCTTTCTGATTGACAGTTCTGATGCTGTCAGAAGCGAAGGCATGGTGTACATTCGAGACTTTGTCAACAGGATTGTTCGAAAACTCAACATTGGCACTAATAAAGTGAGGGTCGGTCTGGTGCAGTTCAGCAATGATGTCTTCCCAGAGTTCTACCTGAAGACCCACAGATCCCAGAGTGCAATAATCGAGGCTGTCCGCCGGCTGAGGTTCAAAGGAGGGTCCCCACTGAACACTGGCAAAGCCCTGGAGTTTGTGGCAAGGAATCTCTTTGTGAAGTCAGCTGGAAGCCGGATAGAAGATGGTGTGCCCCAACACCTCGTCCTGTTTCTCGGTGGAAAGGCCCAGGATGATGTTTCCAGGATTTCACAGGTGATAAAGACTTCTGGGATTATGAGCCTAGGGGTAGGAGACCGCAACGCTGACCGAACCGAGCTGCAGATCATCTCCAGCAACCCGGATCTGGTCTTCACCGTGCGGGACTTTAGAGAACTTCCGAACCTAGAAGACAGGGTCATAAACTCATTTGGACCATCTGGCAGCACCCCTGTACCTCCAAGAGTGGACATACCTTCTCCCCCACGCCCAGGTAAACATTGGGTGGTCATTGACCACAGATTGTGATAGCTGTTTTATAAGGACAATGAAAGATTGTTTTTAAAAATTAAATATTGGTTAAATTAAATGTTAATTTAGTGAACATTTAAAAATTCAGATTTTAAAGCAGGATGGTTAGCATTCATGTTAATAATGTTTGTCTTCTCTAGAGTTGTTTCCATGTTGTTGTTGTTGTGTGCTGTCAAGTAGGAACCTATCCATAGCTGACCCTCTGGTGGGTTTTCAGAGGCAGTAAAATGCATGGGAGGAGATTGCCCATCCTTCTGCTGCAAAGTAGGTGGTGGATTCGAACAATGAGCCTTTGGGATTGCAGCTCAGTTTCTTTCACTAGGCTACCAAATTTCCTAATATCTGTAGATATTAGAAATGAAAGACCTGAAGAGAACCTAGTTGAGCCTATAGAAGGAACTTACCTCACAAACATGTGGCCATTGATTCTTTCATGTCTTATGCTAATTGTAGCCTTATTGAAAAGATCTACAAAGCTGCCTTAAGGGTTAATCAGTATCAGTTGCTTTCAGTAGATGGAGTCTTTGAAGCCAGGCACTCTTGAGAATGACTTGGAAGTGAGTTCTGGCCCAGTGGTGAGGCACCCAATAAGACCAAGCGCCTGTCATTCTTGAGCAGGTGTGACCATCAGGAAAGAACTCCTTCCTGATAGTATCCTTTAGGGCTTCCAAGAACAAACTGAATTCCTCCACCGGCCCTCACTTCTTCCTGACCCTCCTCTGCATGATGACCACATGGCATCCAAAGAAAATGATTATTGCTGTTGTCGTTAGGGGCCATTGAGTTGAGTACAATGCATAGTGATCCTGTGAACAACAGATCTGAACCCAGTCCTATCCCGTGGCATCTTCACAATCTCTGACATACCCAAGCCCATTGCTGCAGTCTCTGTCTCAACCTGTCTGGTTAAGGAGCTTCCTCTCTTTCCTTGACCCTCCACCTTTCCAAGCATGATGTTCCTCTCCAAAGAATAGCCACTTCTAGCGATATGCCCAAAGTATGGGAGGCAAAACTTTATCATCCTTGTCTCCAAGGGGCACTCTGACTTCACCTTCTTTAAGACATATCTTTTGGCATATTTTTGGTTTGTTCTTTTGGCAATCTATGAGGTATTACGTACGTTTCTCCAACGTCAGAGCTCAAAGACATCAATTCTTCCTCTGTCATCCTTATTCATTGTCCAGCTCTCAGATGTATAACAAGTGATTGAAAAGACCGCGGCCTAAATCAGGCATACCTTAGTCGTCAAACTGACATCATTACTCCTCAGTAATTTGGAGAGGTCCCTCACTGTGGACTTTCCACTGCAATACATCTCCTGATTGCTTGTTCCAAGGATGCTGATTATGTATCCAAGTAAGAAGGAAAGTAGAGTATGCCCTGTGGATCCAGGGCTCCAGTGATGAGAACCTTCTAGACTAGTTAAGAAAATTATACTAGAATTTATATATTCCAGGAAAGCCATTTCATTGTCTCCCACCATCTTAATTGTAAGCTCTCTTAAACCACCTTATAATTTCCCCTTTTCTCTGCTCCAACCTCAACTCTGCAATTAGAAAGTCATACACAAATGCCATTGCTTTCCAGATGACTGCCACAGGCTTTCAGCATGCACACATTAATTATTCCAAAGATTTGTGGGATCTCCTTCTCATTTTCCTAACTGCTTTTCCAGTGTTTTATATTTTTTCTCTAGTACCTCTCCCCATCCTCTGGCTAGAGACTATCATTTATATTCAATCATAAAGGAAAGGTTGAGTGACAGTCCATGAAACACTGAAAATCACAGATCACTGACACCAGATGCCTATCAAGTTCCTGGAGTCCTGCTACTCTGCCTAGAATTACTGGGGCTCAGTTTACCTTAGTTCTCATATTTCCTTCCTTTTTGTTTGTTATAGATCAACTATTACTTATAGTTTTAGTTCTCTAGTGCTGCTATAACCAAATTACCAACAAGTGAATGTCTTCCTCACAGTTTAGAAGCTAAAAATAAAAATTCAGAGTAGCACTTCTCTGTGAGCTCTTGGGAAAAGTTCTTATTTCTTTTCCATATCTATGGACTTTGCAATCCTCAAAAGTATACCTTTGTTTTGGCATTAATCTTCTCTTGGGTCTAGGAGGTTCTCATCACAGGACTCTAAGGATACACTCTGATTCAGTCTTCCTTCCTTCCTTCCTTCCTTCCTTCCTTCCTTCCTTCCTTTTTCTTTCTTTCTTTTCCTCCTACTCTACTTGCTTTTCTCTCTTTTTATCTCTTTTGTAAGATAAAAGATGATTCAGGTTATATCCCAAGAAAACTTATCTTCCATGGATCAGGGATGTGAGTTGAGAAGGGCTATTATGTCCCACTCTAATCTCATTACAATTGATTAGCTGACTGATCACAACAGATTCTCTTATGAAAGATGGTAACATCATTACAGGACTACCAAACCACTGAGAATTATGGTCTGGTCAAGTTGAAATGTATTTGGGGGCAGGCAGGAGCACAGTTCAATCCATCTTGTTGGTTTTAGTACAATTTAGGGAGCATAGGATCATAGGATGATATCTTGTGGCTTATTGGTAACGAATGGGGTGCCAACCTAAAGGCACACAGTTTGAATTCACCAGGTGCTCTACAGGAGAAAGAGAGGCAGTCTCTTCCAGTGTGATAAACTGTCTCTGAAAACTTGCTGGAGATTTAGCAATGAGTTGGTTTAGACTCAATGGTTATGCTTGACAAGGCATGGCCAGCCTCAAAGATTCTGTCCATTGCTGAAAGCCAATAAGGATGTGATTAACTCTATTTTTGTGGGGGTTTTTAAATGATTAACTTTCAGGGCACCTTTATAGAGCTTTCGACTAAGGGTTGTGCACTCAGTGTCTAGAAAAGCATGGGAGAGACTGAAGATTTTCGTGTCAATAGCTTATAGGAATGTCTAATTTTAATTATTTTAATGTTTACCTTTTGTGTATTTGTGCTGATATGGAAACCACATTTCTGTTCATTTTTACTTTAATCATGTTTAGAGAAAAAGAAAGCAGACATCATCTTCCTGTTGGATGGCTCCATCAATTTCCGCAGGGACAATTTCCAGGAAGTGCTCCGTTTTGTGTCTGAGATTGTGGACACTCTTTATGAAGGAGGTGACTCCATCCAGGTGGGTCTGGTCCAGTACAATTCTGACCCTACCGACGAGTTCTTCCTGAAGGACTTTTCCACCAAAAAGGACATTATCGACGCCATCAACAAAGTGGTCTACAAAGGGGGACGACATGCCAACACCAGGGTGGGCCTTGAACACCTGCGGCTGAACCACTTCGTGTCTGAGGCAGGCAGCCGTGTGGACCAGAGGGTTCCACAGATTGCCTTTGTGATCACGGGAGGGAAGTCAGTGGAGGACGCGCAGGAAGCAAGTCTGGCACTCACCCAGAGAGGCGTCAAGGTGTTCGCAGTGGGCGTGAGGAACATTGATTCAGAAGAGGTTGGGAAGATAGCATCAAACAGTGCCACGGCATTCCGTGTTGGGAACGTGCAAGAGCTGTCGGAGCTGAGCGAGCAAGTTCTGGAAACATTACATGATGCAATGCATGAAACCTTATGTCCTGGTGTGTCTGACGTCTCCAAAGGTAATCCCCACTGTGTGTGTGCTTTCAGTCACAGCCAGTAAATGCACATAGATCTGATGGAAATGTGCACAGCTAAGGATATCCCATTTCAAGAAATCCTCCACACATGATTCAGTAACATTGCTGATGAGTAACGATTCTCAGTAGCCTTTTCCAAGTTACTCTACTACCATTCACAACCACTTTCTGTCCCCTCAGCTTCTCAACTAACCTTTTGAGTTACTCTTGTCAATTTGAACGTACATAGATTAATCTTTAGAAAATCTCGATGCTTCAGACAGACAAGCTTTCCTAATTAAGGCAAGGAGCTCTGGGGAAACTTCCGTTTGAGGTTTAACAATTATCTGAGGGCAATAGTTTAGGGTGTTCATCCAGCCCCATCAAAATGGAACATTCTCGTTTTGTGAATTAACCACTGGGCTTTATGAACCTTTCCAGCATTCGATTGCCTCTGACATTTGCTTATATCCAAATAGGAATTAATAGGATCCTGTTATGATAGTTTTTCCCCTGGATCCCAGTAGAGGTCTGTTTTTTCTTGTTCTTTCAAAATTGACTCTCTGTAACATATTCTTTGATCCCAGAAGTGATTCAGACTTGTTGATTCCTTTTTCTGTTTGTGAATTCATTAGATCGGTTACTTGAGATCTGAATATTGGAGTTCTCAAGCATGTTTAATGTCAATCACAAACTTTAGTTCCATTTTAAAACCACTGAAGATTATCCTGCCAGCTATGATTAACAACATAGAAAAAAAAGCAAACGTGTACTCAAATGGCCTATAATTTTGTTTTCTGATGGTTGGCACCTTTTCTCCCCCTGAGAGGAGATGATCAGATTGCTTCTCAAAGCTGACAGTACAAGGACCTCCTGTCATCCATGAACACCGCGCCCTGGCCCCGGACCTGAACTGGGCCTGGACAGTATTTGAAGTCATCCCTTTGCTTTCTCTTCTTCAGTCTGTAACGTGGACGTGATTCTGGGCTTTGATGGTTCAAGAGATCAGAATGTATTTGTGGCCCAGAAGGGACTCGAGTCCAAGATGGAAGACATCTTGAATCGAATCAGCCAGATGCAGAGGATCAGCTGTACTGGCACCCAGACGCCCACGGTGCGAGTGTCCGTAGTGGCCAACACACCCTCAGGCCCAGTGGAAGCCTTTGCCTTCGACGAGTACCGGCCAGAGCTGATGGAGAAGTTCCAGAACATGCGCAACCAGCACCCCTACGTCCTCACGGCTGACACACTGAAGGTCTACCAGGACAAGTTCAGGATGTCCTCGCCCAACAGCGTCAAGGTAAGTGCAGACACTCCAGGTGCACCCTCCGGCTTCCTGCTGGTAAGGGGAGTCTGGGAGCCCGTCTCCCAGATTATATGCACACTGTCAGAGCTGACTGGTTGGTAGCTGAAGGGTATATGCAAATGCCCGTGACTTATCGGCTGTTCCTCATGATCTGAAATGTGCTGTCATCTTCATTTCGCTCCTTTAACTTACTCAATCTAAAAATGATAGAATCCATCATTAAGCTTGATTGGGTTGAACTTGTGGTTAATCCATGTTTAATTATGGTGCTGTCCACCCACTCTGTGAGGAAGATGGACGCTCCTTTCTCTCGTGATTTACGGCCCGGGAAATCACATTGGAAGATCAGCCATAAGTCAGATGAGACTGAACAGCACATAACAGCAACAACATCCATCAATCAGCTATGCTTTCTATCAGCATTTCTTTCTCTCTCTCTGTATCACACACACACATATCCACGCACATATATAGGGAGATACTGTATTTTATATGGATGGAATAACCTACTCAATGCCATCAAATCAATTCTGACTCATGATGACCTTCTGTTGGGGTCCTGAGACTGGAGATATTACAGGGACCACACTGCTTCATCTTTCTTCCAAGGAGCAGCGGGTGGATTGAATTATACACCTTTTTTTTTTTAAGCTCTGCATATAACCCACAATTCCAATAGGGCTCTTTACATAGTGTGTATATCTATCTGATTCCCAGAAGCTGTGGAATAAATTCTTTTTAGTGTCATCATTGGTTTTGTATTTTTAAAAAATTCTTTTTCATTCTGTTATTTTTTGTGTGTGTAAGTGTACCATCAAATCAGATCTGACTGGTACAGGAGGAGGTTGCCCCTCCTTTTCCAGTGGAGCATCTGATGGATTTGAACCACCTGCTTTTGGGATTGCAGTGCAGCTTCGTGCCACTAGGCCACCAGAGCTCTCTTGGTTTTGTAGTTTTGTAGTGAAGTGAATGCCCTAGATCATGCCCATATAGTCCAGATCTTATTTATTTCACAATAACAAACAACTGTAAGAATAGGAGCATCAGAACTTGACCTTGGCCCTCAATTCCCTCAGCTGGATCTAGATAACCTCGCAGTTCTCCACAGTGTGGACTGTGCTGTTTCTTCTCCATGTGAGCTGGGGTGTGACCTGTCTCTTCCTTCAGGTGGTCATTCATTTCACGGACGGGGTGGATGGAGACCTGACTGCTTTACAGAGAGCCTCGGAGGAGCTCCGACAAGAAGGTGGGAGTGGAGGAGGAGAGAGCACCGGGTCATGGAGACTGGTGGGAGGAGGAAGGCGGTGAAGGAATTAGGCAAGACCTGGTGGGGACCTGAAGAGCTGGGGTAATACTGGGCATAGATCAACAGTGGTTCATTTTATAAAATGCGCAGTATGGGATCATATGAAGCACAATATAATGGAAGGAGTGTGAAACACAATGTGCATGAATGAAATATAATGTATGCGAATTTTGTCTGTAAGACAATAGAAAATAAATTAGAAAAAAGAAGGTGGGTTTGATGCTGCTGTTGCTGGATTCTAAACCAGAAATGCAGGGTGTGCTGCTCTGCTGGGATTGGCAGCCCAGTTGACAGTGTTCTGGAGGGCACAGCTTCTCAGAGCAGGCTTGACCTTAGTCCCCAGTGCCTTGGTCCAAGTAGGAAGGGGTTTTGTCTCTCAAGTGCCTGGGTGAGCCTGGCTATGCATCCCTCCTGCAGGCGTCCAAGCTCTGATCTTCGTGGGTCTTGAACGAGTGGCCAATCTGGAGAGGCTGATGCAGGCGGAGTTCGGACGGGGCTTCATGTATAACAGGCCTCTGAGAATGAACCTACTGGACCTGGACCATGAGCTGGCGGAACAGCTGGTGAGTTCCCTACATCTTTGCACACACATCGGCTCCTGTGCCAGGGACTGTGGCATGCAGGTTGGTTCCAGCCCTGTGTTGTTGGGCGCTGTGGGGTCAGTTTTGACTCATGGTAAACCCAAGTACAACAGAGTGAAATGCCACATTCGGTCGCTGCTATTGTTGCTGTGTTTATAGTCATGTTGCAGCCACTGTGTCAAAGTTGATCTGTGTGAGAATGCTGGGCAATCTCCTCCTGTGTGATTTATGGCCTCTCTGAAAATCCGCTGCATGTTCAGCTCTGGGTTGGTTCCACCTTGACAGCACATAACAACAATGACTTTCCCAAACGTCATGTCCCCCAAACTGCCCACTGTCATGGCAATTTTGGCTCCTGGTGACCGTGAGGGCCAGTGGAGGACTGCCCTTCGAGGTTCTGAAGCTGGGCATTATGTGGCAGACTGCTCTGCTCCTGTGAGCCTTTCTTGTTAGCAGTGATTGCCTTAGCCATGCATCACCAGAACTTCTTCCATGGGGCATTCAGGCATCTTAGACCTCATCTATCCCGCAGCATCACAGATCTGTGAACCTGGGAGAATCCTGGCTTGACCTTGGCCCTTGGTTTTCTCAACTGAAAAATGAGGAGTTGCAACTAGTTGAAATCTATCTAAGTTTTTTAATTGAATATTGAACTCGTTGAATCTATTGGTTCCCTTGCAGGTATTATAGGCTGAACAGGGGAGGGATTGCAGGTGGGAAACTTGGTTCATTTCATGCCCTTGACCGTGATGTCACTCAGTCTAGCCTGGCTCACAGCAATCCTGTGTGTGCCTGGGGAAAGCCGGTTCTCCTGGGTTTTCTGTGGCTGACTTTTTGGAAATGGACCTCCAAGTTGTCCTCCTGAGGTTCGTCTGGGTGGACTTGAACCTTCGGTTAGCAGCCAAGCATGACAGTCAGTTGTACTGTCCAAGGACTCCTGGCTCGCACCGGGATCTGTCTTATGCCGTGTCACATGAGTGTCCTGGCTCTGCTCGTTGGCCCTTCAGTACTTCCTGTGCTCCCAGTAGTAAGTCGCTCATGGTCTTTTCATTCATGAGATTTCTGATGATGCAGTGTTACAGTGGGTCCGGAGAAGCATGGCCACTTCTGGACGAGGACGTCCACTTCTTCCCTTTCCTCTCGTTTCCTTCGGCCTCCTGGTCCTTGCAGAGTAGGAGGTGCTCGTGCTCGTCCCGGGGGTGACAAACACTTGATGGAGTGAGGGGGCCTTAGGAATGGGAGGCTGAGTCTGGGAAACCAGTGTTTGGCTGCGAAGGAGTGGACTGTGTATGTGAATGGGGACAGTGGACTCTGCTCTTCCAGGTCTCCTCCCTGCTTCATCCCAGGACTGGAACTGGGAATTTTTACTTGACTGTCAGGAAGTGACCAGATAAGCAGGGGACATGGGGTAGAGTGAAAGCTCTTGGGAGTACATTTTAAGACAAAGCACATGACCACGGCTGGTCGATTGGTTGTGTTTCACAGTGACCCCATGGCAACAGGACATGAGGTGTCCAGTCTTCTGCCAGTTTCATGATCTTCTGTGTTCATGTCCATTGTTCAGTGTCCAGCCTAGGGGCCCATCTTCCTGACCACAGTCAGACAGCTCTTGCGGTACATAGAGGTTTTATTGACTGATTTTTCAGAAATAGATGAAAGCTTCTTCCTTGTTTGTCTTAATCTGGAAGTACTACTGAGATCTGTGCACGTGGGTGAGGTTTGCTGGTATTCTAAATGCCTGTGACAGAGCTTCCAGTGTCGGAACAACACCAGCCTCCCCAGGAGCACACACTGGCAGGCGAGTAGTTGAGTAGGTCAGCAGATGAGAACGGGTTCTGGGTGTTCGTTTTCCCCATGAGGTAAAGGTAGGGCTGGGGCTGCTGAGTGGCTGAGTGTGGCCTGTGTCCATCCATGGCCGCCCTGGAGGCTGGCTTCTCGCCCTTGACTCGGGCTTCGGTTCTGAGGAAGGACCACCTATGGGTCTGTGCTTTGGAGCCACCGTCATTCCTGGAAATTTTGTACTTTGTCAGATTTTGCTGTTTGTGAGTTAAAACCATTGAAGTGTGTAGTATTTGACACACGTTTGTCTAGCTGGCCACATCTAGGAAGGATGCCCAGTCCAGCAGTGTGGATCTACTTTGCTTAGTCTTCACTGGACCCCTCTCCCCTTGCAGCCAGTCCTGAGTTCAAGTCCTGGAAAGCCACTTCCTCCCTCACCTGCAGCAGCTTTTGACTTTCATAAGGTGTTCATGCCTTTTACTTTCTCAGTAATTCCTGAGACTTGAAGCTTTATATTTTTTTTACCATTTTCTAGGACAACATTGCTGAGAAAGCTTGCTGTGGGGTTCCGTGCAAGTGCTCTGGACAAAGGGGAGACCGAGGTCCCATTGGCACAATTGGGCCAAAGGTAAGGGGGTTCCTCCCTTTCATTACCCTGAGACCAGCTTTCAGACACAGGCCTTCAGCCAGCATGGAGACAGACGGTGGGAAAGAAAGGGTCTTCTCGCTGTGTAGACCAGGAAGCCTCAGTGGAGATGGTTTCCCAGCTGCTGTCATCAAGTTGACCCTGACATTGTGTCCCACCCATGCCAGAGGACAACTTCGCTCTTTTGATCTTTAGGGATTTCAGAAGATCAGCAGTGGACTTGAACCTCTAACCTTTTCTAACAGAGTACAGTCACCACTTGCATGCTCTAAAGACTTGTCGTCCTTCCTTTCTGGGGGACAGAATGACACTCTTCAGGATACTGCCCAGGCCAGTAGGTGTCTCCAACTGATGACCATTCTGTGGGTGGTCAGCGAGGCCCTCGGCATTATCCTTGAGTTAATAGGAAACAGTCTTTCTTGACAGAGATGGAGACTTAAGTCTTGATAGAATAGTAATAACACAGACTTTAGGAGCTGGGGAAGGCTACAAAGTCTAGGAAACATTGAGAGACATGGGAACTACCACAGATGGGCACCATGGAGAGACTGGATTCCGAGCAAACACCTCAGGGCTAACGGAGTGTCCTGATCTTCTCTGTTGTAGGGCATCCCTGGAGAAGACGGTTACCGAGGTTACCCCGGAGATGAGGGTGGGCCGGTAAGTGAGAGCCATGAGCTGCTTCCTTCCATCTTCTCCTTGGTCCTTGCTCTTGGGACTGACCCAGGGGTCTCCCCATCGATCCAGTTCCCAGAGGTTTTCCAACGGGGAGCAAGGTTACCTTGGGGCTTCCAAACCACTGCCCTGGGCTTGCGTGTTGTGGAGAATGGTGCAGTCACCAGCAGGGTCAGACCAGCGTGGGAAGGACATGCCAGCTTGCATGGATGCTCCTTCCAAGGGAGAGTCAGGGTTGTGGAGAGGGCCACCCGGCTGCCCCGGCATTGCTGCTGGACTGAGGCTTTAGAGCGGAGAGGAGCCTGACTGGGCACAGGCTCCTTCAGGCGGACTCTCAGCATGTCGGGATTGAGGGGTCCAGGTGAGGCTGGAGTAGGTGCCAGCAGCTGTTCTTGGGGCACAAGCTGATCCAAGGACGTCATGAAGGGAGCCTGGAGAGTCCAGAACAAGGCCCAGTCCAAGAGCAGGGAGAAGCAGCTTTCTAGATGTGTGAGATCACAGGCCTGGGCCTGTGGGAAAACAGAGGGCCCAATGGGTGTACTCAGATTGCTGGGTTTGCTCTCCATGGGGGGTCTACACACACCAGATGTCCAGGGCTCCCTCACCCTGGGCGTAGAGAACCCCCTTTTTACCTAGGGTAGAGTTGAAAGGTCAAGGCCCAGCCATGTACTGTAGCTGAGGACTGGGGAGGGACAGTCCAGTGCCCACATGACTGGCTCTAGGCCCCACTCACCTACAGCACACAGGCCCCCTCCCCAGCTCCCGTTCCCTCCAGAGCAGAGAACAGAAGGTTCAGGGCTCACCCTGCTTGATATCTGGGACCAAGGAAGGGCCATCAGGCTGCTGGGTTCTCCATGCTCACACTGGAGCCCAGACCCGACTTTCTCCAGGGGAGGGAACACAGGTTTCAGGCCCAGCCAACCAGGCTGCACCCCGGGCTCGGGGAGGCCAGCCACCTGCTGGGCTGGTCGTCACTCTGGACGTGAGACCCGAGTCCCAGAGCACGTCCTCTCAGTGCCGCAGGGCTGACAGGTGGAGCTTCACCTGCTAACCTGTCCCCCTTCTTCTTCCCACAGGGCGAACGGGGCCCACCAGGTGTGAACGGCACTCAGGGCTTCCAGGGCTGCCCCGGTCAGCGAGGTGTAAAGGTATGAACTCCAGAAGGGCACTCGGTGGGGGTGAGGGATGAGGCTGTAGCATCCCGCTTGGGCTCTGAGGTGTGTGCAGAGGGGCACCAGGTATCCCCCCCCAAGACCTGGGGTCAGGAGGAGGAAGTTCAGGATCTTTTCCAAGTTAGAGTCCAGGGGCCAGCTAACCAGTTGGAGAGAGTCTAGAACCGAGACACCATTTCCTGCGGAGTCATGTGGTAGCTAGGGGACACTTGAGACCAAACAAGGACCCTGGGTGGGAGAACCTGGTTACTGCAGTGAGAAGCCAGGCAGAGCGACAGGAGAAGACAGTTTTTCTGGAAGATTCTACAATGGGTTTGGAATGAAGAACTCCTTCACTCACTGAAAGAAAACAGATCTTAAAGGGATAGCCCTCAGCAAGTTCCCCCTCACTGGCCTGCAGAGACCCTTTGAGGGTTCACATCTCCTGCCCTGGATCGCAGGTCTGTTTTCTCCTCAGCTCCAAGCACGCTAACTTCATAAGTAGCCACGTGATGGCAAGAGAGGACCTTAACCGATACCCCACCAACCCTGACCGTCAGCCACTGTGGCTTCCAGCTGGGTGGGGGTGGAGGGGGGACAGTGTGTCTTGCCAGTCAGGCCCTGATTGACCAGCCTCACTGAAAGGAAGCTAAGCTGGACCCTTTCCTCTTGCCTTCCAGGGCTCTCGTGGATTCCCAGGAGAGAAGGTAAGCCTGTGTTGTTTATCTGTGCATTTAAACGTTCCCAGAGCTTCTTTCTTCTTCTTTGCCGATGGCTTTCTCCCCTCACCTGCATGTCTTCTTCATTCCCAGGGTGAATTAGGAGAGATTGGGCTGGATGGTCTTGATGGTGAGCAGGTGAGTGGTTTACCTGGTTCAGCTCTTTAACACTGGAGACTGTGGAGACCAGCCCTGCCGTCTGCTGTAGAAATCACACGCAAATGACCATGTTTCCTTGTCCTTGGCAGGGAGAGAGAGGGCTGCCTGGCTCTTCCGGAGACAAAGGGAGCCCCGGGAGAAGGGTAGGTATCCTTCCACAGAGTTGCTGGCATAGGAAGACGCTGTTTGGTGCCGTCATGTTGACCTTGACTCATAGTGACAGAACGACCCTCTACGTGGTCCTGTTCCAACCTCACAGTCAGCGCCTTGTTTGAGCCCGTCGTGGCAGCCATGGTGTTAGTCCATCTGCGGGACTTTTTTTTTTCTTACTAAACATGACGGCTTTCTCCAGGAGCTGATCCCTACTAACAACCTGGCCAAATATGAGCTAAAGTCTCCTCGTTCTTACCTCTAAAGAGCCTTTAGGCTGTACTTCTCCCAAGATGGACTTGCTTGTTCTTTTGACAGTCCGGGATATAGAAATGTTCTTCTCCACTACCACGATTGAAAGACATGAGTTTTTTCCTGGTCTTCCATACTCACTGTGCAGCTTTCACATATGAAATGACGGGAAAGACTGTGACTTGGCTCAAGTGGACCTTAGTCCTCAGAGTGACATCTTTGAAAAGATAAAACGGACTATTTCTGTGGAAATATTTTCTTTTAGGAACTATTTATTTCCTTTACTTTTGCATGTTAAGCCTTCCTGCAGGAGGTCTTCCTTGATTTCCTATCCTTCTGGCCTCTCTATGTCTATCTGTTCCCATGTGTCTTGATGCACAGTAGGCAGGGGCTGAACTTGTAAATAAAGCTCCAGCGTCTGCACAGAGTGAGCCCCTAGTAGATATTTCAGAAGTATTTGTAAATGACTCTGCCTTTATGGCCAGTGACTGAAGGGCAAACACCCTTCTATTGAAACACATAGATTGAATGACATGATTTACTACAAGAATGAATGCAAAATGTAAAGTAATAGCTAATCCTTGTCTCTTTTGTGATTTTCAAAGGGTGACAAGGGACCAAAAGGAGACCAAGGAGAAAGAGGCAGTGTTGGGATCAGAGGGGACCCGGTAAGGAACATTTTTGTTGACCGTTTAGAGCTACGTCTGGGGAAGGCTCAGTGGAAGCGGAGTGTGGGAGGATGCGGGGATGAAGGGGAGAATCTACTGCTGAAATTGCTTGAAGCTCCAGAAAGCGTGTTGCTTGTCGTCTCCCCTGTGATTCTGGGCTGGCTGGTGGTGTGCTCTGTCGTCCCGCAGAATGAGTGTTTGTGAGACGCTCCCTGCGATTCTGGGCTGGCTGGTAGTGTGCTCTGTAGTCCCACAGAACGAGTGTTTGTGAGACTGTTGTATATAGACTTAGGAAGTGTCTCTAAAATGTGATCTCAGGACTCTGTGTTTGCTTTTGGAGCAGAGCTGGCTCCTGTAAGACTTGTAAACATGTCTCTGGAAGAGTAGTTAGCTAATTCCCGTCACAGCCTCTGTCTTCCAGGGTGGTCCTCCTCTCTGGCCAAGGGTGAGGCAAGAGTGAGATTCCATTTAGCTATGGAGGGGACTGCGGTCCCTTCCCCGGGGCAAGAAGACCCAGTGCTCCCTGTGGTGCAGAGTGGTCCACTGACTTCTCAGTGAGGTTCTGTGTAGGTTGGATGGGTACCGCTTGGGTTGACGTGACCAAGGGCTGTTGTCTCCACCTGTGTGTTGATGTGGCTACTAAGGTCCCTACACTGACCATCTGGTTCAGGCCACAGCGGCTCTTTGTGTATGTGCACTTCACTTCCTGATCTGTGTGTTGGCAGGGTGATTCTGGGAGAGATGGCCAGCAGCGAGGACCCAAGGGAGAAACCGGTGAAATCGGCCCTATGGTGAGTGTCTCTGTGGCCCTGGACCTGCCTTCTGTGTTTATCCTGAGCCCTTGCATCCTGGTCCAGCAGACAACACTTCCAGCACTCCGGGTGAATAGCAGGAAACTGGGGCCACTTATGTGAGCTGTGGCTGTGTGCAGCAACAGACCCATAGCCTTCTCACCCAAAAGGGCCTTCTTAGCAGTGTGTACACTGGTGGTGCCAAATGGCCAAGTGCTCAGCAGGTAACCACGAGGCTGCAGGTTCGAATTCACCTAGAGGCTACTTGAACGAAAGGTCCAGGAAAAATCAACTACTGCGCACCCTGCTCCCCACATACGGGACACCATGAGATGGAGCTGATTGGTGGCAACTGGGAAAAAGAGAGAAGTTTACATATTTCATATGGAAGCACATTGTGTGTGTCCTGTGCCCCTGGCTCCCCTTCTCTGTAGCGTCTGTGGGAAACTTAAGAATCAAACTGTCCTCCTGTGGAGGATAAGCCCATGACATTCTCTTCCCACCAGGGCCTTCCTGGGAGAGACGGTGCCCCTGGAAGACCTGGAGACCCTGGAAGAGATGTAAGTGCCTCCTGGAAATGGGGTGTGGGGAGATGCTAAGATTGTCTAAGGCTGCTTTCCGGGAGAGCACACAATCCTGCCTGTATAAGGAGCAGTTACAATGTGGGCAAGGCTGACTCTGACATCTACCCACTTCGTAAAGGGGAATTGTCCCCATCAATAATACCCACAGTACCATAAAACTAACTACATGCCACCCCACATGCTCCTGCACCTATTTCTACCAATTGTTGGTTCCAATATTTGTTGCAATTTGACTCACTGATTTTACAATTGTGGGGTTTATTAGGTAAAGAGGTAGGGGAGTAGGGGTGGCAAAGAATATCACGCAATGCAAGTCCAGGTTTGGTTCAGCAGTCCCAAGACAGATTAACAGGAAGACACAATTCCTTAATTAGTTCAAACAGCTTCTCCGCCAACAAATTAAAGTCTAGGTTCAGTTCAGCAGCACAAATAAACTTCTGGTTTCCTCAGTCATCCAGCACATTTTATCTCAGAGCAGTTACAAGTCAGCTTTTCCTTCAACCATCCAGCAAGCAAAACCTTTAACTGTGGCTTACAGTCCCAGGGCTCCTCTGGTTACACCTTGCCACAGTGTCTTCACCCTCTCTCCACCACCATCTCTCACAGTGAAAAGTGTTCTCTTATATTGGTCCTATAGTTGTTGATGATTTGCAAGACCGTTTGTCTGTAGTTAAGGTAGCTGGAGACCATGCACCCCACCCCCCACAAAAGATGCTAATACAATGGCTAAAAAAAGTCCATCTTCTTTTTTTTAATTTTTAAAATTTTTATTAAATTTTATTAATTTTAATGAACATTTACAGAGATTCTGGATTTCCATTCATACATTGTTTCACTATTTTCTCTATCCCCCCTTTTTTCCCCTTTAAAGTCTGTTTTAATTGTCCCATTGCCACCGTGCTTGTCAAAGCCAGTTCTGATTAATCTCCTTTGTCAGTGTGTCCTTTGCCATTCCCTATCACTCCTCCCTGAGAGAGACTTCACCCTGATTCATAAGGAAAAGGGGATGGCATATTCTGACACCCCACTGCCAAACCCAGTGGCTCTGTGACTTTTCCCTTGGGCAATCTATAAACTTTACACCATATATTGTATGCAGAATTGCCATTTTCTTACCATTTTCTCTGCACTTTATTCCATTTTCTTCATTCTAATATATTTCTTCAAACAAACACACATTTGGAAATCCAACATACCAAACAGTTGTTAAAATAAATACCTTTGCTGCCAGACAAGACTTGGCTAGCTTTTATCTCTGCACATAGCAGGAACTTGGCCTTGAACATTGCCCTTGAGGGTCTTGCAGGCTCAGTTCTTCCCTGAGGTCAGTGGAGTCTAGCTGTGTGCTCACTACCCTTTCCTCAGCACCCACTGTACCAGCTGAGCTGTGTCCCTCTTACCCGGCTGTGCAATGTCCCGCAGAGTCTCCCTTCTGAGTCTCCTTGGGCTCTGCCAGGCCTGAGCCAGGTATCATAGAACAGGGTGGCCTCTGTAATTCTCTATGGGTTCCTCTGGGAAGGGCCAGGTCAGATTGTTGCTCTGTGGGAGAGGAGAATGACCCCCATGCTCCCCACTTGCCATGTGACAATCAAGAATGAAGGCCAAGGTCTTCCACAAAAGCAGGAAGCATTAGAGTGAGTAGTGCAATATGGGCACCCCAGAAGGTCCTGGCTGGACACACAGGTGGACAGACGGGTCTTGAGTTTGAGCAGCGAGACCAAGCCCCTGGTGGAGCTGATGTGTGTTACAAAGTGTTACGTCATCGAGTCCATTCCATTTCAGCCTGCGGGACAGAGCAGAACTGGCACATGGCCTTTCCAAGGCTGTGGATTTCTGTGCAGAGTCCTGGTGGCATAGTGGCTAGTGTATCAGTCTGTTAGTCAAAAGGTCGGCAGTCTGAGGACGCACAATGTCCTTCTGAAGAGATTTACAGTCTCAGAAAGTCAAGGGAGGTTCACCATGCGTCAGAAGGACTTGACAGCCGAGGGTTTGGAATGTTCACGGAGGGAGATGTCTCATCTTTATCCCCAAGAATGCCTGGTGGGTTTGAACCACTAACTTTTGGTTAGCCGCTGACTGTCTGAGCCACAGTGTCAACAGTCCCTAGAACATCCACCGTCGGTGCGCCTCGTTGCCACCATGGAGGCTGGCCGGCTGCGGTGATGCTGACGAGTTTCAGCAAAGCTTCTAGCCGACTATGGAGACAGACCCGCCATCAGCTGCTGCAAACGAGTCAGGGAAGCCCTGGGGCCGCAGTGGGCCCCTGGCCGAGTTCTGTCCTCTGCGCGCCTGGCCATCACAGGCTGGGCTTGACGCTACCACAGCAAATGCACTTTGGGAAAAATGACCCAGGGCCACTCTGTGTCCAGGCCTCAGCTCCTCCCACCACAGAGGAGGCCCCACTCGGTGGGAACTGGCTCATGGTCACACTGCGAGCCCACATCTGTTGAGCTCAGGGTCACCTCTGGAAGGCCAGGCCGATGGTGCCAAGTCACGGCTGACCTGCCGGCGTGGGCCCACGCTCGTGCGCTCTGCCTCTGCACCAGCTGAGAGTGTGTTGTGTTTGGCCATGTTGTGCTGGAGACTGGGACACCCTCCCAGTGTATGGTGGATCTCATGACTTCTCACAACTTTTGGGAAGTTGGAAGGAGAGAGTGGTTTTCCTGTGTCATGTGTCTTATGTGAAATTGGGGAGTGTTTGGACAGTCAGAAGCCACTCTCTGCTGGTGGGCCTTCAGTAACACTCAGAACTTGCACTGCTTCATTGTCAAGGTCAGCCTCGAAGCAGAATGTCTGCAAAGGGGGTGTGAGAGCAGGAGGTCCTCTTTTGCTGGTGTCCTCTCTGCTGCTGGGACGCAGTCGCTGGCACCTGGGGGGTGAATGTGGGTGGTTACAAAGACCACCACCCCAGCCTGGGTCCCTGCCGTCCTGCCCCCTCACAATTTCTGTGACCTCTCTACCACCATTGTCCCTCCTGTGTCCCTGCCGTCCTGCCCCCTCACAATTTCTGTGACCTCTCTACCACCATTGTCCCTCCTGTGTCCCTGCAGTCCTGACCCCCCTCACAGTCTCTGTGACCCCTCCCACAGGGCGGCTTTGGACGAAGGGGCCCCGCAGGAAGTAAGGTAAGGTCCTTGAGGACACCCCTTTTCCGCAGCTTCAGCCCAGCGTCCCTCCCGCTCAGCATCCCGCTGACAGAACAGCACTCTTCAGAGGACTCAGGCAGTTCAACCCATGGACTAGTGTCCCCCGTCCCCGAGCTCCGAGCCGAGCCCAGCTCCACCATTGCTCCAACCATTGCAGGAGTTTCTTCTAGAAAGAACTGCCACTGAGCTGACGGTGGCCCAGGGGGACACGAGCGAGAGTGACCGAGGACTCATGCCCTGGGTCTCTTCCCTTTGTCTTGTCCTGGCCAGGCACACCCCCGGGTACCTGTCTTCTCACCTGTGGGAGGGCGCTCCTCCACGGAGCATCTTGTGGAGAAGTGAGTCCAGGCGAGAGCCCCCTGTGTGAGCAGAGTTCTGTCAGCTGCCTCACCCCGGCTGCCCTCCAAGCTTCCTTCTCCAGAACCAGAAAGGACTAGGGCAAGGAGAATGCGATGGAAGCCATTCCAACCTCTCCCTCCATCTCCTTTTATTTCAGGGCAACAGGGGTAGTCCTGGCCAGCCTGGCTTTGTGGGAGAACAGGGGACCAGAGGCTCACAGGTCAGTATCCTTCAGAGGGCTGCATCCCGGGGGATCTTCCCGGGTGTCCTGGCGACACAAAATGGGCCGTTGTCCTGTGGGCACTTCTGTGGTGTTTGTTCATCCCCAGTGTGGAGCAACCACCCCTTGCATACTTCTAGCACATTTCCATCACTCACAGCTCATATAGCAGTCACCCCCAAACCCCATCCTCCAGCCCAGGCCACTACCAAGTAGCCCTCTGTGTCCGTGGCCTTGTCTGCCCCCCAGTCTCCATAGAAGAATGGAAGTGTGGTCCCAGCAGCCCTCTGTGTCTGTGGCCTTGCCTGCCCCCCAGTCTCCATAGATGAATGGAAGTGTGACCCCAGCAGCCCTCTGTCCGTGCCCTTTTCTGGCCCCCGGTCTCCACAGATGAATGTATGTGTGACCCCAGCAGCCCTCTGTCCATGCCTTTGCCTGCCCCCCAGTCTCTGTAGACGAGTGGACGTGTGACCTCTGGTTCTGCTCCCTCCCAGCAGCATCTCGAGGTTAACGTGTGCCGTAGCGTGGGTCAGCGTCAGTCCTCAGTGCCCGCCTGGTGTCCCCTGGTGGGATGGATCCTGTAGTGTCCATCGGTTCCTCTGTTCCTCGCTCTGGGTTCTCGTGAAGGGCATGGCTATGGACACTCATGTACCAGCATTTCTTAGAAATGTCTTAAATTTCAAATGTTCACACATATGTTGTGTGTTGTTCTTGCAACTCTGTGGGTGAGACAGAAGCACCTGTGTCTCTGATGGCTTTTTGATGGTGGGCATGAGTGTCGCAGGTTCTGCTGTGTGACCTCATGATGCCACCCCAGAGGGCCCTGGCCTCACCTGAGCTCCCCACTGATGCAGATCTCTTACCTCCTCAGGGTCCAGCAGGCCCCACGGGGCCTCCAGGCCTGATGGGTGAGCAAGGCATCTCTGGATCCCGGGTGAGTCTGCCTCCACCCTTCCCACCCCACCCCAGCTTCCACCCCTTACCAGGCTGGAGTTTCCCCGAGAAGGTCCAGTGACTCCTGCTGATATTCTGTGGACACCCCTGCTGGGAGTCTGACTCCTGGGTCATGAGGGCCCTTGAGCCTGGCAGAGGCTCAAGGAAACAGGAAACCCATTTCTGGGTGCTCCAAGGACCTCTAAGCCCCAGGGTGTCGCCTAGAAGGGACCTTGACATGGACAGCAGAAGCTGGTGACAGAGAGGTGGAGATGATTAACAGTTGCTCCTTGGGAATGTAGGTCAGCTGATACCCAAGGGACAGACCACATCATGTCAGAAGCTATGGGTGAAGCCACGTGACCTCCTCTGACCAGTGCAGTGGGTTAACTCTGACTTGTATGTCACAGCTGACCTGTGCTCCGTAGAGTTTTCTGTGGATGGTCATGGGGCTTTTCTTCCTAAAAGATCCCCAGTGGCACAGTGGGCAAAACATTAGGCTGATAACTAAAAGGTTGGCGGTTTGAATCCACTAGCTACTCCGTGGAGAGAAAGATGGACAGCCTGTCCCTGAAAGAAGACAGCTTTGCAGACCACAGGCAGCTCTGCTCTGTCTTGGGGGTCACGAGGAGTCACAATCAACTTACTTCAGGAAGTTTTCTGGGTAGTCTCAAACCACCAACCTCTCAGGTATCAACCCACAGCATTAACCACTTACAACACCCAGAGATACAAAATGAAGATAAATGAACCCAAATTCCTAGATGATGGTGAAACCATGATGTGTTTGGTCCCCAGAGATTTCCCCAGCGGTTTGTCAATTTGCTAAAGAGTTCGCATGCTCACATTCAGAAAGGAGGATATTCGTGAACATTCTGTGGTCTTGGACATGCTCAGACTTCTCAGAACTGAGGGAAGATCAAACAGAAACCTGGCATTCTTACAGGGCTGGGGACAGCTGCCCAGCTTCGCCTGCTGGCCCTCCTCCTGTGACAGGACGTGCGGGTGGGGGTGTCACCCTGTCGTTTACTGAACAGCAATGATGAAGATGCATTTGCTTCCTGCCTGCAGTCTGGTCTGTTACTACACAACACACACATTCACAGAGATGTAGACGAGAGCTTGGGAAAGGCTATTGGTCATCTCAAATTCCTCCTCAGATTTGAAATCTGATAAATAGCTATTTTCAAAGATGCTGAGGGGTTTTTAAACATTTCACTCCCCCCCTCCCAAGTTTATTTACTAAATTCTAATACAAATTCGAACAAATTATTTCAATTTCCATCATCCCCCCCTACCCATCAAATTGTACAATCCAATAATTAACTCCCTCTTCCCCCAGTACATCCACATCCCTCTGCTTCCAGCGTTTCCCACTCCTCCTGGATCCCTATACTCCTTCTACAATAACGGTCTTATACAATATTTATCCTTGTGGGACTGAGTTAGTTCACTCAGCAGAATGCTCTCCAGTCCCTCTCAAGTTAGGTCATGATTTACAAAGTTATTGCTCCTGTGTGCTGCATAGTATTCCATTGTGTGAATGAATGTACCATAATTTCTCAACCCATTCGTTTGTGGTTGGACATTTGGGCCGTTTCCATGTTCTTGTGATGGTGAATAATCAGAATTGAAGGTTATTTGGGTACAAAGCAAAGCTTTGGGGGCACAGTGGTTAAACTTTTTACTGTTTGTGGCTCTAACCCACCAGCTGTTCTGCAGGAGAGAGATGAAGCTGTCAGCTTCCTCTGGAAGCCCCATGGGGCCATCCTCTGGCCTGTAGGCGATGCAGGTCCCGTGGGGCAGTCCTCTGGCCTGTAAGTGAAGTGGTCAGCTTCCTCTGGAAGCCCCGTGGGGCCGTCCTCTGGCCTGCAGGCTTGCTAGAGTGGGAATCTATTAAACAGCAGTGCGAGGTTTTGTGGTTGTTTTTTTAAGGGGTTGCTGTTAAGTGCTGTTGTGTCCAGCACAACTCCTAGTGAGTCTGTGGACAACAGATCTGAGCCCTGTCCTCTCCCGCACCAGCCTCATCATCTGACACACTGTAGCCCATTGCTGCAGTCACTGTGTCACCCATCTCGTCGAGGGTCTTCCTCTCACATCTTAGGGACAGGCTACTCAAACAGTGAATCAACAATCTCAGGACTATCTCTTGATATTTTTGTCCCCAATCTCTATGGTTTTCCCCCCATAAATGCTGGTGCCATTTCTGGATGCTGCCAACTGAACTGCTTTGTGAGAGTAATTTTCATTTATTCATTGGTTCTTTCACTCACATATTTTTGTGTGCCACCAAGTTGGAACCAACCCATAACTGACCCTCCAGTGGGTTTTCAGAGATAGGAAATTGCAAGCGAGGAAATTGCCATCCTTCTCCCACAGAGCAGCTTGTAGATTTGATCCATACGCCTTTGGGATCGCAGCAGAGCTTCTTATCACTAGGCAGCTTCTTGTTGTTCTTGTTGTGTGACTTCCAGTCAGAACCGACCCTCTAGTGGCTTTTCAGAGACAGTAAATCACATGGGAGGAGGTTGCCCATCCTTCTGAGGATGTGAACCGTGTGCCTTAGGGATTGCAGCACAGCTCCTTACCACTAACCCAGCAGATCGTTGTGTGCTGTTGAGGGGCTCGAGACTCATAGACCCCTGTATACAACCACACGCCTGAACCCTGCTTCATCGTGAGCCAACTTCATTGTCTCTGACCCACCTACCTCCAGTACCCCAGTCACTGAGTCAATCCATCTCATTCAGGGTCTTCCTCTTCCTCTCTCTCTCTTAAAATATATTTTTAAATTTTAATTGTGATTTTAATGAAGGTTTGCAGAAAAGTTAGATTCTCATTCATTCATTATTGCACATCTTACCCCCTTCCCCCGCTTCCCTCTCCCACGGTTAACTTTTACTTTATATTCATTCATTGTTGCACAATTATCTTCCCCCTCTCTCCCAGTCCTCTTTGCGACATTATGCTGAGTGAAATATCTCCATCACAAAAGGACAACTACTCCATAGCACCACTGTTATAAAGCAGGTCTGACACGGGGGTGGGTGTGTGTGTGTGTGTGTCTTCTTCTCTTGTGCTGTCCCTCAACCCTTCTAAACCTGACGTCCCTCTCTAAGGACTGGTCCCTCCTTGCAACATCCCCAAAGTATGTGAGATGGAGCTTCAAAATCCTTGCCTCCAAGGAGAAGCCCAGTTCCACCCTTTCAAGGACAGACCTGCTTGTTCTCCCAGCAGTTCATGGTGTCCTCAAGAGTCTCCTGCACCACAGCTCACAGGCATCCTGGAGCTCCCTTATTCCTCTGCTCACATACAGGCCCTTTCCACACCTGTGTATGACAGGTGATTGTCAGGTGAAGTGTGAAAAGAAACAAAATCCTGACATATCTGAGGGCATGTCGCCTGCTCAGTATCATGGGACACGCACAGTGGTGGTGTCACTAGGGGCCATCAAGTCAGTTTCACCTGCCCTGACCATATGCAGGACAGAGTGAAGCCCACCCAGGCCTGTGCCACCCTGACCCTGCTGGGCTGGAGCTCAGTGTTGTGGCCACTGGTTGTCCATCTCAACCGGGTCCTCCTCTTTTGTGCTGACCCTCTCCTTTCTCCTTTTCCCCGTGGGATGTCCTTCTCTAGAGAATGGCTCCTTCAATACGTACATTTTTTCCATTTGTATTTTTTGTTTACTCATATACACTTTCCTTCCTTCCTCCCGTGCAATTCCTCTTGTAAAGCTATTACGTTGTGTAGAGTTATAAGGGTTCATTCTTCTTAAGTGCTGCATAGTATTCCGGCATGTGAGGGTATCTTACTATCTTCATCCGTTCAGTTGTGGGTGAGCACTCGGGTTGCTTCCATCTTTCTCTATTGTGAATAATTCTGCATTAATTAACACAGACATTAATAATGGCAATTTGTTTGTGAAAATTCGACTAAAGCTGACACTAATATTTTGCATTTTCGCAGGACCTCAAAGTGCTGGAAACCGTTCCCACACGTGTTTATAGTGGGCCCCTAGCTCGAGGTGCTGACGCACCTGCTGGGGAGTTGTTGGCAGGGCACGCCGCTGTGACTGCTAACCAGGGACAGAGGAGGGCTTAGTGGGAATAGAGCGACTTCTCGGACAGTGCACGGTTAACTGATCAGCCCTCTCTTACTGCTCTAGGGAGGTGGAGGGACCCCTGGTGCTCCTGGAGACCGTGGCAGGACCGGCCCCCTGGGAAGAAAGGTTCGTCTACAGCACAGCGAAGCGTGTTTCCTAAGGAGTGGCGCCTGGCTGGCGCCACGCCGTGCCTCTCCCTCATTTGTCTGTCTGTCCATCTGCTTAGTTTGGAAAGACCTCTGTTTACCATAAGTCTGTCTCACACTGGCCTTCTGGAATGTTCTGTCGGTTGGAGGATGGTCTGGTCTGTCTGCACTTGGCTCTTTGGGGAGGGCTGGCTGGGCATTCAGTCATCAGCAGGGCTTAGCATCTCCCAGACGCACATTCCTCGAGTCCTGGAGGTGCGCTCACAGCTCTGCTTCGCGTGTTAGATAAGCACAGGCTTGTTCCCGGAAGGCGGCTTGGGAACCTGCTTTCTCGCAACCTTGGGGAAAGCAGAAACGGACCATAATGAACCAGAGATGGCGGCATATTTCAGAGTGATGATCTTGTCCTTACAAGATGTGCTCAGCATCTGTGGTTCTTTGAGGTCCCTGTGGGACCACTGTCTTGTTGAAGGTGAATGACAACAGTAAACACACAGCAAGGGCACATCTGTAGCTCTCTCTCTTGGGAAAAGCAGTGCAGTCATGGGAACCCAGATCTCCTGTCGTGCTGTGTAGGGTGGGTGGAGCTGCAGGGCTCATTTCAAACTCACCCTCTGCACCTTCTTCTTAAACCCTACTTCTCTTTCTTCCTTGTTAGCATCCCATCTACACAGCACTGTCTGCATGAAAAAACAGACACAGATGTTCTATATTCTTTCCCAAGAATCCACGTGTCGATGCTGCCTTTAAAAGAATCATTTAGTCAACACTTAAGGTGCAGTAAGGGAACCCTAGTAGCTGTAAGTAAGGGACCCCGTTTAGAAGAAAAGCAAGACTTGAAAGCCGCCTTAGAGCCCTGGGGGCCTCAGCGTTGTTTTTCCTCCTAGGGTGAGCCTGGCGAGTCGGGACCTAAAGGAGGCCCTGGGAGCCGCGGTCCTCGTGGGGAGACGGTAAGAGTGAGAGGCGCCTGGGGTGCAGGCTGGCTGAGTCTGTCTTGAAAGGTCCAAGGAATGAGGGACTAGGATCCCGCTCTGGGTCAGCTTTATGTCCTTGTAAATTTGCTCTGTTGTTGTGATGTACTGTTGGATCAGAACTGACCTGTAGCTGACCCTCCAGGGGGTTTTCAGAGGCAGAAAACTGCCCAGGAGGAGACTGCCCATCTTCTGCAGAGCAGCTGGTGGATTTGAACCACGTCCCTTTGGGTTGGCAGCACAACTCCTTTCCCGCCAGAACTCCCTTTGTGAATCAGAGTGGCCTCTGAATAGAGAAAACGTGCCTTTGGAATGGTGTTCTCGGGTTAAGTGCGCAGCCACTAGGTGAAGGCGGGTGGTTTGAACCCGCCCACCGCCCTTGGGAGAATGATGTGGCAGTCGCTTTCAGCAAGGGGCCAGGCCTGGGACCCTTTGGAAGCCAGAGTTCTCTGCTCCTGTGGGGTCTCTGAGTCCGAGTCCACACAAGATGTCTTTGCTTGCTTGCTTTTTGTAGAATAGAGGATAGTCTTAGAAACTGCGAAACCTGCTGTTTATGATAGCACTTGAGTTTCAAAACAAATTTCGTTTCACGGTGGGGGTAGAAGTTAGTGAGGGATAATATTTTTTCCTTTCACTTTTCCTAATAAGTGGATGTGATGACTTTTTGAAGTGCAACTCGCTTTTGCTTTGGGTCCTGTAAGCACTCTGCGAGCATGGAGTGTCTCTGAACAACAACTTGACCCTTTTGATAAGGTCTCAGCCCAGATTGAAACAATTTCTACTGAACGAAGCATTACCAGTGTAGAAATTATTCCTCTGAGAACTCATTTTAAAAATACTCCCCATTGACAGTAATAACCTTGTGATATATGCTTTTACTTAGGAAAAAGAAATCTACAGGATATTGGGAATATTTCTAGAATGAGTCACAACATCTAAAAATGATATAAACAGACCAAGTTGAGCTGATGGTCATGAATGCTCAAAGCTTTAAAATATTTTTCTTGAGTTTATGATTTCTCAACAGCAAAGGAAAAATTTAAAAAGTTTCTTTATTTTACTTTTAGTTCTGGGTACCAGTGCAAAGATAACATATACCCCAGTGATAAAATAGCTCCTTTGTTTTAGGATAACTCTGCTATGTCCATGAAAATCTGAATATCTTTTATTCTGTCCTCACTTTTGCCATGTACAAAGAAGCATTAGGGAAAACAAAATAAGAATTAAAAAATTGATTGAAATCATGGAAAGAAATTTCTTTCTGGTTCAGTTTCCATAAATTTGAGGATAGTCCATTAAAAATATGCTTGTTGAGGCTGTCATTTGCTGGACTATATTCTGCTCTGCATAATTTCAACAACCATAAGATATACTGTTGTTGTTGTTGTTGTTAAGTGCTGTCGAGTTGAAGGCAACGCGTAGCGACCCTATGAACAAAAGTCCTCAACACTTGTATGACTTTCATCCTTTCTCCGGGTTCGTAGGGTTTCCAGAGGCAAGCTATTATGGAAGTGAATGCCACTCCTGCTTCCAAGCTTGTTTTAATCGGGGAGCTCCACCCAACACTGTCCACCATGGGTGACCAATATCGCATTTGACACATGTGTCACAGTGTTCAGTTTCAGAGCAACCACGAGTTACCTCTGTACAGCAAGTGGACACACCAGGGCTTTACCACCTAGAAGAATGTTTGACCAAACAGAATTAAAAACAGGCCAACAAACCTGACACTTAACTAAGTAGCTTGCTCCATCTATGCTTCAGAGATATTTATATATATATGAACATAAATCTTTCTGAGTATTTTGAAATGATGATTGGGGCCCCTTTGTGAAGGTCTCACTTGTGGACCATGATGGGGTGGTTTGATTTGCAAGTGTGGGGAGGGTGGGGGCAGGGAAGCAGGTGCGGGGGAAGGGCAGCAGATGCTCCACCTGGAAGGACACCTGGGAAGGTGACAAGATCTCAGCACAGAAGACTCAGATGGTCCCAGGGCTGGACCCCTGGTTCTGGTCTGAAGCAGAACAGAAGACTCAGAGATACACAGAATCAGTGTGGCTTTGAAAATGCCTCTCAGCTCTGAGACTGTGGTTCTTGAAGTTTTTGATTCTTCATCAAAACAGGATCTTTATAAAAAAAATTATGAGCAATATCTCTGTATTTAGAGCCCACTGGGGCATTTACACAGACTCCCCCATGCCCACCGCTTAGGGACATGGTCTTACTTTTTACCTGGAAGACAAGCAGGAATAGGCAGAGTCCCTGAGCTTTGCTTCTGGAATCTTTTTTGGGGACCCAAGTCCCCAGTGCTGAAATGATTTGAGACAGAAGCAGCTGTGGGGTGTCGCAGCATGGCGGTGTGTAATTATCTTTTCCCTTGTAGGGTGATGACGGACGCGATGGAGTGGGCAATGAAGGACGTGCAGGCAAGAAAGTAGGTATCTGCAAAGAATTTTCAGAGTGCGCTGGGGCCAAGAGGGCCCAAGGACAACATGTTTTGACATGTTTACAGAATTTTCCTTTGAGTTTAAGTGCATTTTAGTGATTCTCCCCCCCCTTTTCATGATTCTACAAATGTTTTTCTTGGAGAGATCAATTTATTTTGTTGTTGTTGTTAAGTGCCATCGAGTTGAGCCTGACTCAGCAACTTTATGAACAAAAGACCTGAGCCCTGTCCTAGACCTGAGCCCTGTCCTTTAACTCACGTTGTTTCTCTATGTTCAGTTTCTAGAGGCATGTGGTTTAGGGAGTGGATGCCAATTCTAATTGAGGCCAAATATTAAGCCATTCATTTCTCTTTTATAGGGAGAAAGAGGATTCCCTGGCTACCCAGGACCAAAGGTAACTACTATTCCCCAGCGGTAAAATACCATTGCTTTAGGATAAGACTGGGATGTCCGTGGACTGATCGGAATATGGTGATTCTGGTCTTGGCTTTGCCACTTTTCAACCAGGTGACCTTGGAAAGAGACGTTGCCTTTTCTGAAACACAGCTTCCTCCTCCACATGGCCTTGTCATGAAATAGCTCTATAACTACCCAAGCGAGAATCTCTATTATATTGTTGGTCAAGTAAATTAAGACTGGAGGGTGGTGGTCAGTTTGGCCTCCGAAATGATGCACCTCGTGTGTAGCTGCCACTCACCCCATCGTCGGTGGAGTCTTGTGTGTTGTCATGTGGTTTCATTGGAACATCCAGACCAAAGCAGTTAGGAGGCAAGAACTCCTCATCCTCTTCTCGAAACCAGTGCATGGAAATGCTGTAGATCATGATGACCTGATCCCACTGTACATGGACTTGCTGTGAGGCGGGGTTGACTGGATAGCAGCACAGAACAATGAAGTGAGGCTGCCAAATACACTAGTAACAGTGCAAAAGTGATCCGACATTGACTGTTGGAGGCTCTGGACAGGGTGACCCAGGTACCCCACAGAGGTGCTGCCCAGTAACCTCCCATGCTTCAGTTTCATGCACCCTCCTTGCCTCTCTTCTCAGGGCACCCCTGGGGATCCTGGGACCAATGGAGCACCAGGACCTAAAGGAATCCGTGGCCGAAGGGTAAGGCAACTTCACCTTGGCTGCAGAGGCAGTATGGAGTGCTAAGGCTCCAGCACACCTTCAGACATCATCTTTCTTTACCTGAAACTTGACCTTGACCAGTGATAGTCTAGGTGGGAAAAAAGAACTCCTCAACTCCAGCTTCACTCCCACCCATAGCCACCCATCAGAGCAGAGGACAACTGTCTGTAGTTTCCAAGGCAGCTGGTATTTACAGAGCAGACTGTCCCCTCCTGGGAGCAGCTGGTGGCTTCAAATCTGGGACATCAGTGCGCTGGCATGAGTCAGAATTCAACTTGACATCAGCAGGGTTTTGTGTGGAAGCTCCAGAACAGTGGTGGGGTCCCCACCCATGGTGGGGCCTGTGGTTGTCCCCCCTCAGCTGTGCTCTCTTATGGGGGGGCCTGGAACCCCTCTTCCTCTAATAACCTCAGGGATCAGCACTCAAGGCTCATTCCATGGTGTCAGAGAGATCAAGGCTCAGAGTGGGCACTGCTGGATGGCTGTCCAGATGCCAGGACCTTGCCTCTGACTGAGGCAATAGGAGACAGCGAGGCAGTGGGGCTCCAGGCTGTCCTGGACTCACAGACCACCAGGCCCGACTTGCACCCCCCCGCAACCCAATAAGACTTTTTTCAAAGCCATGTTTGGTTCTTGTCAATGGGTGATTACTCATCCTTCCAAGATTGTATTGTTGTTGTTGTTATGTGCTGTCGAGTCGCTTGTGACTCATAGCGACCCTACGTACAACAGCCCTAAACTCTGCTCTGTCCTGTGCCAATCTCACTGTCTCTGATACACCCATCCCGATTACCCCAGTCACTGAATCAATCCACCTCATAGAGGGTCTTCCCCTCCTGCACTGTCCCTCCACCCTCCCAAGCATGATGTCCCTCTCCAAGGACCTGTCTCTCCTTACAACATGTCCAAAGTATGTTAGACGGAGCCTCAGAATCCTTGCCTCCAAGGAGACACCCAGTTTAACCCTTTTCAGGATGAATCTGTTTGTTTTCCTAGCAGTCCATGGTACTCTCAATACTCTTCTCCAGCACCACAGCTCAAAGGCATCAATTCTCCTTCTGTCCTCCTTGGTCATTGTCCAACTCTCTGATGCATAACAAGTGATAGCAAAGACCATGGCCTGTATCAGACGTACCTTAGTCTCCAGAGAAACACCGTTGCTCTTCAGTACTTTGGAGAGGTCCCTAACAGCAGACTTTCCCATGGCAACATGTCTTTTAATTTCCTGGCTACTGGTGCCGAGAGTGTTGACTACGGACCCAAGCAAACTAAAGCTGTGTGTACAATCTCAATCTCTTCACCATCCATCCTGATGCTGCCAACTGGTCCAGTGGTGAGAATCTTCGTCTTCTTGACATTGAGCCTCAATCCATATTGGAGGCTGCAGTCCTTGACCCTCTGCAGCAGGCACTTCAGGCCCTCTTCAGTTTCAGCAAGCAGGGTTGTGTCATCCGCATAACACAGATTGTTGATAGATCTTCCACCAATCTTGACCTCACATTTCTCTTCATAGAGCCCAGCCTCCCAGATAATCTGTTCTGCATACAGGTTGAAAGGTATTGGGTCTTAAATTATTAGCAAGTGGTGGTCAACCTATAGGTCAAAATTGCTAACAGATCTTTTTAGCCTAAAATGCAGTGTTTTTTAACAGTTCTCGTAGTTATCCTGTTTACTGGATCAGTGCAGACTCACTTTAGATCAGATGCTTCTCAAGACAGAGTCTGAAAACATCGGCTTGATTATTTGCACTGACAGTTAAGTTGCATAATTGCAGTTACAGATGATCTTGCTAGGTGTTCCCAGCCAAGTATCCATCTTGCTTTTCCTGCCAGGAAGCGTAGTTGTGGGGAGACCTGCATTGGCTTTGTTAAGGTTGTTGGGCCCCACTCTTGAATTTTGAGGACACTTGGGTACAGTAGATGATGAATCGGACTGCTAAATGTGACGGTCAGTGGGTCGATGCCATGAGCCTCCTGTGGGACAGAGACGAGGCAGCAGCTTCTGTCAGGAGACTCTAGGGGAGGTTCTGCTTTGTACAACAGGGCTTCTGTGAGCTGGAATAGACTTGGCAGCACTGGGTTAAGCTTCCTTGACAGTGAGCAATTTCTCACGGTGGTGGATGACATTAAACTAGACCACCTGCCCTACCCTTCCAACTTCTAAACTGGAGGTTTTAGTGTAACCCGCCACAAGGTAGCAATGCTTGCTCTGCTTCCCTAGGGAAATTCTGGACCTCCTGGAGCAGTTGGACAGAAGGGAGACCCTGGCTACCCAGGACCAGCTGTAAGTACCAAGCCAGCTCCATGGAGCTGGACAACTGCATGGTCTCAGAAAAGTCCTGTATTTCCTGTTCTCACAAAGAAAGTGTGTTGTCTTGTTGAATGTTTTACTTGCTAATTGTTTTAACAAGTTCTCTTCTGATTCCACAATGCAGGGAAGACTTTTCAGACTTAGAAAATTAAAAAAAATGTTCCTTGTGACACTCTAGTCTAAGATGTTCCGCCTTTTCCAGTTTTCTGGTACACAAAAAAGAGATAAAACAAAAACCCAGACATATCTCTTACTTCCATGCCGAGGAAGCGGTATAATTATGTCAGACTGCGGCTTGGAAAAGGCTTCCTCTGGCTTGGAGAACCCCCAGGGGCTGCTGATTCATGGTTCAAAACCCCAACAGCCTCACCGACAGAAGTCAGGAGCCCACCCCCTGCATGTCTGCCATCAGTCTTTCCTTTCCAGTGTCTGTTTCAGTATTTTCATTCTGTCTTTTCTCCTATAAATTGAGGAGATCCAAAGAAGGATGGAACTGATGACCTAGGAGATCTAAAACCACTCGTAGTAAGAAAGGTTAAGTGACTGGTTTGTTTGAACTCAGAGCGGACGACTGCGCTAGGCGGTTCTTACTGTCGCTTTTCGGAAGGAAGCCTTTCGTGGAGAATACTAAGGCAATTTATCGTAGCAGCTCAGACTGGAGGAAAGGTCCATATGAAAAGATGGACCCAGAGTGACTTCTGGCCACCAGGGTGGCGATGTATTGGGACCAGATGCTGAGGGCAGGTGCAGGTCTGTCCCTGGAGCACTTTGGTCCTAGAATCCAGCCAAGAGACTCGCTGTCCCTTCTCTGAAAGGACGTACAGAACGCGTGGCAGGAAGAAGGCCTCTCAGGAGAAGTGCTGTTTAGATTTGTGCATGATTTACGTTGATGATATCAGGGTCAGGAATGATTTTAGGAGACGGATGACCTCGCCGGGGAGATATTTTTGTTCTCAGTCTTCTCGTGTTTGCTCGTGGAGCAATAAGCCAGATTTATAGGGGAGCCTGCTGTTGTAAATCTCCAAGGTTAGCCAAAGCCCACCTTCACTTCCTCTGCTGCATCCTGGGAGCTACGTCTTCGCACGTCCTCATTGCTGCGGCCACTACGTGGCTCAGGCTTTTCTCCCTTGTCGTTACAGGGTCACAAAGGCAACAGAGGGGACTCCATTGATGTAAGTGACCCTGTTCACTCTGCATTGCTGCTTCGTAAGCCATTTCCATTTTCTCCTTCAACATTTTCTTTTGTTTCTTTTCAAAGCAATGTGGCCTCGTGCAGAGCATCCGGGATAAGTGTCGTAAGTACCTGGCTGCCCGTCTGTGACTTACTTGTGCTTTGACATTTGACGTTCCCCAGCGGTGACATGCCTTTGACGCTACTCTCTCTTTCTTTCCCAGCTTGCTGCTATGGTAAGTCATTCCAGCTAGACTTTCTTCTGTGTAAAGAGAGACCGCCACCCCGGTGAGTAAAACATGCCTTTGACAACCCTGCTTCCCACAGGGCCGCTGGAATGCCCCGTCTTCCCAACAGAACTAGCCTTTGCTTTAGACACCTCTGAGGGGGTCACCCAGGACACCTTTAGCCGGATGAGAGATGTACTCTTGAGGATAGTGGGGGACCTGACCATCGCTGAGAGCAACTGCCCCCGGGGCGCCCGCGTGGCCGTGGTAACCTATAACAACGAGGTGACCACGGAGATCCGGTTTGCCGACTCCAAAAAGAAGTCAGCCCTCCTGGACAGGATCAAGAACCTTCAGGTGGCTCTCACCTCCAAGCAGCAGAGCCTGGAAACCGCCATGTCCTTCGTGGCCAGGAACACGTTTAAACGAGTGCGCAATGGATTCCTAATGAGGAAGGTGGCGGTTTTCTTCAGCAACAGGCCAACCAGAGCCAACCAGTCCCCACAGCTCAGGGAGGCTGTCCTGAAGCTCTCCGACGCAGGGATCACACCCCTGTTCCTTACGAGCCAGGAGGACCGGCAGCTGGTCAATGCTCTGCAGGTGTGTGCTTGGGGGCTCCACTCTCCCCCCTCTCTCTGTGTTTGTGTCTCTGGGAAGGTTCCCATGCACATGCGTTAGCTCTCTGGGAGATTCGAGTTCTGTAGACTCTGCAGGGTCTCCAGTGAGCCTGTCTGACTGAGGCCTTGTGTTGTCAGGTGTTCAGGATAGGCCAGTGAGTGTGGCATTAGTGAGACATCCACAGGCCTGTTTTCTTTCACCATGTCTACTCTTCCATGAAGACACCAATCAATGCGGCTTTGTATTCTTGTCTGCCAGATCAAGACGGTAGCATTGGCAGATACGGTCTATATACAAATAGTATGACTCTTGCTTTTTGCATGAAATCTCTGGAAGTTATGTCCTTCTGACTCTCCAGTCTATGATGGGGGTGGGTAGGGACTTTTAAAGCCTCTTGTTGTTGTTATGTGCTATTGGGTCACCTCTGACTCATAGTGACCCCATGTATAATAACTCTGAACCCTGTCCGACCCTGACCCAATTTCACTATCCCTGACAAACCTATCCCAATTACCCCAGTAGCTGTGTCAATCCACCTCTTCTCTTAGGAGACTAAAAACAGGGACCCTATTACTTAGTTTGTCAATACTTCTCTCTCTAAACCTAGGGAGAAATGGGGAGAGATTGGAATATACTATTCCACTGTTATTACTACAAGTTGACACCACCTAAGTCTCTACTCTTTGCCAGAGGCCATGTCAGACATCTTGTGTGCATAAGCTATTTCGCCAAATATCCTCACCAGAAAAGTATATTATTACAAATTTCACACATGCGGGAACTAGGTCCAAGAGACGTGAAATAATTTTTCTTCAGATCAGGCAGAAGTGTAGGAGAGGGACTTGAATTCCATTTCATCTCACCAAATGAGATGAACTATATTTTTCTGTTAAACTCTGTGCTTCTCACTAGACCTCTCCCTGAAGATGACCAAGAACACCAGGGAGGTGTTCACACTTTAGAATGTCTAGCAATATAAGGCCAAAGGACAACAGTTGGCCAAGGATCAAGCCATGAAAGCAAGAAAGAGTAGGCTAGAAAGACTGATGGAAATGAGAGTCACAGGGAGGGATTGGGTGAAGTATGACCACATTCTGGGTATTGTAATTAACATTATGAAACAAAATGTGTTGAATGAAAACCAACTTGCTTTGTATACTTTTGCTTGAATCACAATGAAAAAGTAAAGGAAAAAAGAAGGTAAATCCAAAGTTGAGCAAAACCGAGCTAAACCTAGCAGACCCTGTTGTGTGGGAAGTTCACTCTGTGGCAGTGAAGATTTACTCCTTGGCTGTACTTTTAAATGACTGCCCACCACGTACATGCTTACCAAATGTTGCGGGTTTTTTTTGTTTGTTTGTTTTTGTGTGTGTGTGTGTGTGTAAACCAGATCAACAACACTGCGGTGGGCCACGCACTCGTTCTACCTGCCCGGAGGGACCTCACCAACTTCCTGAAGAATGTCCTGACTTGCCATGTCTGCCTGGGTAAGGTTTTCAGCCCTCCTGCAGTTACTATACACTGTGTCCACGCAGGAACGTTAGAGTGACTGGCTCTGGTCCGTACGGGGAGCTGCTCCCAAAGCCTTGCAGGTAGCAGTGTAGATGCTGTGGCAGAAGCTTCCTCGTTTAGAACGAGCTGATGCACAAGTGTCTCTTCTCACTGAGGGCGGGGCACTAGGGTTCTAAGCAACCCAAACAAAGGCGCGTGAGATTTCACTTTGGAGTCTAGAATCTTGTGCCTGGTTCTAGTGGAATGTGTTCTACAACACAATCCCCAATAAAGTGGCAAGAGCGACAGTCATTTTTATTGCCATGCTACAACAGTGGGATTTTAGTTGGCAATTTGCTCATCTGTTGTTGTTGTTGCTGTTGTGTACCATAGAGTATAGCTGACCCTCCACAGGGTTTTCAGAGACAGTGACTCACGCAGAGGACGTTGCCCATCCTTCTCCCACTATTCGGTGATGGAGACTGGAAGCTGACCGTGCTCACTGGTACGGTGCTGTTGGTGTTGATGTTAGGCGACTTTGTAAAGGACACACAGCACATCTCGGTCCTGCCTTGTCTTCACTGTCATCGGTGAGCCCATCGTCGTGGTTGAGGGTTAGTCCGCTTCATTGAGGATTTGCCTTCGTTCTGAGGGCCACATTTCATCTCTGGAGACTGACCTTAGTTCTGAGGGCCACATTTCATCTCTGGAGATTGACCTTAGTTTTGAGGGCCACATTTAATAAATGTCCTTTTCTACCAATGTCCTTCCCGATGACATGTTGAAAGAAGGACTTCAAACTGGCTGAGTCTAATTAAGGCATGGCTGATAAACAGTTACCTAGGTTAGACCTGGATTTTCAAAAGCTGAGTGAACAAAATTGGAAAAAAAAATAAGTTGAAACCATGCTGGAAATGTAATCTTTCTCTTTACAAAACAAGGTCAGTGCCTACACTGCATAGCAATCAAATCTCCTGACCAACTGAGTCAAAACCCACAGTGCCTGGCTCAGAGATGGTGGCTGACTCTGTGGCTCTCTCCACGGTCCTGTCTTCACCAGTCTCCCTCGTCAGGATCCTGAAAGGTCTCCCATCTTCCACGTCTACTGAGCCAAGGTTTGGACTTGTAATTGTTTCCATTCCAGTTAGCATTTAAAAAAAAAAAATTGTTGTTGTCGTTGTTATGTGCCATCGAGCTGCCTACACCTCTCAGCGACCCTGTGTACAATAGTTCTACAGCCCGCTCTATCCTGAGCCAGTCTCACTGACTTCGACACACCCACTCCCATTACCCCAGTCACTGTGTCAATCCATCTCATCACCACAATTTAAAAATTCTTGTCTATTCTCTTTTCACTTTACTGGCCATGGCTGAACTGGTTCAAACTGGTTTGAATCAGCCCTGATTCGAAGTAAGTAAGTGTGTCTTCCCGTCTTTACTCCTAAGGAGCTTTCTAGTTATGTCTCCTAAGTCTGATTTGTTCTCACAGATGCAGTTTTCTGCACTATGTGATAGTCTGAATGACTTCAGACTCCAGGAGACTGGTGTCCAGTAGTCCTCATGGGATCCACTAAATAACAGGGCCACCTTGCTTCTTTCTAGACATCTGCAACATTGACCCATCCTGTGGATTTGGAAACTGGAGGCCAACGTTCAGGGACAGAAGGGCAGCTGGCAGCGATGTGGACATTGACGTGGCTTTCATCTTAGATAGCTCTGAGTCGACCACACTGTTCCAGTTCAATGAGATGAAGAAGTACATTGCATACATGGTCAGACAGCTGGACCTGAGCCCAGACCCCAAGGCCTCCCAGCACTTTGCCCGCGTGGCGGTGGTGCAGCAGGCGCCCTACGAGTCTGTGGGCAATGCCAGCGTGCCGCCGGTGAGGGTGGAGTTCTCTCTGACTGACTACGGCTCCAAGGAGAAGCTGGTGGACTTCCTCAGCAACCACATGGCTCAGCTGCAGGGAACCAGCTCGCTGGGCCGTGCCGTCGAGTACACCATAGAGAACGTCTTTGAAAGCGCACCGAACCCACGGGACCTGAAAATCGTGGTTCTGATGCTGACGGGTGAGATGCAGCAGCAGCAGCTGGAGGAGGCCCAGCGAGCCATCCTGCAGGCCAAGTGCAACGGCTACTTCTTTGTGGTTCTGGGCATTGGCCGGAAGGTGAATGTCAAGGAAGTGTACGGCTTTGCCAGCGAACCCAACGATGTCTTCTTCAAGCTGGCAGACAAGTCCACTGAGCTCAACGAGGAGCCTCTGATGCGCTTCGGACGGCTCCTGCCTTCCTTCATCAACAGTGAGTCCTGGGGGAGGGGGGGTGAGGCCCTGGCCTGGACTTCACCTCCGGTCGGGGGTATGAAGGCCCAGGTGCAGGACGAACACGAAGGTGCTGATGGTCATTTATCCATCCATTCACAAGCAGGAGGGCCCCTGCAGGCTGACCTCGTTTCACTGAACTTCACAGTATTGTAATTTGTAGATACTGTGTTTTCATCTCTTGACATTTTGTGCACCCCTCTGTCTGTGCACCATTTCTTCAATAGCATGTGCTCACTGCACGTCTCTGTCACATTTTGGCCATTCTCATACTGTTCCAATCTTGTCACGAAGCTTTGTATGCTCCACAGACTACAATCAGAGTAAGCGTGACTTCTCTGTGTCCTGGAAACCAAGAAGTCACGTGGTTCACTTGATTGTGATCCTCGCTTTACGTCCGTGGTCTGGAATCACACCCACTGTGTCTCTGCGGGCTGCCTGGACGTGCCAGGTGTTCTGAGCCAGTGGTGACAGAGACCAACACAGACATAACTTCCTGTGCTCACTCACTGGTGTGTTCAGGCAAACCTGCTGGAGCAGTTTTTGTGAGCAGGCCCTACTGTGTACTCACAACAGGACGTGCTTGTCTAGTTGGTAGCAGTGGGGAGGCACCCCGAAGGGCCTGGCTCACCCTTCGCTCTGCCTCGGCTTCTCTGAGTCTTTCCAGTGCGGGGTTCTTCTTCACAATGTTCTCACTCTTACCTTAATGGAATCCACCATCTCTGCACCCCTCCTGCCCACCGTGGGAGCACCCTGGTCCGAAGGCCACCTCAGCCTTTCCTGGGGTCCAGGGCTCACTTGTTTGTGGGACTGTGGACCCAGCAGACTCTCTGAGGAGCTATTTCACTTCCTGTTTCAGTCCTTAGATTCCATTTGAGGGCATGACCCAGGGTGGGGGTAGGAGAAACCTTGAACGAACGTGGGGCATTAGGAAAGTGTAAACACACATTTGCTGAGAGGCTGAGGAGGACGGATGGTGCAGTGGTTAAGTGCCCAGCTGCTAGCCCAAAGGTTGGTGGTTCAACCACACAGAAAGCCTTCGGGAGAAAGGGGTGCCATCTGCTGCTGTGAAGAGTACAGCCCGGGAGCCTTGTTGCTGTGTTCTGTGGGGTCAGAACGGACTCATAGCTGACCCTCCACTGAGCTTTCTGAGGCACTAAATCCCGTGAGAGATCACCCGTCCTTCTCCCGCAGAGCAGCTAGTCGGTGGATTTGAACCATTTGCTTTAGGGATTGCAGGGCAGTGTCTCACCACTAGGCCATCACGGCTCCCCAGAGGCCTTTTGCTCTGCCCTGTAGGGTAGCTCTGAGCTGGGGTCAGCTTAACGGCAGTGGGTTTGGACTTGGAAGTCTTGATGGAAGGAATCCTAGTGGCGCAGAGGTTAAACACTCAGCTGCTCGTGGAAAGGCCGATGACTAGATCCCACCAGCCGTTCCCTGGGAAAATGAAGCAGTCTGCTTCCTTAAGAATCACAGGCTCGGGGCCCCACTGGGCAGTTCTGCTCTGTCCCGCGGGGTCACCAGTGTGGACTGACCAGAACGCAGTGGCTTTGGGTTTGGTTTCTCATTAGTGTGTTGATTTTTGGTTTGCATGTGATACAGAAGAAGTGAAAATGATTTTTCTGTTTCTCTCCAGGTGAAAATGCTTTTTACTTGTCCCCAGAAATCAGGAAACAGTGTGATTGGTTCCAAGGGGACCAGCCTGCAAAGAATTCCGTGAAGTTTGGGCACAGACAAGTGTAAGTGATTACATTAATTGGCTTGGAATTTTCAGAGTTGGGGGAACACAGAGATCTCCATCCATCCCTCAGTTGTGGGGGAGGGTGTTGAAACCCCCAAAAAAGGGCTTTCCAAAGGTTCTGAGCCTTGAGATTCTCAAAGCATCTGGTGTTACCATCAAGTCTTTGCACGTGACATACCACCTCAGAGTTAATGCTTCCACAACACCCATTTCTTGATGACAGCCCTGTGGACTAGTAACTGGGTCTGGGCTCAGCAGGGCAGCTCTTCCAGTGTTCGCTGGACTCATGTCTCTGCGTGTGGCCGTTGCTGGATGGTTGTACCTGACTGGTCTAGAGCAGTCTCAGCTGCGTGGCCCCTCTGTCCGACGTGCTGTCATTCCAGCTGGCCCTGCCTGGTTTTTTCTCAAGATGACTGGGCAGGGCTTCCTGAGAAAAGACTAAGGTTTGCAAGGCCTTATCAGCCCAGGCTAGAATCTGCATGGCTTTACGTGGGCAATATTCCACTGGCCACACCAGTCACAAGGTCAAGGGTGTGAGGACTAGACTTGGCCGGAGAACCTGGAATGTTGCCTTGCCAAAGGCAGGAGACAGGAGCACCCACACCTGGTCCAGCCGTACCAGCAACCACCTACCACACCTGGTGTGTGATGATTGGGTGTAGCTGCAGACACCAAGCAAAGCACATACCTAGTTCTTAACATCCTTCCTACTGTAGGGTCACAGCCAGGCTGACCCTCCTAAGCTTCAGGGAGTCTAGGGGTAGTCGTGAAACACTCCGCTGCCAACCCAAAGGTCAGAGGTTGGATCCCACCAGCTATTCCTTGGGGAAAAGAAAAGGAAGAGAAAGTGTTTCCAGACAAACACTCACTCAGGGCTTCCGCCTCTGTCTATGCTGTTGTGGTTCTGTGCCGTTGAGTCACCTGCTACTTCAAGCGACCCTGTGTACAACAGCTCTGAAGCCCATCCTGTTCTAGATAGACCAAGAAGCCAGTTGCCATAGAGTGTTCCAACGTGGTGACCCCTGAACACCAGGGCAGCCACATGTGTGGAAGGACTTTTGGAAATAGGTCACCAAGCCTGTCGGCTGAGTGCCTCTGGGTGGAACTCCAAATTTTCAGTTAGCAACCAGAGACACCAGCCATTCATACCACCCAGGGAGGACTTGTTTTGTATAACAGCGAAAACTCTGTACCAGTGGGTTTAATATTTAATTTGTCTTAACAGAAACATCCCAAATAATGTTACCTCAAATCCTACAACCAAACCAGTGACAATGACGAGGACAGCGACCACCACAAAACCTGTGACCACCACAACGAAACCGCCAGTCGTGGTAAATCTGCCGCCTGCAAAGCCAGCCCCCGCCAGGCCTGTGCCCGCCAAGCCTGAGGCCCCGAAACCGGCCACGGTGCAACCGGCCACAGTGGCAAAGCCAGTGGCAGCAAAGCTGGCTGCCCCAAAGCCGGTCTCTGCAAAGCCAGTGGTCCCCGCCAAGCCTGTGACCCCTGCCAAGCCTGTGACCCCTGCCAAGCCTGCGGCCCCCATCAAGCCTGAGGCCCCTGCCAAGCCCGTGACCCCTGCCAAGCCTGCGGCCCCTGCCAAGCCCGTGGCCCCCATCAAGCCGGAGGCCCCTGCCAAGCCCGCGGCTCCTGTTAAGCCTGCAGTTGCTATGCAACCTGAAGTCACAAAGCTTGAAGCCCCTAGGCCCCAGGCCGCCAAGCTCACTGTCACCAAGCAGGCCACCACCAGGTCCCGAGGTAAGGCCGCCTCTGGTTGGTTAGGGTCACGGTGGTCCGTTCCCGGTTTTCAGTGTGCAGGGCCTCTGCCTATTGCTGTTAGATGCTCCAGTTGGTTCCTACTCAGCATCAGTGCTGTGTGCACAGAAGGAGGCCCTGGGCCCCACTCCCACCCGGCCTGGTATTGCGGTTAGATGCCCGACTTGTGTCAGTGCTGTGTACACAGAAGGAGGCCCTGCCCACTCCCACCCAGCCTTTCTGTCTCTGCAGTGTCGAAGGCCATCATTTCAGGCACTGGGTCATGCCACTTCTTTGGGGGTCTTCTCTTGCTGACTCTAGGTGCCCCCCGATAGACTGTACCGGTTACTGTCACATGGACATTGAGTCCGGATGTCCCTGTCCACGTCAGAGCAGAACTGTGCTCCTTGTGGTTTTCAATGACTACATTTTTGGACGTAGATTGCCAGACCTTTCCTATGGGGTGTTTCTGGGTGAACTTGAAGCTCTGATCTTCCAGTTAGCAGCCAAGCACAGGAAACCAGGTGCCCAGTGCAAGGACTCCAAGTGTGTTTATACAATTATAAAATGCCACTTATATCTAGAAAGCCATGTTATAACTATAATGCCACTGTTTACCATAGGGTCAATTCTGACTCACATGATGTCCTAGGTCAGAATAGAATTATGCTCTTCAGAGGTTCATGGCTGGGGTCTTTGAAAACAGGTCACCAGGCTTTCCTTTAAAGGTGTTCCTGGGTAGATTTGAACCACTGACCTTTTGGTTAGCAGCTCTGCACAACTGTTTCTACCTCTCAAACATTTCTAGATGCCAGGGGAGTTACTAAGTTTCACAAATTGACTCCAGCTCATAACGACCCCGTGCACAATAGAAAGGGACTCAGGGTGTATAATCTTATTTCTCTTTCAAAGAAGATACCAACAAACACTGTACAATATGGCTGTTATACAATAGGACAGACATGGGTTGTCTGGGCAGAGAATGGGAAAAGAGTGGACAGATAATGAACATTGAAGTAGAACAGATGAGGCAAACATGTGTCCAAAAGGAACATATGATTAGGCTTTGTACCTATGACGGTGATCTGGAATAGGGGTGCACGGTGGGGTGGGCTGGGGGAGTGGCAAGGGTGCAGAAAATGTGCAATAACGAATAAAAAAACAACAAAGAAGATACTAGAAAATCTAGTACATTAGAGACCATTGAGAAAGGTGTATGTTCTTGAGAAAGAGGGAAATGATCTATTTTATGGACTGAGCAGAGTTTCCTTCATAAGAATTTTATGTCTTGCCTTAAAATTTCATGGCACTCTATTTTTAATTATGAGTTCATTGCATTTGACCAGTGAGCTTCAAATGAACATGCTAGTTCTCATATTTGGAGAGGTTTTCAATGAAAATAAAATGGTAGCCATGAACCTTGGTGATGTAATGTGTACCACGTTGGGCTAGTAACTGAAAGGTGAGTTGTTCAAGTCCACCAGCCACTTGAGGAGAGGTGAGACAATTTCCTCCTGTGAAGGTGTACAGCCTCTGAATCCAGGGCTCCGGAGTCAGACGCACCTGACGGCAGTGGAACATAGTGTGTGGTTAGTTTCCTGATATCTGTGACTTTCCCAGTTAGTGGTTCCTGGTTAAGTTGCTAGAACCAGTACTTCTCAGGAGATTCAATGAGGAACCAGCTCCTTGTCTTATCTTGAGAATAAGCCCAGGAGCAGTGGGCGTGGGCACTGCCTCCAGCTCCAGTGTGGTCATGTACAGTGTTTCTCAATCTGTTCTTTGTCTCTGTGCCTCAGTGTCCCGAGTGTCCCGAGACATCCACGTGTTGGAGATCACCGAGAACAGCGCCAAGCTCCACTGGGACAGGCCCGAGCCCCCCAGCCCGTATTTCTATGACCTCACCGTCACATCGGCCCAGGACCAGTCACTGGTTCTGAAGCAGAACCTCACAGGCACAGACCGCGTCATCGGAGGGCTGCTGGCTGGGCACACTTACCACGTGTCCGTGGTCTGCTACCTGAGGTCTCAGGTCAGGGCCACCTACCACGTCAGCTTCAGCACAAGTGAGTGCACAGGTGACCTTCGAGACCCCCTGGCCTGATTCCTATGGAATCTCAAAGTGACAGGAGGAACAGTCTTCATTTCCAGAATCCACTCTGAAATAGCAACAAGGTTAACAAAAGTCCTACAGAGTTGATAGGCATTGAGATAATCTTGAAGGCAGTGGGTTAGATGAATTGGATTATGTATTACTCAGGTCAAGGAAAGGGAATTCTCACAGGCTACCACGAGGCCAGCCTTCAAGATAGGAGTCCAGGAGACTTGGCCAAACCCAGGCTTCATTTATGTGCTTAACAGTCCATCTGTGGGAGATGAAGGAGGGTTTGTTCAGAGACTAACGTGCTTTAAGAAATGCTTTGATGGCTCTCTGGGACGGGAAGGGGAGGGAAGGGAGGGTTAATCACTGACTGGAGAGTGGACAGGACGTGCTCATGGGCTCTTACCAGTGTTGCTCAGGGACATTCAGTCCAAATCCACCAGCTGCTCTATGGGAGAAAGACGGGCAATCTCTGCTCATGCGGTTTAGAGCTGTGGGTCATTTCTGACTCAACAGCACACAATGACAATTGCACCAACTAGCCACATATTCATTTGAGCAAGGGAGAAGAAGCAGAGTACAGCGGGGTACAGGGGACACTGAGAGAGCAGCGAGAGCAGACGGCAAAGGTGGAGACTCTCACACCACGTCCTGCAGTGCCGGCAACGAACAGCCTCAGTGCAGTCACTCAGGGCGCTCGCGTGCCGGCTGCAGGCCTCACTGCGTGAGGGGACGTCGTGAGCCTCTGTGACGTGAAGGCAAACCTGTGTCCATTATCTATGGCTAAGGATTGTCCAGCCGTACTCAACTCGTTGCTGTCGAGTCGGAACTGACCCTCCTGTGGTTTTCAGAGGCTGTAAATCCCAGGGGAGGAGATTGTCCACCGTCCACTCTGGGAGCTGCTGGTGCATTAGAACCGCTGAGGGGCCCTGCACCGTTTCTGTTTCTGATAGAAGCCTTCTCTGACCATCTTTATCCTTTGCAGGGAAAAGCCAGCCCCCACCTGCACCACCAGCAAGGCCAGCCTCAAGTTCAACCTTCAATCTAATGGTGAACAGTGAACCTTTGGTTCCCACTAAAACAGGTGAGCTGTGAAAATGTCAAGTCCACGAGTGGCATGAAGTGAGGTAGTGAATGAAATGATTGTAGTAAAGTTCTTGAATCCCGAGTTTAGGTTCTCTCCTGAGCTCTAAGTCTCTGACCAGAAAGGACTTCTGCAGGGGAGCTTCCCGAGCGTGGCCGTGTGGCCCAGCCTGGTTGTGTCCAGCACAGTCCAGGCTGTAGCAGACACTCACCTTGCCTGCCACAGACTCTTAGGGAGGCTGCCAGTGGAGTGAGAGGTGCTTTTGGGGCTACAACCAGCATTTCATGTGCCCATTAGTCATTTCCTTGATGTCTCACATTGAGGCTGGAATTGATTTGTGGGCTGCAATGCTGTAAAGAGTAAGGTTTCATCCACCCGGTAATTTAATCTAATAAAAAACAGCTTACATGCACAGAAGGCGACCAAGAAGCCAACTGAGACCCATAAAACACACGTGGATGCGACCCATGGGCATTCTGGTCCCGATGCTCTAAGCACATCTGCTGGTCCAACCTGCCATCTCATTGCCTGTGTGGTCCAAGCCCTGGAGTGTTTGTACACCTTTCCTGCTCCGTCAGTACATGGTCATGTGGGAGTGAGGACTTGATTTTGCTTCTTAGCAGTGGAACTCCACCACTGATGAGAAACCTGAAACCCTTCATTCAGTACAGTGTGAGTTCAAATCTTTTACCCACAAGAAGCTGATCATTTAAATAGTCTATTGCTTTGTTTAAGAGTGTTCAGCACACCCATGTTACCCAATTATTCCACTGCTAGTAATAATACCCCAAGGGAATGAGAACTGAGACGTGAATGGAGATATGTACACCTATGTTCATAGCAGCATTATTCACAATGGCAAGAAAATATAAACAGCCCAGGGATGTCGATCAACAAATGAATGGATTTAGAAATTGTGGTACATTCACACAATGGGATATTCAGCACTAAGAAGCAACAATTTGATAAAATGCTATATAACATGGAAGAGCCTGGAGAGCATTATGCTGAGTGAAATATCTCAGTCTCATAAGGACAAATAATGCACAAGCCCATTTTTTAAAAACTTGAGTAACTGAGTGTGTAAAGGTTTAAAAGGGGAAGGGGAGAAGAAGAGGGTTGGAAGAGGGAAAGTGTAGAAATCACTAGGATATTAGTGGTTAGTAGTGGATAGGGAAATGCAGGTTTAGGGAAGATTCATTGGGGACTTGCAAAGACAGGGTGATAACAAGCAAATATCAGTAGTAATTAATTATATGAAACAGAGTATATGAATGATTGTATGAAACAGTAACATCAAAAAAGAGTATTCAGCATAAGCGGTTAGTTATGTCAGTAACAGAAATTGTATGAGAATTTAAAACACCTTCTCCTCCTCACTTATCAACATGACTATGTTAAGTGAAAATGGCTATTATGTGAAAACGGAGGATGACTCATCAGATCACAGAATATTGCACAACTGCCAAACCAATGAGCAGCATGGCCCAGCTGAGCTGACACACAGCCCTGACATCAAAGCCCTGACATCAAGGCCCTGACACACAGCCTCACATCACAGCCCTCACATCACAGCCCTAACATCACAGCCCTCACATCAAAGCCCTGACACACAGCCCTCACATCACAGACCTCACATCATAGCCCTGACACACAGCCCTGACATCACAGCCCTCACATCATAGCCCTGACATCACAGACCTCACATCATAGCCCTGACATCACAGCCCTCACATCACAGCCCTCACATCACAGCCAGGGTTACTGTTGTCTCAGGCGCTGACATTTATTGCTGCCACGTGTTTGTTGTTAAGAGCAATACTAGAATATTCACTATTGTTATAAACTGAAAATGTTGGGTAGAGAGCATTATTATTCTTTTCTAGCCTTCAACTCAATGTTTCCATTACTATTGGGAGAGTTCATTAGTTTTTATCTTAAAGTCAGAGGAAAGATAGATTCTCTCTTTACAATGTTTATTTCTACAATTGATAGCAATCAAAGGTGGGTTTTGAGTGTCCAGCTGCCTTTGTGTTATACAAGATTTAGAATCAGATGGACCTTTGCAAGGGAGCCCTGGTGGTGCGTTGGTTGAGAACTGGACTTTTAATCCAAAGGCTGGGGTATGAAGCCACTGTTGCTCTCAGGAGGGAAGATGTGGCTGTCTGCTTGCTGTTCTCTGACCACTTCACGTGTGTGCAGGAGTGCATGTGTGGGAGCGCGCACGCACTGAACTAGGAAAACGCGTGTGTTATGACAAAACAAATCCCAAATTATCGACGATATCTACATGTTCTGAAAGAAATTCCGTGATCAGTATCATCGAAGTAATGCATGACATTCTTTTTGGTCATGTTTTAGAATTTATCCATCTGTAGAACTGGCCATGCCATTCTATTTGGGCAGATGTGGCTAGTAACAGCCAGCTCAGGGAGTGCTGTGTGCAGTCGTTCAGAGCTAACCAAAAGGGGGTGGCTTTGCTAATCAGAAAGTTGATAGTTTGAATATACAAGCCGTCTGTGAGAGAAGGACCTGAAAGTCTTCTCCCATAGAGACTGTAGCCCTGGACCCTCTGGACAGCCCAGCTCTGCCCCACAGATAAGGTTGTTGAGCAGGGATCAACATGGTGACAGTGGGTGTGGGTTTAACTCAGCTCTGGATGAAGTAAGTTTACCTGTGTATTCCTTACGTTTTTGATCCTATGCACAATGCCTCATTTTTTCTCATTAAACATGAGATACTAAGACTAGAATGTGACTCATAATTGATAACAGGTCTTTTTGACAGTGTTTTAGACTTTTAGAAGATGAAATGAGGGCATGTGACAAAATGAAGCTGTCTTCTTGTTGTTGTTATGTGCTGCCAAGTCACCTGTGACTCATATCAACCATATGTACAACAGCCCTAAATCCTGCTCTATCCTGTACCAGTCTTATTGTCTCTGACAAACCTATACTCATTACCCCAGTGACGGAATCAATCCATCTCATTAAGAGTGTTCCTCTCCTGGGCTGTCCCTCCACCCTCCCAAGCATAATGTCCCTCTCCAAGGACAGATCCCACTTTGTAACATGTCCAAAGTGTGCCAGATGAAGCTTTAGAATCCTTGCCTCCAAGGAGCAGCCTGGTTTCACCCTCTCCAGGAATGAACTTGTTTGTTCTCTGAGTATTGGCATATTCACTACTCTTCTTCAGTACTACAACTCAAAGCATCAACTCTCCTTATCATCCCTAGTCATTGTCCATCTCTCTGATGCATAGCAAGTAATTGCAAAGACCATGGCCTGTGTCAGGCACACCTTAGTCTCCAGACTGACATCATTGCTCTTCTGTACTTTGGAGAAGTCTCTGACAGCAGACTTTCCCAATGCAATTCGTCTTTTAATTTCCTGGCTACTAGTACCAAGAGTGTTGACGGTATGGCCAAGCAAACGGAAGCTGTCAATAATTTCAATCTCTTCATCATCTATCATGGTGCTGCCAATCAGCCCACTGGTGAGAATCTTTGTTTTCCTGATGTTGGGCTTCAATCCATATTGAAGACTGCAGTCCTTGACCTTCTGTAGCAAGTGCATCAGGTCCTCCTGTTTCAGCAAGCAGGGTTGTGTGTCTGCATAATGGAGATTATTGATGAGTCTACTTCCAGTCCTGATGCCACACTTCTCCTCATAGAACCCAGCCTCCTGAATAATCTGTTCCACATACTGTTTGAAAAGATATGGAGATAGGACACATCTTTAGTGCATATCCTTCCCAATTTTGAACCATGCAGGGTTTCCTTGCTCTGTTCTGATGGCTGCCTCCTGGTGTAAGTATAGGTTTCACATTAGCACAATCAAATGTTCTGGGATTTCCATTCTTCGCAGAGTGAACCACAGTTTGTTGTGATCCACACAGTCAAACACCTTTGCATAGTCAATGAAACACAGATAGAAATTGCTCTGGTACTCTCTGCTTTCAGCCAAGATCCATCTGACATTAGCTATCATATCCCTAGGACCATGGCCTCTTCTAAATTCAGCGTGTACTTCAGGCACTTCTCTGTTGATGTGCTGTTCCATTCATTTTTGGATCTTCAACAGAGTCTTGCTTGCATGTGATATCAATGATGCTGTTCGATAATTTCCACACTCTGTCGGATCACCCTTCTTTGGAATGGGAACATAAATAGATCTCTTCCAGTCAGTTAGTTCACCAGTGGTTGTCCTCCAAATTGCTTGGCACAACTTGGTGAGCACATCCAGGGCAGTATCTGTTTGTTGAAATATGTCAATTGGTATGCCATCAATTCCTGGGGCCTTGGTTTTTTGCCAATTTTTTTCAGAGCAGCTTCAATTTCTTCCTTCATCACCACAGGCTCTTGCTTATACATTGTTTAATGAAATTCTTCTGTGTCCACCAATTTCTTTTGGTGCAGTGACTATACACTTTCCATCTTCTTTTAATGCTTCCTGAATCATTTAATATTCTGCCCAAAGCATCCTTAAGTATTGCAACTCGAGGCTTGAATGTGTTCTTCAGTTCCTTCAGCTTAAGAAATGCTGAGTGAGTTCAGCCCTTTTGATTTTCTGGTTCCAGTTTCTTGCGCATTTCATTTTAATACTTTGTCTTCCCGCACTGTCTTGGCATGGTCAAAAGATCACTTTTTGCTCTGACTGCAGGCATGTCGTTGGTCAGCACACGTGACGTAGTGGGACAAGGACCTTTCCGTTAACAGTAGGAGCCCTGGGGGTGTCGTGTGCACGTGCTGTGCTGCAACCGGCTCTGTCCTGAGGGAGAAAGTGGACTGTGAAGATTCAACAGCCCTGGAAACCCAGTGGAGGTTACCAAGTGCAGAACTGACCTGCCTGCAGTGTGTGTGTGTGTTTATGGTGACTCACTTAGCCCCACAAGTTGAAGTAAACTAAAGAACCACAAACACTTGTTCTATTTAGGTCAAGAGAAAATAGCTGTTTTGGGGTTGTCTGCTTCCTGCTGCATTAAAATGCACCTGTTTCGCTTGCAATGTTTGGGTTATGTTCACCCTCAAAGCTTATTTAGATTTTTTTTTTTAATTTTGGTATGGTGACTTGAAAATCTTCTCAAAAAAAGTCTGTCCGTCAAAAGCTGAAGAAAACTCCAAAGGTCCAAAACTCAACTGCAAATACTTTCAAAATAACGTTAAAAATAGCAAAAGTTTTCTTAGGATTTTGAAAAGCAGTCAATGCTCAAAAAGTAGATTTAGGAAGGTTTTTTCCTTTTCATTTAAGCAAATCCTCTATAGTTTCAGGGTCTTAAAGTCCTTTATACTCTTAGCAAAGTCAGGCCTGAAGGTTATTGACTGTCTTGTTTTCAGGACCAGTAAGCTGAGGAACAAGTTTACCATTGCAGCACGCGCATGCGCACAGCCTCACCTACGCCATTCCAGCACGCGCACGCGCACGCGCACGCGCACAGGCTCCTTGACCTCTTGTACGCTCACGCAGCAATCAGTAGCTGCTGCTTCAGGAAAGATCAGAGTGGGTAGGGTTACAGCCTGGGAATCTCAAACCAGAAAAAGACACCATTTTCCAGCTTATCATGTTTTCTGATAGTCTTTTTCTGCTCATAAAATGAATAGCTAATGGTTGTGAGGCCTTAAGCATGGACAGAGAAGTTTAAGAGGACGATGCCCTTGGCCGTGGCATTGTCAGTCATGATTAATGACTTGATGCGGATCCTGCCTGACTTGTCCACAATGTTACATGTTGGACTGTGGGTGCACATGTGTCTTTCTTGCAAAAAAGGAGCATGAATCTTAGGATGTTTCCAGTCCCTGCTGGTTGTTCCAGGGTGTTCTAGGTGGGGGCTGAGGCGCCTGCAGACGTGCGGGCTCCCTGGGCAGCGTTCTGGCCAGACGCCACATGCGCACACTTTCCTGTTTTCCTGTTTGGAGAGGAAACCCCAGGTGCTCCATCAGATGGGAACCAGAATCAGGCAGCCTTTCCAAAGTTTCTCTTTGCACAGAAAATGTGTTTACGTTGCTATAAATTATGCTTCTAGGCAAGAGAGCCAAGGAGATCATTGATAATCCCCACGCCTCCTTTCTCCCTTAAGAGGCCCTGGCTGTGCGGTCTGTTGTGCTGCCAGGTGAATTGGTGGTTCCGATCCATTAGCCACTGCTTGGGAGAGAAGGGTGGTCTCTTTCTATAGAGAGTCAAAGCCTTGAAAACCCAATGGGGCCCTGTGAGTCACAGCCGTCTCTACTGCAGCAGGTTATAAGTCATTGCCAGTCTTCCATTAGACAAGGAGAAGGAGGATGGTTGTGTGGCCAGAGGCTGTGCCCAGCAGTGCAGGCTCACATCCGGGAAGGTATGCGAGACCAGTCACTGGCCCCAAGACTGGTGGTGTGAGAAGAGCCCAGAACAAGTTCCGTGAATCTAATCATCCCTCCGTGGACTCCAGGGAGTTCACACTCCCCAGTTTCCACGTTAGCATATGTGGCCTACAAAGCATAGGGAAGTCTCGTTGATGCGATAGGCATCCGACAGCCATAACCTCAGAACACCAAGTTCCGGCTCCTGTGCTTCCAAGGGTGAGAATCCCAGGCCTGTGCGTTTCCACATCGCCATCAGCTTGAGTCTCACCAATAGGAGGGTCAGGTCTTTGCTAGTCATTGGCATCAATGCCTCTCCTTCCCAGACAGTCTGGGGTTTGCTACAAGGTTCTGTAATCAGAAGTCTTAACTGTGCACGCACTATGACCCTTTCTCATCATGGACTCAGTAGACCTCACTTTGCCGCTGGCCTCCATCAAAAGTATGCATTTAATACGTAGACTTCCTTAACTAGGGAAAGAATGCTTCTCTCCCCTCAGATGGCTTTGCTGTGGGACATTGTTGTCTTTGCGACGTTTACATCAGTGTCAGCATCTCTTTCAAATGGCTTGTTTAATTTGGCAGGCTCTGAGGGAACTTGCCAAGCTGCACACATGCACACGCACACGTGTGTGTGCACAAACGCACATGCACACACACATACATAGATAGACACATGTGACTCATGCAGGATTTCCCCTTTCTACTTGTATTTTCCTGGCTTGTGGTGAAATGCACAGCCCTGTTTTTTGAACTGCATTTCTGATACTATTTGATTGCTTTTTTTTTCCAAGGAGTGGAAAACTCCCTGGTTTTAGGGTTCAGTTTCTTCCTTGGGGAGTTAGCATTGAAGGAATTGAGAAAATTGAGTGGGCGATAGAAAGGGAAGGGGATCCTTTCATTTCCTTTTTAATTATCCAGCAGCGAGGCCTACCTCCGTGCAGAAGCCTGCCACTGCTGAAGTTAATGTAGATTCGGTGGCGTTGGTTCGTCCCGATGGCCGGTGAAGGGCCTGACAGGGAGTGTGTAAGAGGTTTACCTTTCCTACTGAGGGCGCCTTTATCTTCCCTCTGCAGCAGCACTGTGATCACCCACAAGCTCCTAACCGTGAACCAGAGTGAATTACAGGTTCTGATTAATGCCCTTTCCTTGTCTTGGTTTTAAAGATATATGCAAGCTGCCAAAAGAAACGGGAACTTGCGACAAGTTCTCTTTAAAATGGCACTATGATGTGGAAACCAAAAGCTGTGTACGATTCTGGTACGGAGGCTGCGGTGGAAATGAAAACAATTTCGATTCACAGAAAGAATGTGAAAAGATTTGCGTTCCCGGTAAGTGAGGGGGGGGTTCTGGCTTGGCTCTCGCCAAGTGGTGTCAGTGATTCAGGTCAGTAACTTTTAGTTGAACAACATTTAAAGTATGATATACAATGAAAAGAAAACATGTCATATCCTCAACTAAGGATAGGGTTCAGGTCAAGAAAAATGTTTCCTCAAGTGTTAGGGGGAAAAATCAAGAATAGACACATAAGAAGAAGAGTGAAAGGCAATGCTCAGTAAGGAAAGGATTAGTGCTGGGTTCCCGAGGGGAGGGAAGAGAGTGTTGGGGGGAGGGAGGGCAAGAGGGAGGCTACATGGTGGGCGCCAGAATGAATACTGTAAACAGCATGTGTATGAATGGTTGGGGGGAGAGGAACCACTGTACAAATTCTCAAATCACAAAGAAAGAAAAGAAATTCAAGAAAAGCACATGAAACAATTCCAAAGTACCAGTTTATTTCTTAAAGGCATACATCATCATAATTTTTGCCGATTAAGAAGCAGTGACTCACCTGCATGTCATTCCTTAGATATGTTGCTAAGACCCTGTTACAGTATCAGCAAGGATGATAAGGAAGTGGCAGTGTGTACAAGTATAGACAACATCAGAGCCAAAATACTACCTCAGGTCTTACTTTCATTTTGATTCTGAGAAATAATAAAGGTACATGGTGGTGCCCTGGTTAAAGCACTCTGGGAGAACGATAGGAGAGATGATTCCAGCCTTGAAAACCCCACGGGGCAGTCAGTGCTCCTCTGTCTTTTGGGGTTGAACCAATGAGTTGGAACCAAGTCAAAGCCAATGGATTTGGTGGTTTGTTGTTGTTGTTTTTATAAATAATAATGTCAACACTGTATTTTATTGAGCAGCTGGATTAGTCATAAAGTAAGAATGTCTTTAAAGAGAACTTGGGGCCAGTGCCAGGATGGAGAGAGCTTGGTTTGCCTAAATGCAAAGCCAGAGGCTGGACTTAGGCTACAGAATGGCAAACACTAACCAGGAAGCTCTTAGGAACCATTGGAGGCATCAGAGCAGGAAAGTAAGATGGGTCGTGAGAACAAGACATGAGTCACTCTCAGGTGCCCTTCTTGTCTACTAATGTGCTTGTCTTCCTCTCCTCCCTCCCCTCTCCACATCTACCCCTTCATTAATGTCCTTCCAGTGTTGGTCAACCCTGGAGCCATGACTGTCATAGGAACCTAGACTTGGCCAACCAGCAACACATACCTCTGAAAGAAGGAGTCAGTCAGTTCCAGCTCGTCTTTGTAGAAGTTCTGGGTATAGATGACCTTCCACTGTCCCGTTTCATGCTTTGATCTACACTCGAACTTGGGAGGAGACGTTCTGCTGCATGTCCTACCAACATGGTGCTAAATGTGTCTGTGGTCTCAACGCTCTTGTCTCCCATTACGTTGTATACCTTGAACCTTGTGTAACAGTTACCCGCTGCTGGTGTTTATGTGAACATTCGGAGAACCCAGCTTCCCTCTGGAGTGTCAGGCTATGCCTTTCTCAGGCATATTAAAGATCTAGGAGTAACCCTCACTCCACAGCTACTCTGTACACTTACGCTTCGCTTCTTTCTCCTCTCCTACTTAAGCATATCTTTAGGTGGAAAGCCTGTGTATGGTGCATAAGCAAGAGTCCAATTTTTCCATGTTTTCCCAGCTTCCCTCATTAGATTTCAAGCTAAAGTTCTTCTTCTGAAGCCTGTAAAAATTGATCTAATTAGAAGGAAGCAAAACCCCTTATAGAGGTGCACTGTTGGGACCAAAGCTTCGATTAAAGAATTTTTACAAAGTCATGATATAGACTATTTTTGGCATTCTGCTAATGTTGTGTTTTTAAAAAGAATTTTGTTTACTTTTTTTTTTTGGTTTGAGGGATTTAAATTTAATTTTTTAAATTTTAGGAAATTTATACAAAGAAACTTTTTAATAAAGTATATTGAAAGTTGTGATATTTTGTTTGTCTTATTTCCAATACTCTGTCAGAATCAAACCAAACCAGACCCATTGCCATGGAATGGATTCCAACTCGCAGAGACCGTAGAGAACAGTGTGGTGTTGGGGGGCGGGTTTCCAGAAGCCTACAGCCTCCTCTGTCTCCTAAGGAGCAGCTGGTGGACTCTGGCATAGCAGTTAGCAACGAAGTCCTTTATCTGCTACTAAGAGGGCTCCTTGAATTACGCTTTGGCTTGGAAAACTGGGCCCCATTTAGGCCATGGCCCCCATCCCACCCTGTTGTATCCAGACCCCCTGTCCAGGGCAGAGGAGCCTTGGGTGGAGTTTGAGGAGACCCACGGTGCAAGCACATCTCCTTTGGATCCAGTCTGCAGCCTCTCCAACGGTCCATGCACATGGGTCCCCTGACCCTGGAGTCTTGTGGTCTTTCGTTTTCTTCTCTCGCTTTCCATTGGGCCCACAGCCTCAGCCTGCTTTCCTGTCCTCCTCTTTCCGTGGGTTCAGGTAATCCTCACCCACGATGGCTGAGAGATAAGATGCAGTTCCCCCAGGAACCCGCTGTTCTATTCCCTGAAGCCTCAAAGGCCAAGCATAAGCACTCTTTTATTTGTAAAGATGTTTTCCTCGCGTCTTCAGAGATGGCACCAGACCCAATCAGCAAACAAGTCATGTGGACAGACCACCTCTGTGCGGTTTCTAGAGCAGGCAAGGGAGCTCTGGTAGCGCAGTGCACAGGCAGCCACACTGCTAAGCTGAAGGCCACGCCTCTCTGGCTGTTAAAATCTACCAGGTGCTTTTCAAGAGAAAGATTCTCCTGCAAGATTCTCCATTATGATTCACCACCTCCGAAAACCTTCTGGAGGCTTGGCTCTGAGTCAGTTCAGGCTCGGCGGCAGGGAGCCTAAGTTAGGGTGCAGTGAGGTGGACCCCTGGATTTCTGCCCACCTTCCCTTCGGGTGCCCTCTGGCAGACATTAGCTGTCTTGATGAACAGCACACAAAACCACCCTTTCCTTCTGCTAAGCTCCTACTTAGTCTAGGTCCTGCTAACGTCTCCCATTACTGAACCTCAACCCATCCTCATTTCTCAACGTAAGACTGAACCAGTGGATCACAGGAGCCCAACAACGGTCATGGGTTTCCTTTGGGTATCCGTTTGCCCAGAGTAGGAAATATGCATTCTGGAACTTCTGTGGTAACCTCTGAATTTCTGCAACTTCAGAGGAACAGCCCGCAGCCATATTCATCTCTTGGAATATTTATCCCCGGGCTGGGTGTGATCACATTAAAGAAACACCACTGGTTTCATGAGTGGGGTGTAAACACAAGATAGAGTCAACATTTTCAACCTCCCAATTCTCCCGGCTGGTCCACTGCTAATCACCAGCTAATATCCAAAGATCCACGCCCAGTTTTATCACTTTACGATAAACCTTGGGTTATTTGAACCATCAAGATTTCAGTTAAAATATGTTGTTGCTGACAGGTGCTGTCGTCTTGGGAATGACTCATAGCAACCCTGTGAACAACGGATCTGAATTGTGCCCATCCCGTGCCATCCTCACCGTCAATGATACACTTGAGCTCATTGCTGCAGTCACTGCGTAAATCTTTGAGGGTCTCCCTCTCACAGACCCTTTCCAGGAATATCCTCCCAGCTCCATGCTCAAAGTATATGAAATAAAGCGTCACCATTCTGGCCTCCAAGAAGCACTCTGGCTGTGCATTTTCAAGGTCGATTTGTACATATCTGTTTCTAAACACAAATCTGATCTACTGTAGGTCTCAAATCCTGTTCGAAGCCTCTTTCAAATGCTTTAAACATCAGCACAGAGTAGACTTGCAAGTGTGGCGTGGAGAAGAACTTGATTCTGCCTATGATTTGGGGGTTTATCAAGGAGGGAAGAGGTAGCAATTTAGGTGAGAAACACTTGGGATACATTTCCAGCCTGTAAAGCTTTCACTCTGATGTGTTCAAAGGCAGGTCTCAATCTAAGCTTCAGCCTCGCTGGATTCTGCCTTGAGGCTCTGGTCAGAGTTACAAGACCTTTCCAGTTCTACCAGAAAAATCCCAACCCCAAGCTACCCGTAAGCTCAGGCAACGCCCTCCTGTCTAGCTCCCCGGGCAGCAGTTCAGTTCTGCTCTTACACTGGGCTCTGGCTCAACACCTCTGCCACCCGTGTGGGCTGATCTGGACCTCTGTCCAGTGCAGGAATCTCTAGGCCAAAAGGAGTTGCTGCCCTCCCTGCCCTCCCTGCTTGCTTCTTTCTTAAGGCTAGTGAAACGTTCTTCCTCTTCCTCACCCTCCAAATGTTCCCTGTCGGAAGCTCCTTGCTTTCTGTCAAATGCTGTTTCTCAGATGACTTTGACTGACTGGCGTCCTGCCTGCAGCACCTTGATGCTGGTTCCCTGGAAGGACCACTGGGACCTTGGGTTGGGGAGGCTATGATGGTTGGACTCCCTTCCTTCTTGCAGTCTCTGCTGGGGACATGGTGCCCTGGTCCCTCCCTACCCAGTGAGCCTCTCTTGGAGTAAAGTGTCGGTAAGTTGACTAGAGTCCAGCCACCTTCTGTGAGTTTAGTCTACAAGAAGCTCACACCACCTCGTCACACCCACTGACCCTCCTCTGGCTCTTCACGGTGCTCTTTCTAAAGGTCTAGTGACCAGGCAACTTTTATTTGAGACCTGACTTCTAGATCCTGACTTGGTGACTCTTAGATGTTAAGTTGTGTCATTCCCCCACCTCTAAATAAATGTCACAAATCTCAACTCCTGTACTCAAAAATGTAATCCCATCTGGAAAGGAACTTTCTCTCTTATGTTAATAGAATAAATAGAATAAATAGAATAAATAGAATAAATAGAATAAATAGAATAAATAGAATAAATAGAATAAATAGAATAAATAGAATAAATAGAATATAATATAATATAATATAATATAATATAATATAATATAATATAATATAGCTGGTCTTAACCAACCACCTGTAAGAGAGAAAGGGACAGATTATTCATAGAGAAGGAAGAACAAATGGAGGGCAAGATATACAGATACATATCTCGTAAAGCTCCTCACCAAGGTGACAGAAACCAGACACTGACAGAGCGAGGACCGACCTGTAGAATGGACAGGGACAGAAAGCCTTTCCCCGCAGCCAAGCCCTTGGTTTTACTTCTAGTACAAACTAGATGTTGTTGTGTGCTTTTGAGTTGGAACCGACCCATAGCTGACCCTCCAGAGGGGCTTCAGAGGCTATAAATCCCACAGGAGGAGATTGCCCATCCTTCCTCCGCAGAGCAGCTGGTGGATTTGAACTGCATGCCTTTGGGCTGACAGCACAGCTTCTTACTACTAGGCCACCAGAGATCTTTAGTACAAACTACAGAAAACACCTTTCTAAAACATGTTGGGGAAAGAATATATTTCTCAATGAAAATCCATTACTGCTCATTAAAGCCACCCACTTGTGTTTCTCACATAGCAGCATTAGGAGACTAAGGCAGTGGGTAGGAAGGCATGATTCAGACACCACTGTGCTGGGGGTTGAATTATGCTCCCTCCCAGAGACAGCTTGAAGTTTTAACCCCTGGTACCTGTGATTGTGACCTTGCTTGCAAATAGAGTCATTGATGATTTATTAGTTAGCAAGAGGGTACATGAAAGACAGGCGCACACAGAGCAATGATGGTCAGGTGAAGACCCAACCATAAGTCAACAAACACTAAATCTGGCTTACACAAGCCTCTGGGCGGACTGGAACCTCCAAACTTTACTTGCTCATAAAACCCACTTTCCTATGGCCAGGGTGAAGGCTAGCGCAGAGAGAAAGAAACACACTTACATTGGGGTCAACAAGAAGTGAAGGTGGAGGCCAGACAAAGAGTTGGTTACATTGTTTGGAAAGAGGGGTCCAGAGTCAGGAGAATCAGACGTCCTGCAATTCAAATCATGCTCCTCTGAGTCCTAAGTTGGATCAAGGGATTGAACCAAGGAACCAGAGGTTAAGAGAGAGAGTCCAGGTGTTACCCTCGGTAAGCTGAGCATGTTAACCATTTGTACCATATAGGGACCCTAAGAAGAAATGGCAAGGGGCGATTTACCATTGTGTAACGCAGGTGGGACCCTTATGCGTAGCCTTTCTTCTCATTGCTTACGCTCACTGTCAAGAGACAATGATGTGGACATCAACGCATGCTCGACCAGATCTGTTTCCTCTACGTGCTAGTAAAAAACAGAATAGTTATTGACAATAAGGGGAAGACACTTCCATCAGGCTCTACGAAATTTGTTTTCATACAACTTCCCTTTAATGAGCAATTCTCAACTTCTAAAGTCCCGTCTGACAACTGCTGCTTTAAATTCCCCACTCCTGCGCACTCACCCAGCTGTCTACGGTCTTCTCCTCCACACAGGCTGTTCTGGTGGCTGTTGGCCAGGCTTCTTCAACTGGGAGAATAAAATGAGGGAAAACTGGGAATCTTGTCTCCCACACATCTCTTGCTTCTGATCATGTTTCTCTGGGGCCATAAAATGTATCTTTAAAATACTTTTAATATTAAAATGTACTCATTTAAAACACACATTTTTCAATGGACACAAGTGTAGGTATACTCTGGTACCATCAAGCACGGAAGTACTTACATTACTGGAAGTGCTTGCCTGTCCTTTTCCCGTGGAGCAGCTGGTGGCCTCAAACCACGTGTCTTTGGTACTGCAAGTCAGCTTCTTGCCATTTGGCCACCAGAATGCCATATATTACTAAGAGACAATCAAAATCATCAACAACCTGTGTTATGCAGATGACACAACTTTGCTTGCTAAAATTGAGAAGGATTTGAAACACTTGCTGCAGAAGATCAAAGACAATAGCTTTCCATATGGATTACATCTTAACGTCAAGAAAACAAAAATCCTCACCTGAGTCGATAGGCAACATTGTGATGATAGATGGAGAAAAGATTGACCTTGTCAACTATTTCATCTTACTTGCATCTACAGTCAAAACCTTTAGTATCAGCTGTCAAGAAATCAAAAGACTGGTTGCAGTGGGGAAAATCTACAGTCAAGGAACTTTCCAAAGTGCTAAAGAGTAACTATATCAGTTTAAAGATTAAGGTGCACCTGATCCAAGCCACAGTCTTTTCAATTACTTGCTATATTCACCATTGAGAGTTGGACAGTGAATGAGGATGACAGAAGAAGAATCAATGCCTTTGAGTTGTGGTGTGGGAGAAGAGCACTGAGTATCCCATAGACGGCCAGAGGAACGAGAGAGCCCCTTGGAGGCAAAACCGGTGGAACTTTGTGTCATCTGCTTCTGTCATGTTGTTGGGAGGGGTTCGCCCTTCAGGAAGGATTTTATGCTTGTCAAGGTGAAGGGTCAGAGTCAGAGAAAGCCCCTCAACAGGATGGGTTGACACTATGTCTCTGCAATTGGCTCAGTTATACCAGAGATGACGACGATGGTACAGTGTACGTCAGGGTGCAGGTTCATTGTCCGCAGGGTCACTGTGAGGCATAGTAACTCACCAGCACATGACAACAAAAACCAAGAATCTGTGAAATCCTATACGGCATAGAACAAATGATGCTGAGTGACATAAGTCAGCCACAGAACAAGCACACAAATGCACAAAGCCAAGGGAAAGGTTTGTATACAGAGAAGCCATTCTGGAGAGTAACCAGGAGTGGAAAGGGAGAGAGAGGCGGCAAAAATTAACGAACAGATAAGTTGGGTGAAGAGAAGACAATATACAGTAATAGTTTGACTGTGTTGTTATGTGCTGTCGAGTCACCTGTGACCCATAGCGACCCTACCTACGTACAGCACCTCTGAACCCTGCCCTGTCCTGAGCCAGCAGCATTAATTTCCCACACACCAACCTCCATTGTCCCAGTCACTGTATCAATCCATCTCATCTGCAGTCTTCTTCTCCTGTGCTGTCTGTCCCTCCACCCTTCCGAGCATGATGTCTAAGGGCCGGTCTCTTCTGGCCATATGCCCAAATTATGTGAGAGTGCCCTTCAAAATCCTAGCCTCCAAGGAGAAACTTGGTTTCACCCTGTTCAAGTAATTAATTAATTAATTAAATTACAATTAATTAATTGTAATTAATTCCCTAGGTGTCCTTGAATGCCATCAAGCTGAGTTTGACTCATAGTGACCCACTGAACAACAGATCTGTGCCTTCCCTACCTATGTCCCCATCATTATCTCTGATACACTTGGGCCCATTGTCACAGACATCGTGTCAGTCCATCTCGTTGAGGGTCCTCCTCTCCACTGACCCTCCACCCTTCCAAGTATGATGTCCTTTCCCAAGGACCGTCCCCTCCCAACAACTTGTCCAGAGTGTGTGAGATGAAGCTTCATCTTCCTCTCCTCCAATGAGGGCCCTAGTTGCATTTTCTCCAAGACATACTTATTTGGTTTCGACAGTCTACGGAATATTCAGTACTGTTTTCTAACACTGCAGCTCAAAGGCATCGATTCTTCTGTTTTCCTTAGTCCTGGTTCAATTTTCAGCTGCACAGAAAATGATTGAAAAGACCATGGTTTGGATCAGGTGCACCTTCTTCTTTAAACTGGCTTCTTTAAATTGCTCATTAGCACTTTGGAAAGGCCCTTGACAGCAGCTTTCCCCAATGTCTTGATTCCTAGCACGAAGGGTGACGATTGTAGATACAACTAAGGTTAAGTTGTTGATAGTGTCAATCTTTTCTCCATTTATCATGATGGCGTTGGCCCAGTGGTAAGGATTTTTACTTTCTTGGTTGAGATGTAATCCATACTGAAGGCTGTCATCTTTCATCTTCTGCAGTAAGTGTCTTAAGTCCTTTTCATTTCAGCAAGCAAGGTGAGTCTTCCTCCAATCCTGATGTTCCTCTTCATAGAGTCCAGCTTCTCGAATTATTTGCTCAGCACGGAGTGAACAGGTAAGGAGAAAATACAGTCCTGATGCACACTTATCTTGATTTTAAACCATGTGTATTCCTTTGCTCTGTTCGTGTAGCAGCTCCATGGTCTAGGTACAGGTTTCACATGAATACAATTAAGTATTCTTGAGATCTCCATTCTTCTCAACATTAGCCATAGATTGTTATGAGCCACATCGTCAAATGCCTTTGCATAGTCAATAAAGGACAAGTAGATATTCTTCTAGTATTCTCTGCTTTCAGCACAGCGGATGTCCATCTGACATCAGCAATGATATTCTGGTGCCACGGCCTCTTCTAAAGCCAGCCTGAACTTCAGATAGTTTTCTGTTGATTGATTGCTCTAGCCATGTCTGGAAAATATTTAGCGAGATTTTACTTGCATTTGATCTTAATGATGTTCAAGAATTTCTACATTCTGTTGAATCACCTATATAAATCAATTGATAAATGATTGAATGAAAATACAATGTGACACATAAATATTCACTCAAATAAAGCAAACAAACATAACACTTCACTAGTTCTTCAAACCTTTTTCAAAAATTGGAATTTTTTCATGTGTTTGACAAAGTCTGTAAGGAAGGGCTTTTCTTCACTCCTTTAGTCCTGCTCTGTTTCCTAGCCTAACAGAACTCTTTCACTCTCTTATTGCTATTGAGTTGGAACTGACCCTCCAGTAACTTTATAGAGACCATATATAACATGAAAATAGCCCATCTTTCTCCTGAGGAGCTGCTGGTGGATTTGAACCACACACTTTGGGTTGGCAGAGCAACTACTTACTCACTAAACACAATTCTCTCTTGCTTCTGGGCCTTCCTCCATGACAAAATCCTCTTCTTTGATCTTCTCCTTTCTTTTATAAACTTTATTTTCACTGCCTTAAAAAAAGATAACTATTTTGATGCAAAATATGCAAGGATTTATTTAATTTTGTATATAGCCCAGTTGCTCGGTTTGTTTTTGAAAACATTTTCCCTGGTTAGATCCTATGTAACACTTTATGGTTCTGATCTCTCTCCTCAAAATCATTGTTTTTTAAAAAGCACAATGAAAAATTTAATGTCAGGGGAAAAGTTATAATTAAAAATAATAATACATAGGAATAGTTTATTAATTTCCTCATCAAATTCTAATTAGTTTTACAATTATAGTGGAAATAGTTTGTATATTTTTAATTTTAAAAGATGTTTTCTGGGTCTGCATATGTTTTAATTATGTGCCATCAAGTTACTTGTGAGTCATAGCGACCCTATGTACAAAAGCTCTGAACCCTGCTCCATCCTGAGCCAACCTTATTTTCCCTGCCACACCTACCCCCATTATCCCAGTCACTGAGTCAGACTTTCTCATCCAGGGTATTCCTTTCTCGTGCTTACCCTTCACCCTCCCAAGGAAGATGTCACTCTCCAAGGACTGGTCCTTCCTGGATGCCTAAAGTATGTCAGATGGGGCTTCAGAATCCTTGCCTCCAAGGAGCAGCCTGGCTTCTCTAGGTTGAAGCATATGGTTTGCATATAATCATTCATATGCATTGAGCTTTGTACACATAGTTTGTTTTATACAATCAATTCTATGTCTTGTATTTCATCCATGTAATTTGTGTTTTATACAATAATTCACATGCATTATATTTTAGATAATTAATTACCAGTGCGCTATGCCTATTACCCACTTGTCTTTTCAAGTCTCCATTGAACATGTTCCATTTCCTCATCACCCCCGTACCCATCAACCTTTGCTATCCCAGCGATTTTCTCCCCTTCCCCTTTATATGTCATCTTTCCTCCCTTTCCTCTTCCTCTTTTGAACATTTATACTCATCTTGCTCAGATATCCTCCTAGTACCACAGTAGTGGCCCTTATGCAATATTTGTCTTTATGTTATGGAGATATTTCACTCAGCATAGTGCTCTCTAGTCTTTCCCAGGTTATATATTATTTTCAAAGGCATTGTTCCTTAGTGCCTCATAGTATTGCATTGTGGGAATGTACCACAATTTCTCAACCCATTTGTTTGTTGATGTACATTTGGTCTGCTTCTACTTACCATGAATAATGCTTCACTGAACATAGTTGTACAAATTTCCACTCATGTTTCAGTTCTGATTTCATTGTGATTACCCCACCCTGCGCCAGCCCTTGAACCCTGACTTGCTCCTGATGCCAACGTCTCTGCATCTCTGTGGGTAGCTGCATTTGCGGACAAGGCGTTGAGACGTGGGGTGTTTCGGCAGCTGTTCTGCACAGCAGAGTGCAGCCTGACAGTGCTTTCGCTCACGTTAGCTCCTTACTGCAGTCTCTGTTCCGCTCCATTGTTCTTAACATCTTCCTCTTCTTCAGTGATCCTCTATTTATTAAGCAGAGGCTGGCCTCTATTGATAACTCACTCAGAATACGTAAGGTCAAGTCTCACCATCCCACCCTTCCATCTAAGGAGAACTCTGGCTGTGTTTTTAAAAAAATTTTATTTTATATTGATTTGCTTACAAAAGTTTGTATGCATTGTGTTTCATACTGTCTTCATAGTGTGTTTGATACAATCATTCCCATTTATTAGTTTTTAAAAACTTAATCACCAGTAAACTATGCCCACCATAACCCTATCTTTCCAGGTCCCATCTGGCTGTATTTTTAAGACAGTTCCCTCTCTTCTTTTGGAGTCCATGGTGCACTCACTATTCTTTGCCAAGGGTGATTCATCAGCAAATGTGACATTAGCAGTCAAGAAGTCAAGCAAAGTATTGCTTTGGGTCAATCACCTATAAAGTGCTACAGAAGAAAGATGTCAGTTTAAAGACTGACGCGCACCTGACCCAAATCATGGTATTTTCATTTGATTTGTATGGAACTGAAAACTGGACCATAAATAAGGAAGACTGAATAAGCATGTATGCCTTTCAGTTGTGGTGTTGGCAAACAGTATTGAATATATCATACTGTTGTTGTAAGTTAGAACCAACCCGTAACTGACCCTCTGGTGGGTTTTCAGAGGCAGTTAATTGCACGGGAGGAGATTCTCCCACGGAGAAGCTGGTGGTCTCAATATAGTGCAGCTTCTTGCTACTAGGCCACCAGAGCTCTGTGAATATACCATATACTGTGGAAATAACCACACAAATCTCTTTTGGAAGAAGTGCAACACAGATGCTCCTTACACATGTGCGTGGAAAAACTTCATGACACACATTCTGGGCATGTTATCAAGATGGGCTATTCATTGGAAAAGGACATCTTGTTTAGAAAAGTAGACCGTAGAAGTAGAGGAAGATCCTTAGCGAGAATTAACACCGTACTGCACCAATGGGTGTTAGCACAGCAGAGCTGGAAAGTGTGTTGTGAGATTGTGTAGCGTTGTTGTTTTTCTGTCTTCCCTGTGTCAGCTCCCTAACAACATGGTTGTGCCTTCTGCACAGATCGTTAAAGAATCTTTCTCTAATCTTGATTCTGGATTCTTCTTCATATAGACCAGCTACTGGTATTGCTCAGCATACACACTGAGTAGGTATGAAGGGCTCTAACTCTGATGGACATCCTTCCTGATTTTAAACCATGTAGCATTCACTGGTGCTGTCATTACCTGTTGATCTGCATACAGGTGCCCCTTGAGCACAGTTAAAGACTCTGAAATTCCCATTCTTAACAATGCTGTCCATAATTGTTTAGAGTTCATACAGGTGAATGTCTTTGTATTATCATTAAATTACAAATAAACTGTTTTCTAACCTTCTCTGGTTTTGTTGACCATTCATCTGATATCATCAAGGGTAGCCATGTCCTCTCCTTTATCCAGTTTGGATTTCTGGTAGTTCTTTGTTGATGTACCAATGCTACTGGTTTTTAATTATTTTTCAGCAAAATTTTATTTGAGTGATATAGAATTACATTGTTCCATTATTTCTATTATTTTGGATCGCCTTTCTTTGGAATATGCACAAATATTTTTATATTACACTTAGCTGATTATATAGATGTCTTTCAAATTTCTCTACACAAAGGAGCACTTTTAGCATAGCATCCATTTGTTAAAACATCTCAACTGGTATGCCACCAATTCCCAGAGTTTGCTCTTTTGGTTGGTTGGTTGGTTTTGGGGGGTGGGAGATTGGTTAGTGCCTTCAGTGCATCTTGCATTTTTTTTTCTTCAATATCATCAATTCTTGACAATTAACTCTCTTGAACTACTTGAACTTCAATTAATTCTTTTTGGCAAAATGACTCTATATATGCCTTTTGATGTGTTCTGCAAAGCTCAATATTTTGCCCATAGATTCTACTTTAGTATTACAACTCAAAGTCTGAATTTTTCAATTCTTTCAGCTTGAGGAAGTTTTAATCTATTCTAGGAGCTCAAACTAGTGAAACAAACAAAGTGATTACTCTCTAATTGATTCTGACTCCCAGCAGCCCACCAGTAGGTTTGGGGAAGCCTGTTATGGAGGAAGTTTGCCTCGTCTCCCATGGAGCACCTGTGGATTTAGGTCACTAACCTTTTGGTGAACACATTCCAACAAATGTTTTTGAATGACGCTCTGAACCCTGACCTCTCCTGTGTCATCTTTATCATCCCTGACACACTTGAGCCCATTGCCATAGACACTGTATTAATCTTTTCCCCCTTTTAAAAAAAATTTTTTTTAATTGAGATTTTAATGAAAGATTATAGAGGACTTGGATTTCCATTAACTCATTTTTGCACATTTTCCTTCCTGCCACCCCTCCCCTAGTTTGCTTTTCTCTTTGAAAAAAAAAAATTCTTTCATTGTTATATAATCCTCTCCCAAGTCCACTTTACTGTGCAGCTCTTATTCTGGACTCTTGTTATGCAAATAATACCTAATCATATATCCCTTTTCAAAAGTTCTCTTCCTCATCTGTTTCAATGCAGTGTATATTTTTTAAATTTTTTTATATTTTATTTTATTCTTTGTGTGTGTGTGTGTGTGTACCATCAAATCAGATCTGACTGGTACAGGAGGAGAGTGTCCCTCCTTCTCCAGCAGAGCATCTGGTGGATTTGAACCATGCACCTCTGGGATTACAGTGCAGCTTCTTGTCATTAGGCCACCAGAGCTCCCTTGCAGTGTACATTATTTATCTCCTCTTTTCTTAGTTTTCCTCCAAACCTAATGGCAGTTCTGTTTTATAACAGTTGCATTATGCAGTACTTTTCCTTTTGTGACTGAGATATTTCACTCAGCATAATGTCCTCCAGGGTCACCCATTTTGTATAATATTTCATGAGTTCCTTGTTTTTTAATGCTGCATAGTATTCCATTATGTGAATATACTATAGCTTCTCTATCCATTCATTTGTTGATGGGCACTTGGGTTGTTTCCAACTCTTTCCTATTGTGAACAAAGCAGCAATAAACGTGGGTGTGCGTGTATCTACTTGGGTGGCAGTTCTGGTTTCTTTAGTATATATTCCCAGTAGTAGAATTGCTGGGTCAAATGATATTTCTATTTGCAACTGTTTGAGAAAGCGCCATACAGCCTTCCAGAATGGTTGCATCATATTACACTCCCACAAACAGTGAATAATGATTCCAGTTTCTCCACAACCTTACCAGGATTTGTTGTTCTCTGCTCTGTTAAATTTTGCTATTCTTACTGAGGTGAGATGTTATCTCATAGTTGTTCTGATTTGCATCTCTCTTAGAGCTAGGGATTTTGAACATTTCTTCATGTGTTTGTTCGCCATCTGGATGTCTTCTTTAGTGAAATGTCTGCTCATATCTTGTGCTCATTTTGTGATTGGGTTGTTTATCTTTATCTTGTTATGTTGCTCAACTATTCAATAAATTCTAGATATAAGTTCCTTATCAGACATGTCATTACCAAATATTCTTTCCTAGTCTGTGGCTTCTCTTTTTACCCTGTTGGACAAGTTTTTTGATGTGCCATAGGCATTAGATTCTTAGAAGGTCCCATTCATCTACTTTATCCTCTTCTGGTTGTAGGTTTTTCAGGATGCTTGGAAGACTGTTCATGTTGTGGATTAGGGCTTCTAGGTTTCTTCCAAACTTTTCTCTAATAAAGCTTATAGTCCTTTGTTTTAGTCCTGGGTACTTGATCCACTTTGAGTTGGTTTTTGTGTATGGTGTGAATTGTGAGCATTGTTTGAATTTTTTGTTTTCCAATTTTGCCCACACCATTTGTTTAAAAGGCTGTTGTTTCCCCACTTTACTGATTTCATCTCCTTATTTTATCAGAGATTAATATTTCTACTCCTGCTTTTTTCTGGTTGCCATTTGCTTTGTATACTTTCTCCACCCTTTTAAATCTTTTTTTATCTTCATTTTTCAGGTGTGAATCTTGTAGACAGCATATTGGGGGATTTGGGGTTTTGTTTTGTTTTTTATCCAATCTGCTACTGTTTTTCTCTTCAGTGGTACATTTAAATCATTCAAATTCAGTGTGATTATTGATAGGCAAGGCTTTCTTGCTATCATTTTGTTGAGTTCTTTTGGATGTTGTGGCTAGTTACTTTAGTCCATCCTGCTTTCTGTAGTACCTCTATAAAAAGAATATCTCTCAGTGTTTCCTGCAACGCTGGTCTTGTTTTTACAAACTCCCTTAGGTTCTGTTTTTCTGGGTACTATCTTGATCTCTCTTTCATATTTTATGGATAATTTTGCTGGGTACAATATTCTTGGGTGACAGTTTGTTCCTTGAGTAGTGTTCTATATATGTCATTCCACTGTCTTCTTGCTTGCATGGTTTCTGCTGAGAAATCGGCTTTTAATCTAATGTGCTCTCCTTTATAACTTACTACTCTTTGTTTTCCCCTCACTGCTTTCAGAATTCTCTCCTTATCTTTGGTTCTGGTAAATTTGACCAAGATATGCCTTGTTCTTCTTTTGGGGTGGGGTCTATTCTATTTGATGTTTGCTCAGCTTCTTGAATATATATTCTCTCATTCTTCATTATTCATAGGAAGTTTTCTTCTAGTAATGAAATGCTTCCACAACTTTTTCAGTGCCTTTACTTGCTTCTTTCTCTTCTGGGATTCCGATGATGCATATGTTATTTCTCTTGATGGTGTCCCACATTGTTTTTAGGTTTTCTTCTTTTCCTTTTCTTTTTAATTCTGCTTTTTGTTCTAGTAGGTCAGTTGTGAAAATTCTATCTTCTATTTCACTGGCTCTGTGTTCCATCTCTTCAACTCTGTTCATGTGTCCCTCCATCATGTTGATAGCATCTGAAACATTGGACCTCATATTTTGGATTGTGGTTCTTTGTTTTCCCAGAACCTCTAATGCCTCATTTGTTTCATATGCATTGTTTTGGATTGTTTTTTTAAGCTTCTCCTGGTTTTTGATTGCAGTGTCCTGTAATTCTTCAAGTTTGTCTTTCACCTATTGAAAATATTCATTGTTCTTTTAAATTCTGTGTCAGAAGTTTCCATCAGACTTTTTGGCTTCAGGAAATCTATTGATACTGTGTCACTCCTTTTAGGTGACAGCTTGCATTGGGCTTCTGTAGGGTATGAGGTAGTCTACTTCTTACATGCCATTGCTGTGGTAGAGTTTTCATGCCTGAGGTGATAGCAGGTTCTTGATCTGAAGTCACTGTTCCAGAAGAGGGTAGGGTAGCTACACTGCCTGTGTTTCTCTCTGAACTTCTGACCCAAGGGAAGATTTGCTTCAGTTTGGGAGAGATAAGACCTGTGAAAGCAACCTCTCTGTCAGAAAACTGTTGCAGCTAAGTCAGTCCAAGGTGGTCTGGGCTAAAGGAATTTAATTCACAGGATGTAAGGAGATGCAAGGCAGAGCTTAGAGAGACACACAGACAGGATGAGTGCACACAAAGACACACACAGAGCAGGCATGCATGCAGAGTGGGTGCATGTGCAGATGCACATGGGTGGGAGGGCACAAGTGCAGACACACACGGCGGGGTTGGTGTGCGTGTGCAGGAACCTGAATGGGAAATCAAGAAGCCTTGTTGTCACCTCAAGAACTGGGTCTGCTGCTTTACCTGAGCTCTAGCTGTCTCACTCCCTCCTGCCTGAGCCTAAGGGCTCCCATGTGATCCTGCAAACAGCAGAGTTCCTCACAAAGTACATCACTCAAGTTCCAGCTGTCCTGCCTGCTTCTTCTGGCAGGTTGCTGCTCTCAGCGGGTTGCTCCAGTTTCACTCTCAACTCAGTTCACTCATTTTTGAAGTTGGTGTAAATTCAGTTTTTTCCCTAGTTAATAGCCATCCACGGCTGCTTACGATGTGGTGGCTGCTACAACCATATTAATCCATCTTGTTGAAGGTCTTCCTTTTTTCACTGACCCTCCACCTTTCCTAGCATGATGTCCCTTTCCAAGGCTTTTCAATCACCCATTATGCAAATAAGAATGACAAAAGAAGAATTGATGCTTTTGAGTTGTGGTGCTGGATAAGAGTATTGAATATTTATGGACTGCTAAAAGAACAAACAAGAAACTATGTCTTGGAAAAAGTGCAGCCAGAGTGCTCCTTGGAGGCAAGCATAGTTTGAAGCTTTTCCTCTCAAACTTTGGACTGTGCTTGGAAAGACTGTTCCTCGGGGAGGGACATCATGCAGACTTTCCGAGTGCAATACATCTCCTGATTTCCTGACTGCTGGTATCATGGGTGTTGATTGTGTATCCAAGTAAGATGAAGTTGTTGACAGTCTCAACCTTTTTTCTGTTATAACTGACTGGAAGAGATTGATATTTGTTTCTATCCCAAAGAAAGGTGACCCAACAGAATGTGGAAACTACAGAACAATCTCACTGATTTCACATGCAAGCAAG
>NW_006399877.1:3145373-3169065 GCF_000299155.1 Elephantulus edwardii
GGCACATAACAACAACAATGTTGCCTAACAGTCTAGTGGTAAGAATTATTGTTCTCTTGGTGTTGAGATTAAATCCATATTGAAGGCTGTATTCTTTGATCTTCTGTAACAAGTACATCAAGGCCTCCTCACTTTCAGCAAGTAAGTTTTTTGTCATGTGCATAACACAGGTTATTGATGAATCTTCCTTGAATCCTGATGCCACATACCTCTTCATAGAGTCCAACTTCTTGAATAATTTGCTCAGTATACAGGTTGAATGAGTATGAAAAGAGAATACAACCCTGATACACTCCTTTCCTACTTTTAAACCATGTAGTATTCCCTACCAAGCCAAAGGTCTTATAGCCCTGGTGTGTACAATTGCTGTACAGCTGTAACTTGTGCTTGCTGTGAGGTTGAATACTGTGACACTGATGTGTCAAATGCATTAATGGTTGGTTACCCAATGCAGATAGTGTGGGCTGGAGCTCCCCGATTAAAATAAGCTTGGTAGGAGGAGTGGCATCCACTTCCGTATCAGCTAGCCCCCAGAAACCCTATGAACCTGGAGAGAGGATGAAAGACAGACAAGCGTTGAGGACTCTCCTTCATAGGGTCGCTATGAGTCGCCTTCAACTCAACGACGCTTAACAACAGCAACAACAACAGTGTTCCCTTGCTATGTTCACACAACAGCTTCTTGGTCTAGGTAAAGGTTTCATAGGAGCAAAATTAAGTGCTCTAGGATTCCCATTCTTTTGGTAGCCCATGGGATAGTCCACACTCTTCTTTAACACCAAAACTCAGAGATATCAGTTCTTGTCTTGTCATCCTTATATTATCCAGTTCTCAGATGCAATCCTCATTGGGAGAAGTCAGTAGGCTCAGCTAAGCTCTCTTGCTTGTTTTTATGCTTTGCTATTAGGGGGTACCGCATTTACCTGCCAGTTTGCTGTTTTAGGGCGGGGGAGGGAGGAAATGACTTGTGTGGTAATATAATAACATATAATGATTTTTTTTCTGTATATGCAGTTCATAAGCTACCACCTAATAGAGAATAGACTTAAATGGTGAAATGTTGTCTCACACACTTTGGTAATGTTATCAAGAGGGGCCAGTCCTTTGAAGAAGACATCATGCAGGAAAGGTAGAAGATCTATGAAGGAGAGAACGGCCCTCAACGAGATGCACTGACATAGTGATTATAACACCATGCTTGAGCACCGCAGAGGTGGTGAGGATGATGCAAGACGGACAGGGTTCTGATCTGTTATTCATAGAATGACGAATCATGAACTGTAGACTCAGTGGCACCCAAGAACCACAGTTACAGTGGAGAGTGGCTCCATCTGAGCAGATTCTGGCCACTAGCTCTTCCAGGACTCGCAAGGACATAATGGTTCCTGTGGACTCTTGTTCATGCTTCATAAGAATCCACCTCCTTTGCTGGAAGTAAATGTACACGAGGTGCTGTTATGGATTGAATTGTTCCCCCAGAGCATGTGTAACTTGGCTAGGCTACGACTCCTGGTGGCTTGGCAGTATGTCACTGTGCAATCATCCCCCATGATGTGACCTGATGTCATCGGCCAATTATTTTTGAGGGAATTAAGGTGGAATGCAGCATCTTTACTTGATTCCTAACCGTACATTGTAAGAGGGGTTTCCTGGAGGTATGGCCCGAGTCACATTTTATCTTACAAGAAATGAGAGAGAATAAGGGACCTCTTAGGGCCAAGGAAGAAGAGCTGGGAGTGGAGCGTATCCTTTGGACTCAGGTATCTTACTGAGATCCTCCTAGAACCAAAGGGGGATTGGTGCCCAAATGCATGAAGCACTCCAAGGAATGGTGAGTCCACAGATGTTACAAGGAGTCGAAGAGGCACATGGGGTTGGCAGGACCCTCCACAAGATGGGCTCCTCTCAGGGCCTGTGCAGCCTTGTGTGTCTGGAAGGGGAATGACACACAAAAAGCCAAACCTAAGGGCCAACCCCAAGCACTTAGTGTGCAGTCCTGGCCCCTTTTTAGCCAGGGTCTTTTTCCTGCCCTAGAATGTGGGAATGCCCCTGCCCTATGGACCCTGTGAGTGAAGTAGTCATTGAGGGCCAAGACCTTGCACTTCCACCTGCTCTGTGAAAGGAACCAGGAAGCCTTGGTGGACCCCCAGCCTTTCTCGCTCCAGGCACCACCCTGCATGGTGAGGAGATGTATCAACCCAGAAGCGCATAGGATAGACAATACCAGGAAGTCTGTGCCTGCTGCTACAAAGCTATTCCGATCTCTTCCCAGATTCCTGCTTCAGAACAAGAGAACCTCGTGAGACCAAAACCATTGCTTTTGAAGTTATTAAAATTTGTTGGTGCAAAAAAAGACAGTGTATTATAAAAAGGTTCCATTTTGTCTAGGCCACTGTATTCTGTCAAAACGATTATATGATGAGAAACCACAACATATGCGGTATTGTTCAAGTGATCTAGGGCGTCTGTGTGGCGAGCCAAGTTTCTATGTAAAAGAGCACAGGAAAATCTGTACAAGGATCTACAGGAAGTTGGCAGTGGTCGGTCAGCAGGGACCACTGGATCCTGGCACATCTGTGAGTGAAAGGAGGCGTCCGCTTCAAGACAGGAGTGGTCAGGACTCTGTGTGAGAATTCCAGGGAGAGAAGCCATAAGCTTCAAATTTGATTTCTAGACCAACTGCCTCATCTAGAAGGAGAGCAGGAAGTGAGACAGAACTAAACTCAAGTGAATTATCCCGTGAAGTACAAAGAAAACGGCACAGAGCTGACAGTGTTTCCCTTTCCTTCCATGAAAGAGTCACACTCTGTGTCATAAAGGAGATTTGTCGTAAAAGCAGCAGCAACAGCAGCGGGTCAACAGAAACCCCATCAGATCTCGATCTTGGTGCTGGTGAAGCTGAACATCCTAACTGGTTAGAGCAGGAATCCATTTCAGATCAATTTCATGTAGAATTTGAAGTTGAATCTATTGATACAGAAGATTGTAACCTTAGTGACGGACAAGTGCTCTCAGATGAAGACGTTGATTTTAGCTAATTTAGTCTCTCAAGCAGAAGAGAGTGCTACAGAGTCATTTGAAGATGATCCTGAAGTTTCCTTAGCTGACTATTGGAAATGTACTTCACACAATGAAATGCATCCCTCTCTTCCACCGCATTGTAATAGATGTTGGGCACGTCGTGAGAAGGGCTTAATGAAGGAAAGACGAAGAGGAAATGCAGAGAGCAACAATCCAGAAAGCTCAGCGCAGGTGGGAGAAGGTTTTGATGATTCTGATTGTAAATAATCTGCAGTGAATGACTACAAAGAGTCAGGTGTTGAGGAGAATGGTAATAATATCACAGTCTCTCACCCCCAGGAAGGAGAGGACTATTCCCAGCCACTGACTTCCACTAGCCTTTTGAGCAGCCAAGAGGTCAAAGGGTTTGAGAAGGAAGAGACCCAATGCAAAGAAGAAGTGTGACATTGACATCTTGCCCGGTTGTCATTGAACCTTGTGCAGTTTGCTGAGATCGACCAAAAAAATGGCTGCATTGTCCATGGCAAAGCAGGACACCATACGGTGTGTTTTACATGTGCAAAGAAACTTAAAAAAAGAAATAAACCCTGTCCAGTATGTAGAGATAACCAATTCAAATGATTGTGTAACTTAATTTCTCTGGTTGACTTTTCTGTAAAAGTAAAATGTTTTACAGAAAAAAAATGTTCAGCCATGTGGAACACAAATAGCTGTTGAGTGTTGAACTGGTTATGAAGTTGTCTAGGCTATTTTAAAAAAAAGCGGTTTGCAAAACCCTGTATTTGTAACTTGTGAGTATCGCCCTCCTTGCTAATAAAACACTTTTATTATTCACATATATTATTGGCATCTTAAAAGAGCAGTAGCTCCTAAGAACAAAGGGAATACAAGTTTATGGCCTCCTTTGATTTCAATTTTCATGTACAACTAACCTGGATAGAACAGATCCTGCTAATTCTCAATCCCCTTTCCCATGTCTGTAAATGTCCTGTCCTCTGAGAGGATGCAGACATGGGTTTGCTACTCATATCCAAAAGTCTCTCTTGTCTAAGAAGTCAGCAGCAAAAGATGAACATCCTCCTCCTAGCACCTTGATGGACATGGCGGTCCAGTGTTGTAACTTGGAGAAGTCTTTCTGTAAGGACATGGCCACCTGGCAACTGCTCAGCCGGCTGCCTGAGTCTCTCACTCCTTACCTGCCTTCTTTCCTTTCATACAGCATTCTGGAATAAACAGACTTTCTTGAAAATTTTTTTTAAAATGTCAAAGACTTCCTCCAGCGCCAGCAGAAAGAGAAGATCTTTCTCTAGGGCTCATGACTCGAGTTTGAGTTCCAGTCTCCTAAACTTTGAGAAGGGACCACGGTGTTCTGGTGGTTAGGAGTGTGCTGCCGATCCCAGGGCAGGCGGCTGCTCCAGGGGGAGGCAGGTGGGCTGTCTCCCCGTGAGTCACTTACATCCTCTGAAAACCCACTGGAGAGTAAGCTCTGAGTCGGTTCCAACTCCACGGCACACCCAACAGCAGCAAACCTTAAGAATGAGTTTCTGTTTATTAAAGTCACTCAGTTGTGGGTTTTCTGTTATAGCAACCAGCACTCACATAAACCTATGTCACCCACGACAGACAGGCTTCAGACGCACTTCCAGACTAAAAGAGACTAGAAGGAATGTCCTGGAGATGGATCTGAAAATTAGCCAATGAAGACACTGAAAATTAGCCAATGAAGACACTGTGGTCACCACAGAGTACTGTGTGACTTAGTGCTGGAAGATGAGCCCTCAGGATGAAGACACCCCCCCCACACACACAGTGGCCTCCACTGGGGATGTTCACAGACCAGCTCTGGGGAGGACGGCAAAGGACGAGGCAGCTCTCTAGCCTGTTAAATGTGAGGTTGTGGTGAACACGAGACAGCTCTGTGGAGCCCAACAAAAGCAGGGGCAGGAGGAGAAGAAGCCGGTCACTGATGAAGGAACCGACCCGGGCGGAGGCTCCCCAGCCTTGTCTCTAAGGAGCGTCCTCGTCACACTTCCTCCCAACAGGTGTGTTTTGACCCTGGGAAATCAATGCCCGTGGGCTATCACTAGTCCTCACCCACACTACAATTCGAAGGCATCGATTCTTCTCCAGTTTTCCTTACTCAGTGTCCAACTTTCAGAACATATGAAACAATTGAAAATCTCATGTCTTGGATCAGGTGCTCCAGACTCTTCAAACTGATACCCTTGCTCTCTAGAACTCTGGAGAAGCCCTTGGAAACGTATCTTTCCGTATTTTGATTTCTTGACTGTTGCTGCCGTGGGTGCTGATTGTGAGTCCAGGCAAAATGAAATCATTGACGACCTCACTCTTTTCTCCACGTTCTCTGAGGTGGGGATTGGTCCAGTGGTGAGGATTTTCATTTTCTTGATGTTGAAATGTAACCCATATTGAAGGCTGGATGAAAAAAAAAATCATGCTGGGAAAGGTCAGTGAAAGAGAGAAAGACCCCCAGGGAGATGGACTGGCAGAGTGAGCACAACAGCAGGCCTGGCGTGGTGGAGACCGAGGGACGGCGCAGGACAGGGCAGACAAGGCTCTGGTCTGCTCCTCACGACAGCGACAGAACCTAACCTCAGCAACAAGGAACACGATGTCATTCTGAACAGAAGGGAAACCGAAGCAGACTCTCACAGCAGTTGTGATGGAAGCTCTTGGACTGACGGAGTGTGCTGACCTTTGGAGCTGGGATCACGGCTCTCTCACTGTGCGTCAAATGTCCACTCACCCATTTCACCTCGGCTCTGACTTGACCACACCTCTAGGGTTGGTCTTTGTGGCCTGTGTCTGGAGGTCTAGCACACACCAGGCTCTTCGTCTCCTGGAGTTCCCAGGGTCGTCTTTGATCTGTGAGTCAAGTTTAAGGCTTGAAACGACTAACGATGACCTGGAAGATGGTGTAATGGTTGAGTGTCAATGTACTGACATGTGAAAAGGCTTGTTTTTTATTTCAGCCTGGTGTTTCTGTTCTTCAGAAGACTTTGTCAAACAGATTGCTTCATGCTTATTTCTACACAACAGAGAATTTGAGGAACGTCCCATCTCAGAGGAATTTCTCCTTCTGATAATATGGCACAACTTAAACAAAACACAAATAAGTTAGGAGCTGTGTCTGGAAACAGAATCATATGCATGCTTTGTATTATTTTAAACAAAGGGTGCAAATTAGGATCTATTCCATTTTTTTTTAATTTCCCCTTATTCTTCTCTGCCTCACTCTATTCACTCCACTGTCTTACGATGTTCTCAGCAGGCTGTTTTGCCCTGTGAGTCTGTCCTGGGAAGCACTTGGGTGTCTGGGGACCAGATCTCCTTTACATACATCAGCCTTGACCATACTTTGATTTATAGTCTCTGTCTCTGGGGGATTTACACAAGTAGCTCTGGAGTTGCTGGGGCAGGGACTCACTGGAGGCCAGGCTTTCCTCCTGTGACCACCGTGCAATCCCACTGCTGCCTCACTTCTGTATCTGCCTTGGAATTGCCATTTTTTAAAGGTGTATTTTCACATAAAAGATACTTCTAAGCAGGGACCCATTAGCTCCTTGGCTGTTCCCACTGTGGGGTAGAAGCCCACCCTCACCCAGGGTGGAGGCTCTGACCCCTGTGGCTGTCCCGTGTCCTGCCATTTAAGGACCTGTGCTTGGATCTGGAGGCGCTCAGCACCACATTCCAGCCTGCACCCATGGGACCCCTGGGCAGCCAGGCAGGGGTGCCACTGCCAGCGTGGCAGAGAAAGTCTAAAAATAGATGGTGTTACTCGACAGGCTTTGCTGTTGCAACCATCTGCATCTGCAGCCAGGTAGACGGCCTGCCACTGGGTCAAATCCAAGCATTTAGATTTGCTTCTGGAGGATGAGGGCTGCTCCCAGGTCAAATCGGGACTGTGTTCATTCTCAAGCTTGGCAGATCCTGTTACTCAAGTTTTCAGGAAAATACCAGGCTCACAGAGACTCTCTTAGCTGACGCTGGTGCTGAGGCTGCTGCCTCCTTTCCCTCACAGAATCTGGAGGTCTTTCTCTGCAGGAAATCCCCATGTGGGCAGCAGTCATGGCGAGGGGATGTGTGGGCAACCTCTGTGGCTGTGTCTCAGGGCCCGCCCTTAGGATCAGTCCCTGGTAGCTCATTTGCAGACCCATTTGGGATGTTTGTGCTAGGTGGGATCAAAAAGTCCAATGCCCTCAAGACCTGGGCAAGATTTCTGGATTAATGAGATTGGACAGATTATAGAGACAGCTGTAGCTAGAGGCAAAGTATCGGGAAACGACATTTATAGGCATTAATGAGTGAAGACTTTTTTTAATTGCTACCCCCCCCCCCCAAGAAGTTCTTTTAGGCAAGTCTGACTACTGAAGTTGCAGTTACAATCTTTGGCTTTGAGACATTGAGTTAGAACAAAACAGATAATCGAGAAGACATGACTGCTTAGTCAGCTAAGACTGTTCCTTACTTTGCAGCTTTGGTCTGAAAATGGTCCCTCAACCCTAGTTTCCATGGAGTTGCTTTCAATTCACAGCAACCTTACCCAGAACATGACAGAACAGTCCTGGTTGTGGCCATCTTCATGATGCCAATGTGTGTGTAGCCATTGTTGCAGCTAATGTCTCAATCTGGCTCAATGGGGCTTCTCACTGATACCTGGTTTGGTAAATAATAGTGTACCTAACACCAGTTACCTAGTGCTGGTGTCGTAATGGTAAGGAGTTGTGCGGCTAATCCAAAGGCAGGTGGTTCAAATCCAGCAACTGCTCCTCAAGAGAAAGATGGGAAATCTTCTCCCATGTGATTTACAGCCTCAGAAAACCTGCCAGAGAGTCAGGATTCTGAGGTGACAGTCCACAACCACAGTGCCATCAAATACTGTCAGAGAAGTTGCAGCATTACACAGGTGAGAATACAGGGACCACACAGGCGAGTGTCCCAGCACCATACAGGTGAACAACCTGACATGGTGCAGGTGAGAATCCAGGCACCTTGAGTGTCCCAGCTCTGTGCAGGTGAATGTCCTGGCATGGTACAGGTGAGAGTTCAGGTACCTTTCAGATGAGCATCCTTACATGCTGTAGGTGAGTGCTTGTACACTAAGCAAACAAGCATCCTAGTGTCACACAGGTGAACATCTCTGCAGTCAGGTGGACGTGCTGATTCCATGAGCATCCCAGCTTGGCGCAGGAGAGCATCCTGGACAAACTGAACTTTCAGGGCCACAGGGAAAGAGCAGAACCAGCTGCAGGTTGAACCAAATACTGAAGGCACACACCAAGGACCTGGAGAAAGAAACTTCTGGAAGCAATGTTGCAGGCCAGGACCTCTTCTCAAAGCAGCCTAGGGATTCAGCCTCATGCCTGGTGATCTAAAACCCAGGCAGAAAGTGTGAGGGTGGGTTTGGGCATATGTGAGCTTTTGTGTATAGTAACCCTTCTGGCATTTTGATAGCTGCCCCTTGGCCCTCTGTGCACTGGCTCTGCCAACTGAGAGGGGTCTTTGTTCCTGGGGTCTTGCAGGGGGGACAGACGTAAACGCATGCGTGCACAGAGCTTTGCCAACAGCACCACATGGTCTGCAAGCTTGTTGTTGCTCCTTGCCGTTGAATGGATTCCAATTCATGGGAACCCCATGCTTTACAGAGCAGAACTGCTCCTCGGGGGTTTCTCAGCTATCACCTTAATGCAGTCAGATTGCCAGGACTTGCTTCCGTGGTCCTGCTGCATGGGTCGGAACTGCCAACATTTAGGACAGTCTTGCTGTTGCTCAGTGCCATGGATTTAATTTCAAGGCACATCAACCATGTAGGACCAAGGAGTGGAACTGCTCCAGAGGGTTTTCGGGGCCACACCTCTTTACAGATGCAGTCGCTTCATCTTTCTCCCACAGATTAGAGCCACTGGTGGGTTCAAACTGCTGACCTTTGGGTTACCAGCTGAGCCCTGAATCCCAGAGCCACTGGATCTCCTGGGTTAGTAGCTGAGGTTACACCGTTTGCACCTCGCAGGGACACAGATCCTGTGTGAGGCAGAATGGCAAGAAAAAGAAAGTCTCACCTTGTGCTTTGAAGCAGCATTTAGAAAGTGACATGCAGACAAGGAGACACAGGATTCAGCTGCGCTGGAGTTCAGTCCCAGTGTTACTGAATGCCAGGGGGTTTTCCATAGTCAATCGCCAATAAGACAAATGGATTGCAATATCCATAAGTACTTTATTATGTAGATCTGGGAGACAGCAAGTCACCTCTAAGACTGCCTCCTGGTCTAGGAGTGGTCATTGGGTTTTATACTAGGGTGAAACACTAGCTCATTTAACAATGCACTTTTGTCAGTAAAAAAGTAATTTCTACCTCTGAAAAGAACAGTTCACATTTTACTATCAGTAATTCAGGAAGATACAGTTCTCTTCCTGGTAAACAACAGGCAGGTTAAGGTTCAATTTACATATGACCAGAGAACCAGCCTCACCAGGATCTAGGATAGTCGCATTTTCTCTTCTGGAAAACAGACAGATCAAACTACTTTACATGACTAAAGACAGGAAACAGAGAATTTAGAGGTTAAGTAACTCGTTTTGCAGGCTGAATAAAAAGAACTATAGTTTTATAATCGATACATATATAGGGAATTCGGAACTTATTAATACCACACTATCACCAGGCTCAGGGCAGAGCAGAGTTTAGGGATGTTGTACAATAGGGTCGCTATGAGTCACAAGCGACTTGATGGCACATAACAACAACAACAACAACATCACCAAACTGGATCAATGAAGCAAATCCCACAAACAAACAAGTCCCAGGCCATTTCTGTCTCCCAGGGCACAGGAAGCTGTGCCAACGGTACAAGAGTCTACTGAGTGAGCTGTATTGTAGCATGGTGAGAACTTGGGGTCTGAGCTGCGCTGACCCAGGTTAAGGTCTTTTCAGTCACTTGCTATGCATCTGAGAGCTGGACAATGCATGAGGATGGCAGAAGAATTGATGCCTTCCAGCTGTGTTGTTGGAGAAGAGCCCTGAACATCCCATGGTGTTACAGACCGAGGGTAAAGTATATTAATAATTAATAACAAGACAAAACACCAAGAAAGTATAAGTAAATAGAGAGCTGAAAAGACAGGGGGCCAGCAGCTCCAATGACTGAAGCAACAAGTCATGCCTCTCTTTGTATTTATTGAGAGCCAGGGGAAACAAATCATAAGGAGAATTCTCTTGTAAATGAAACCGAATTTTTCTCCATTGTCAACCTAATGCTTTAGCCCAGGAAGGGAATATTTCACATGTATTAACTCTCCCTCTGCAGGGGGACCCTAGCTGTCTCTTGTCTGCAGGAAATAGAGAAATTCCAACTTATAAATTTGTGATTCCTTCAATTCCTGAATAAACATATGTTTTTTCATATAATATTTGGTATGAAATTTGGCTTCTCATAGCATGGACTACCAAAAGAACAAAAAAATATGTTTGGGAGAAGGTGCAGCCAGAGTGCTCCTTGGAGGCAAAGATGATAAACTTTATCTCACATATTTTAGGCATGTTGCTAGGAGAGGCTATTCCTTGGAAAGGGTCATCATGCTTGGAAAGGTGAAAGGGCAGCAAAGGAGAGGAAGAACCTCAACCAGGTGGATTGACACAGTGACTGCAGCAAAGGGCTCAAATGTGTCAGAGATTGTGAGCATGGCACATGATAGCACAGGGCTCAGACTGGTTGTTCACAGGGTTGCTTTGACGCATACTCAAACTTGACAGCACCTGTCAGCAACAAGCATGATGGGAAGGGCTGAAACACCGTGAGTGACCAAAACGTGCCACAGAGACACAGCGAGAGTAAACAAATGCCACTGGGAAAGCTGTCTCTATGGACGTGCCTGACCTGGGGTCACCACACACCTTCAGATTGTAGAAAATGCAGTGTCTAGAAGCCATTGACTGAGGGGCACCTGCATTATTTGCTCTAAAGGTGGTGAGTCTCTTTGAGATGAGAGTGGGCTGAGAAACATCGGGGAGTGGGAAGACTTGTCAGAAGGGCTCATGGGGCAGCTGTCAAGGAGGACAGGGCAGTTCTGCTGGATGACGGGTTGGCTACGTGCAGGTGCTCAGAGAAGACGTCTAGAACGTTCAGAAAAGGAAAACTATGATGAGTTCTTGATCCGGGAAGAACATACTGAATCTGTTAATACTGGACTTTGCTGGGTGATGGGGGTGAGATTGGTGAGATAGCTGGAGAAGGACCTTGAAGGATCCTCGTTGTTGCCCAAAGGAGATACTTTGTTTGTTTTTAAATTTTTTATTGAAATTTTAATGAAAGTTTATGGAGAACTTGGATTTCCATTCATTGTTGCACATTTTTCTCCCTATCCACCCCAGTTTACTTTTCTCTTAATAAAAAATTCTTTCATTGTTGTACGATTTCCTCCCCCCACTCCTACCCCCCCCCACCGGTCCACTTTGCTATGCACCTCTTATTCTGAACTATCGTCATGCAAATAATATATAATTAAATATTCCTTTCAAACAGTTCTTTCCCTCATCTGTCTCAATGCCGTGTACATTCTTTATCCCCTCTTTTCTTAGTTTCCCCCCAATCCCATGTTAGTCCTGTTTTGTAACAGTGGCATTATGCAGTATTTGTCCTTTTGTGACTGAGATATTTCACTCAGCATAATATCCTCCAAGGTTACTCATTTTGTAGAATATTTCATTAGTTTCTTGTTTTTCAGTGCTGTTTAGTATTTCATTTTGTAGCTATACCACAGTTTCTCTATCCATTCATCTGATTTTATTTCCACTTGAGTTGTTTCCATCTCTTTGCTGTTGTGAACAACAAAGCAATAAATATCATGTGCATATATTTGTATTTATTATGACAGAGACTTGAGTTGTTTCTATCTCCTTGCTGTTGTGAACAATGCAGCAATAACCATCGTGTGCATATATTTGTTTGTATTTAGTGTGACAGAGGGGATGGCACGTCAACTAAAATGTACCCAAATCAATGGCTGCACTCTGTTTATGACAGCAGGACCATCTATCTACCCATGGCTTTCTCTGTGATGAACTATCAGATTTTCGGGTGGAACCGGGAAGCAGGCAGGAGGCTGTTCACAGCTTTGCTGGAGAGAGCTGATAAAAAACTATTATTCATTTCAATGAAAGTTGACAGAGACTTTGGATTTCCATTCATTCATTGTTGCACTTTTCTCCCTGCCCAACCTCCCTCACCCCAGTACACTGTTCTCTTTAAAACATAAAAGAAAAATTCCTTCACTGTTTTACAATCCCTCCCCCCAGGGCCACTCCGCTATGTAGCCTTCCTTCTGGACTCCTGTCATGACAATAACATCTAATCACATATCCCTCTTAAACATTTCTCTCCCTCATCTGTTTCAATGCAGTATACATTATTTATCCCATTTTTTCTCAGTCTCCCCCCAACCCCGATGTCAGTCCTGTTTTATATCAGTGGCACTATGCAGTATTTATCCTTGGTGACTGAGATACTTCACTCAACAAGGCTGCATCTTGAAGGGGGAATGCAGTGATAAGACTGGGGGATGCAGAGGAGACCGGCTGGGAGCATCTGGATGCTGGCCTGCTCTGACATGAGGAGGACTCGTGGGAGATGTCTTTCAGCTGGTGGGCTTATATAACTGGGGTGTGGGGGAGCTCTTCCTGGAGGCAGGAAACACATGACGCATTCTAGACTCAGGAGAGAAATAATGAGCACAAGCCATCATGGATGGAGGCTCTTTTAAATCCTTCTCACAAGCAGGCATTAGATCCACAGAGCTGAGGTGGAGAGAGCATGTGTGAGCAGGCAGTGGAAATGTGGGAGAAATCTGAAACAGCTGAAGCCTGAGGTTGACGGAAAGACAAGCAAAGACACACTCTGGGGGTCAGGGAGGGTAGAGCCAGAAACAGAGATGCCAGCCGGGCTGACTGGGCACGCGTGGGGAAGCAGGAGAACAAGGAGAGGCGGCTCTGGAGGGGTGGAGGGCAGAGAAGATGCCTGGAGCAAGGCTGTTTCCAGCGTTTACTCATCAGGCTGTTTCTTGCTACTGATTACGATTCTGCTGCCTCATTTTAGTAAGCCGTGATCTTTCACAAGTATGTATGTACCAGTTACAGGAATTCATTTTCTTGCGTATCTATGTCCAGAAATAAAGAAGCTCCTCAGTGAGGGGAATGACACAGAGGTTGTGACAGTGGATGAATCTGAGACCTGGGCAGAGCTAGGTCCTGTCGTCCGTGACAGCGTGTTGTGAGCTGGAAGCTCAGACATGTTACACAGATCCCGGCACAGCCCTCCTTCATTTCCACCATCAAGGACTTCCCCGAAGTTCTGCCTACACCAGGGAAGTTTTGATGTAAAAAACAAAGCATAAAACTGAAAACATTCACAGAACTAATCCCCAAAGTAGGTTAACCTTGATTTATTTTACTAAATACTGAACAACATGATTTTTTAAAACTATTTTGAACAACTCAATGATAAATAGTATGGTGCCTAGATATTTATCCTGTTATCTGCTCTTTAGTTAAATGAAAATAATAAGAAATAGGATCTATAGTTAAGGGACACGCACATCTCTAAGTTTTAAAATGTCCTCCCGAGAAATTTCAGCATCTGAAAGTTAGACGGTGAGTAAGGGTGATGGAAGAGGACCTGACGCCTCTCCTCCGAGTTTTGGTGTTGGAGGAGAGAACTGCATATCCATGGGCTACCCAAAGAGCAGCTATGTCTTGGAGAAAGCACTAAAGAATGTGAGCTAATGTTTCATCGTCCTTGTCTCTAAGGAATACTCTAGACAAATTTGTTTGAATTTTCTGGAAATCTACAGAATATTCTATACTTTTGCCAACACCACCATTCTAAGGTATTGATTGTTCATCTTCATTCATGAGAACAGACATGTCCATTTTATTAAATCGCTACACTTTTGATATGGGAAAATAATATTATTTTTATTTCCCTAATTAGTAGTGAATTTAATGTTACAAACACGCTGAATTGATTCCAAACAATGGAAAAATACTTAGCGGCAACAGCTGTGTGGTCCAGAGGCCACACTCACGTCCTGAGCACACCATCTCACTTTTGTTCCCATCACTGATGAGAACTCGAATGTTGGAGATGGAGAATGTCTTAGTCACCTGTTGCTGCTGTAACAAAACACAGCAGAGAGAAGGGAACAGGACCGTCTGTACTGCCTCACACAGCTGGGGGCGAAAAGTCCAAATCAGGGTCTCGGACACGCTGCTTCCTCCTGAGAGGCCCTCTTCTAGCTTTTGGCATTTGCTGGCCATTCTGGGCATTCATTTGCTTGTGGACAGGACCTACTGTGACTGCTGTCTCAACACTCTAGGACCTTTGTGTGTGAATCTATGTTTGTTCTGCTTTTTTTATGAGATGCCTCTCAGATGAGGCCCCACCCGGCTCTGGAGTGACTTCAATAATCTAACAAAAGGAAACCTTGTTCCCAAAGAAAATCAGCTTCATGGTTATGAGGGTCAGGGCTTTCAAAATAATCCATAACAGGGCAGGTAAGACTCTGAAAGGGTTTGTTCCCAGGTCACACAGAAGGCAGAGATCTATTTGGTCTTAAATTCAACAAACCAAGATGTTCAAGCTATCTCAGTTGGTGCCTTTGGTTAGTTTTTCTTTGAAGTTTGCTTATCTTTCCATTTCTAAGTGTTCTTAATTCACACAGAGTGATGAGGAGCAATGATGTCAGTCTTGAGACTAAGGTGCACACGATTCAGACCATGGTCTTTGCAATTTTATGCTATGCATCAGAGAGCTGGACAATGACTAAGGATGTGAGAAGAAGAATTGATGCTTTTGAGTTGTGGTGCTAGAGAAGAGTACTGAACACACCATAGACTGCCAGGAGAACAAATAGGTCTGTCTTGGAGAGGGTGAAACCAAGTTTCTCCTTGGAGGCAAGAATTTTGAAGCTCTGTTTCACATTCTGTGGGTACGTGGCCAGGAGAAACCAGTCTTTGAAGAAGGATATCATGGTTGGAAGGGTAGAGGAACAGCACAGGACAGGAAGGTTCTGAATGAGATGGATTGACAGGATAACTGGGGCAATGGGATTACAGCAGGACTGGCTCAGGATAGGGCACGGTTCACAGCTGTTCTACATAGGGTCGCTAGGAGTCGCAGGTGACTCAATGGCACCTAACAACAACAGCAACAATTCCTTCAGAGACTTGCATAAACTCTGTGTGTTATAAAGTTCAAGCTTTAACTTTGTGAAGTGACTTCTCATTTGCCTTTGCCTGTGCTCTGGTGTCCCAGTGAGGAAGGAGTTGTGCGTCCCTCCCAAAGGCAGGCAGGTCACGTCCACCCGATGCTCTTCGGAGGAGTGATGGACACTGTTCTGCAGCGTGATTTACAGACTGAGAACTTGCTGGTGGGCCAGCTATGACTCAGTTCCAAAACAACAGCAATGACCATATAATGTGTTGTTTTAAATATTTATGAAGGCAAATTTATCACTTTTTCTCTCTCTTACAAACGCCATGTCTACAGCCATGGGGAGACATGCCTTCTCTGCTTCAGCTTGGAAACACAGAGCACTGAGGACCCGCTGGGCTCCTGTCCAGCTCTTGTTCCTCTTCTCTGAGGACTGCTAGTCCTCTCCCAGCTCTATAACACGAGCTTCAGAAGATTGTGGCACTCACTGAACCACAGCCCTGGGCCAGATCCCAGGGCGAGCTGGGGATCATGGGAAGCAGAGGACGTTTTGTTATGGCATGAAGTCATTAGGGGGTTAGGAGTGGTGTTCTTTAGGGATCCCTGGTCCTCACTCTGTGGATTCCACCAACAAGCTGAGAGATAGTTCAACAGTTTACTGGGGAGGCTGTCATTCCATGGGCGAGGCATCTCCAGGTGTGGTGCCCTGGGATTACCAGGGGTTTGGGGCATCTCAAATTATCCTTGGACCCAAGCACTGCCAGATTCTCTGGTAAGCAAGATAAGTGCATGTTACATGTGATGAATTACCAATCTGTAGTGAAAATATGTTTTTTCACCACATCAAAGATTCGATCTCTACGTGTATTTGGCACCTACCTCTCTCCCATCTCCACAGCACCTCCCTGCAGAACCACAGCTTCTTTTCAGGTTTGCAGTCCTTGACAATGATGGAATACCCAGCCAGCAAGGTAAATGGAAACTTGCCGGTGTTTACTAATCTGTAGTGAACAGGCTCACGTGAGTTTTACATCAAAGGTGTGGTGGTCAAATTCTTGCGTGCGGCTGAGAATTTGTTAAAGATTAGTGAGTTCACCTGCACTTTCCTTGCTTATTAGATTCCAGAAGTTGATCTGAGTCACACAAAATAGGTAATCGTTTGGCTGGGCTATGCTTTAGAAATTTTGTAATATAATTTGGCAGTTACACAATGATGTCATTACTGCATATAATTCGATCTGATGTAATCAGTTAATCAATTGTGAGGATACTAGGGTGGAATGAAACCACCTCAAGTCATAAACCTGATTGGATGTAAGGGGGGATCCATCAAGGTGTGGATAGCACCAAATTTTACCTTACAGGAGGTGAGGAGAGAGAAATGAACAGAGAAAGAAGGATCTGATTACAACCAAGACTGAAGGGCTAGGAATGGAGCATGTCCTTTGAACCCATATTCCTCATGCTGAGAAGCTCCTAGACCCAGAGGAAGATTGATGTCAAGAAACATGGAGCCCTTCAAGGAATGTCAGGGCCATGGATGCTGAAAGGAGATAAGCTCCTTCCTCAGGAACAAGAAGACAGCTTCCTCCCAGTGCTGGTGCCCTGAATCTGGACATCTAGCCTCTCCCACCACAAACAATAAACTCCTGTAACATCACCACTTGCGACATTTCTGTTATGGTTGCACTGAGAGACTAAGACATTGGGTAGTCTACCTCTGGTCCCAAAAACAAATGGCCAATGCAATTCTGTATGGAATGCTAGCAGGGAAAGACACAATGGGACACAGCAACAATAGCAACATGGGCGAACAAAGCATCTGTCCCCAGCCATGGTCTTCAATGACACAGTGCTCAGCTGTGGGCATTCCCTGCAGCCACCTCGTGTGAGGCACAGAAGAGGAGACCATCAGCATCTCACGTCTGTCCTTTGTTTCTTGAGGCCGCAGTGTAGGCATCTTCTTCAGGGCTCAGAAGATGCTTTATTTGGTTGAAGTATGTTGGCAGGCTGGGAGGATTTCACTCCAGTCCTTGTAAATTTTACAAGTAGCCTGGAAGCCATTCTGCAAATGACTAGACTGCTTAGTATGCGGCTAATCTGGGAGTCTGCGAAATTGCATTGTCCAAGCCTCATTCGTCATCTTCCGCCCTTGCTTTTATCCAGCCTCAGAAGACGAATGCTAGAGAGAAAAGAAATATATGAATGTGGAGAGAAGGGGACGTTGAGAGAGAAGAAGGGAAAAGACGAAAAGAGGAGAAGAGGGAAAAAAAAGAAAAAAGAAAAACAAAGTGAGGGAAGAGGACTTATTCACCCACCACTGTTGAATGGGTTCTGACTCAGTGACCCTATAAAACGGAGGAGAACTGCCCCATAGGGTTTCCCAAACTGTAACTCACAGGAGATTCTGACTCTGCTCCCTGGGAGCAACCGGTGAGTTCAAATCATTGGCCTTAAGGGGAGCAGCCAGATCCTTTAACCGCTGTACCACAAGAGGTCCTTAGAGGTTGCCCATATTTACAATCTAGTGTGTTAATTATCTGAGACATGAGTATTTTAATATGAGATGTGAACTAGGAATTTTTATTTTCCCCAAAAAATTACTGCACAGTTATCCCAATACCATTTGTTGATGTGCTGTCCTAACATCTCGCTATAAACACCTGTCTTTCCCATTAAGCTTTCAACACACCAGAGTCTGACCCATGACACTGGGTGTTTGAGGTTTTCTACTAGAGAATTGCTCAAGTTTCTGCTGGAACGGCGGGTGGATTCAAACCGCTGGCCTTTTGGCTCACAGCACACTGCTACATTGAGGTTCCTTTACAATATTCATAACTGTCATTTATTTCTCTTATATTATTGGACTTTCCAGAACTTATGAATGGGACATCCTACTAAGCAACTGTGTCTTCCCTGGAAATGACTCATTGACTGATGTTTGATTTTAGCCTTTGTTTTCAAAATGTAATCATCCTTATTTCAAAATATTTTTTCTAGTTTACATAATTTTTTTAAATGAGGAATTAATGTTGGCTTCTATGAAAACCAACTGCTTCAGGTTGAGAGTGACAGCTCAGGAAATGTCCTGGGAAATTTGTTCTAGTCTTTTCATTATCTCTTCTCAAAGCAGGGCAGTTCTGTCTTGTGATTCACGTTCAAGAATCTGCGATGGATTAGAATGAGGGTTGACTTATCTAGACCACAAAAATGTACACTAGCATTGCCACATCTTTCATCTGAAAGCAAGCTCATAAAGATAATCCCTTCCACAAAAATATCCTAGGTATGTGTCCATTTAACAAGGTTTTCCTTAAGTCTTTGATTGCACTGCGCACAAGTCACTGTCTTTTTTTTTTTTCTTCATTGTCTTCTTCTTCCTCAATAACTGACCTCCCAGGTCCTGTGATTTCAGAAGACTTCTCTATCACTCTCACATTCCACAAAAAGCCCTCCTACACATTGGGAAAGTGCCCCATTTAACTTCGAATTGGTTTTGTTCCTGGGTGTGTCCCTCATAGACCCAGATGCCTTCTTGGTCAACACACATGAGTAGGACAGAGAGAGTACAAGAAGTGTTGGCTGCTGGGTGGTGAAGGACATTGGGATAGAATTAGGGACCACATAGGAGAAGACCCCTGATCATATTACTAAAGATTGAGTATGCACTTCTGAAAATCAGTGAGTGAAAACTTCGTGGATTGATCTTAGCACTCAGCAGCCCGCAGCTGCCATGGGAATGATGTGGACTGGGTACCATTTCATTTCACTGCCCGTGGAGTTTCTATGAGTGGGGAGGTCCTTGATGGCAGCTAACAACAGACTGAAGTTACTAATGATGCTTTTTACACAGATTGGCTATCAGCACTCTTGGTGGCAACACTAAAGAGATGAAATGATGAATTGAATGAGGCAAACCCTCTGCCAAGGACCTCTTTGCTTAGACACTAAAGTTTGTCTGCCTCAGGTCATAATATTTTTAATTACTTCATAACTGTCTTAAAGGTAGACAATAAGACTAAGAATGCCTTTTAATTGTGGTGTCAAAGAGTATTATCATAATAATAATAACATTGATTTTAAACTTGTTTACTGAAAGTGAAGAGGACTTAAAATACTTGCTGTTTATAGTACTATTCCGTATTAGTCCAGTTGCTTGGATTTCTATTTTCTTTACTTTGGCATAAGCTATACTGAAGACACCAGCAGTCAGGAAATAAAAATATGAGTTGCTTTAGGAAGGTCTGCTCTCAGGGACTTTTCTAGAGTGCGGAAGAGCAATGATGTCAGTCTAGAGACTAAGGTGCACTGATCCAAGGCATGGTCTTCTCAAGAGCTGGACAGTAACAAGGATGACAGAAGAAGAATCGATGCCTTTGAGTTATGGTGCTGGAGGAGAGTACTGAACATACCATGGACTGCCAAGAGAACAAACAGTCTTGTCCTGGGAAGGGTAAAACCAGGCTGCTGCTTGGAGGCAAGGATTCTGAAACCTTGTCTCACACACTTTGGGCATGTTGCCAGGAGGGACCAGTCCTTGAAGAAGGACATCATGCTTGGGAGGGTGTAAGATCAGTGCAGGAGAGGAAGACCCTGGATGAGATGGATTGACACAGTGACTGTGACTTTGGGGTCAGGTGTGTCAGAGACAAGATTGGCTCAGGACATGGCGGGATTCAGAGCTACTGTTCACGGGGCCACTGTGAGTCATAGATGCATATAACAACCAAATAGTGAAGACGATAGTCTGGGGTCTTCACCTGTAAGTGCTAAGTATTCTTCACAAAGCCGTGCTATTTGCATATCACTGGCTGTGGATGAAACTTCCTCCAGTCCTGATGTCACATTCTTCTTCATATAGTTCAGCATACAGATTGAACAAGCACAATGGAAGTACACAACCTTGACCTTTCTTGATTTTAAACTAGGAAGTGTGGATTCCCCAGCATAGTGTTAGCCTGGCTGCAGCTAAAATCAGAATCCAGACAGGACTAAGCACCCTCTGCACACAGAGAATTCCGCCCAGCCCCCGACCAGTGTCTGAACTTTGGTCTTAGTTCAACGATTAAGCTGACCCATTGTTTTGTTGGCAACACTGAAGTATAAGGAAAATAGAGTCTCTGGAGATTGAACTTTTTGAGGATGACTGGCTTAAACTAAATTAAAAACCATAGAGAGACAAAGAAAGGGGCCTTTTCACAGGGCTAAGCTGAGAGGACCTCTGCCTCAGCCTTCCCTCTTTTACAGAATTCATTTCCTTGTGTCCCTGCTTTCTTTCTTTGTTCGGTTTGCAACCAGAAAGGATCTTCTCTTTCTGTTGTCTGTCTGTCTGTCTCTGAACAGATCTTACGTGAGCTCTCACTCTGTTATCCCTAATTTTTATGATATACACTCTCGAATGACTGCATTCAATAAGATATAGATACATATTTTTTCTGGTATATATTCTCGGTTTTCAGCCAGAATACAATTAATGTCAGCAATAATACATGTTGTTACATGTCCTCTTCTGACTCCAGCTAGAATTTCTGGCAGTTCTCTGTCCGTGTACTGCTCTACTGCAACCATTCTGAATCATCATCAGGAAGATGTTATTTATGTGAGTCACATGATTGATGTTATTCTGCTGGCTTCCTCCTCTTTGGAACGACCACAAATAGGAATCTCTTCAGCTGATTGATGGGCCAGATAACTGTCCTCCAGATTTGTTGGCAGACAAGTGAATACCTCAGCACTACATTCATTTGTTGAAACATTTCAACTGGTAGTACTTCAATTCCAGGAGTCTTGCTTTCACCAATGCCTTCTGTGCAGTTTAGACTTTTTCCTTAAATACTACTAGTTCTTGGTCATATGCTACTTCTTAGTGAAGTGATTAAAGATCAAGAAATTATTCCTAGGACACTGACCCAGGGTACTCCTTCCACTTTTTTTTTTTTATATTTCCTGAATCATTCATTATTTTGTCCATAAAATCTTTCAGTATTGCAACTTGAGGCTTGAATTTTTTTCCTTCAGTTCTTTCAGCTTGTGAAACACTGAGTGCATTCTTCTCTTTTTTCCTACTGACTCCAGGTCTTGTTTATTTCAGTATATATTTTACTTTGTCTTCCTGAGCTGCTTTTTGAAGTCTTGTATTTAGCTATCTTACTTTATCATTTTCCCATTTGCTTTATCTTCTCCTGTTCTAGATTAAACTTCAAAGTTTGTTCTGACATCCACTGGGTCTTTTCTTTCTTTGTTTATTTTTATTTAATTTTTTTATAATTGCATTAGGTCATTTTATTTATGAGTTATGTTTGTGAGAAATAAGCACAAAATTTGAGAAGTATACACAGCAGGTTTTACATTACATGCATTAGTGTGTGTGTGTGTGTGTGTGTGTGTGTAGGTACAAACTCTTCTTAATTTTATTTTATACTTGTGCACTTACAAATGAACTTTAACACCACCCCCCGCCCCCCGCTTCCTGTATGATGTCCTTGATGTAGAATCATAACTGGTCTGCCCATTAGTCACTACTGTTCAATGCATCAAGTCTGATCTTGGGATGGACTCTAAATTCAGATTGGATGGAACGAGCGATTTTACTTTATTCTCATGGATTTGTTGGACTTTTCTTCCACTTCAGTTGGACTTTTTATGAGTAATTGGTTTATTCCACAGTTAATCTCTGGCTTGTTCTGACTGATGATTGTAAGTTTCTCCACTAGTCTCTTTCCACAGATGCAATAAGCTTGATTTCACAATCAAGGATAGTGTGTGTATTAAGTTCTTCAATTATTTTTATTTTTTACCTCTTGACTAATTTAAAATTTTATTTTATATAGTCTTCTAATTTTCATAATGGAATATTTTTCACACTGGTTGTTGTTGTTATGTGCCTTTGAGTTGCTTGCTACTCATAGCAACCGACTGTACAAGAAACCTAAGCCCTACTCTTTCCTGTGCCAACCTTACTGTCTCTGCCACACCTACTCCCATAACCTCAATCACTGAATCGATCCATCTCATCGAGGGTCTGCCTCTCCTGTGCTGTCCCTCCACTCTCCCAAGCATTATATTCCTCTCTAAGGACTGGCGCCTCCTTGCAACACCCCTGACTTCGGAATCCTTGTCTCCAGTTTCACCCTCTCCAGGACAAACCTGTTTGTTCTCCTAGCAGTCCATGATATAGTCAACACTCTTCTCCAGCACCACAGCTCAAAGGCATCAATTCTCTTTCTATCAACCCTAGTCAATGTCCATCTCTCGAAACACATAGCACGCAATTGCGAAGACTGTGGCCCGGATCAGGCACACCTTAGTCTCCATCCTGATATCATTGCTCCTCAGTACCTTGGAGAGGTCCCTGGCAGCTGACTTTCCCAATGCAATTCAGCTCTTGATTTCCTGGCTGCTGATACCAAGAGTGTTGCCTATGGAGCCAAGCAAACTAAAACTGTTAGCTTAGCTATTTCACGACATCTTTCTAAATGTAAAAATACTTGTGTTGCTGTTGTTAGGTGCTGTCGAAGCCGCTCTACCCTCATTGTTGCAGACACTACAATCCATAGTGTTGATGATTGTTCAAACATTTTTGTTTGTTTTTTCCCTTCCTTTTAAAATTCACTTTGTAGATTCCAGGCCTGTGACTTTTGGTTTATTTCCATTGCTGTTGTGTTAGCCTGTTTCCTTTGAAGACTTTGGTTTATCAAAACGTAGATGTCTGATGGAGGAAGCGTATGGGGACCATCTGTGAGGCTGGCACATGACTCTTTGATATGGTCCTTCTGGAACTCTACGTGGAAATGAGGAAGTTGTACAGAGCCTGTGGCAACCTTGACTCATTGGGGTCACGGCAGCACAGAGCTGAGTTAGGAGCCAGTCCGCATCTTCTGAGCACATTAATGCTCTCCTTTTGGAAACAGGTCATGTTGTGCTAATGATCACCAGGCTACCATCCCATTTACGATCAGATAGAGATACCACGACAGCACCAGAGAGCGGAGGTGAACCGTGGACGAATATGAAACTGAGCTGACTGCTGCTACCTCTTCTCCCCATGGAGCCAGAGTTGCAGTCCTTTCTCCAAGCTTGCTGGAGGACTAGTGGGAGGCGGACATCGTAATTGGCAGGAATAACAGAGCATTGCAATACTGACTTAGTGCTCACAGGCTGAAGGTCCTACAAGCATATTTGAGAAGTTGTCCTGATTGAAAACTGGCCTCTTGTTTGCAACCAGATTGTAATCTGTTGACTTCCCTCGTGGTCCACATACCTGTTAGTATCATCTCTGAGCTCTGTGTGGCCATGGCAACAGATTTGTGAGCCCAGTTAGGAGCAGGGAGAACCCTCTGAGGAATGTGGATGACGATGTGTCTGATCTCATGGGAATTGGTTTTGTGGTGGTGGTGTTCTTGTGAATGGGATCTGTCCTTCCTTTTGGATTTAATGAAATACCAATT
>NW_006399877.1:3169545-3171006 GCF_000299155.1 Elephantulus edwardii
TATAAAGAAGAACATAGTGCTAGGATTGGAGGAAGATTCATCAACAGCCTGTTTTGTGAGTGACACAATTTTATTTGCTGTGAGTGAAATAGAGGAAGCACTGACTGAAAAAGATCAAAGACTACAGCTTTCAGTGTGGATTACACATCAACACCAAGGAAATAAAAATTCTCACCATCAGTAGGCAATAAATAGCAGATACAAGGAGAAAAGGTTGGAATTGCCCATTAGTTAAATTTACTTGGATTCACAATCAAGATATCAAAGATATGTTGCATGGGGCAAATCTTCAAAGACCTCTTTACAATGCTGAAGGTCAAGGATGCCATGTTAAAGGCTAAGGTGCGTGCATCTCAAAGCATGGTATCTCCCATTGTTTGATATGCATGTGAAAGTTAGACCATGCATAAGGAGGACCTAAAAAGAGTTGATGACTTTGAATTGTAGTGTTGGTGACGAGTACTGAATATTCACAAACTGTAGAAAGAACAAACAAATCTGTCTTGGAAGAAATACAATCACAGTGCTCTTTAAGCGCAAAGATGATGAAGTGTCATCTTACATACTTTGAACATGTTGTCAGAAGGTACCAGTCCTTGGAAAAAGATACTGTGCTTAGAAAAGTGGAGGGTCAGGGGAGGGGAGGAAGACCCTGAATGTGGTAGACTGACACAGTAACAGCAGCAGTGAACTTGAGCATGGTGGCGACTGTGAAAATGGTGCAGGACAGAGCAAGCTTCCCATGTGTTGTTCATGAGGTCACTGTGGGTCAGAGGGAACTTGATGGAACTAACAGCAGTAACAAGTGAAGCATAGAAACAAGAACCTGTAGAAAATGAAAGAAAAGGATTTGCAATTGCCAAAGACGACTCCCAAATTAACTTTCTTTTTAAAACAATGAATAGGAGAAGACTTTATCTACTAAACACTCAAATTTAACAGGTACCACTCTTTGTACAAGTAATTACTCTAGTGCAATGTTCAACAGAGCAGCACACAATAAATGCTGGCAAAGTTATGGAGAGATTAAAACCCTTATTCAGGGGCAGCTCTGGTGGCCTAGTGGCAAGAAGCTGTACTACAATCCCAGAGGTGCACAGTTCAAATCCACCAGATGCTCTGCCAGAGAAGGAGGGAAAATTTCCCTCCTGTACCAGTCAGATCTGATTTGACGGTACACACACACAATAAATAAACTTAAAAAAAACAGACAACAAACAACAAAAACCCTTATTCACTGTGTGTGTGTGGGGGGGGAGTACAAAGTGGTGCAACCACTGTGGAAGGCAGTTTGGTGCTTTCTCAAAGAGTTGGAAATAGAAAATCCATTTGACCCAGCAATGCCACTACTAGGAATATACCTTATAGAAACCCAAACCACTGTTCAAACAGATATATGCACACCCATGTTTATTTCTGCATTATTTACAATAGCAAAGAGATAGAAGCAACCCAACTGCT
>NW_006399877.1:3171467-3171976 GCF_000299155.1 Elephantulus edwardii
GACCAGAATATATTTCTAGTATGTGAAACTAATTATAAAAATTATAAGACAGAGTGGCTACTGTAGTAGCCTTGAATCAGCTCTGTGTATTTTTTTTCTGTTTAGTCCTAAATCATCTAATTTTCAATTTGCTATGATGATAGATTTATCAATTAGTGCAACTTGAATATGATTGAGACACATGAAAACAGCTGAAGTCCCAGAGATTGTGTTTTGTCATATTTAAAATAAAAACATAATTTTGGCTTAGTTTGTGAACTAGAATCCAAATTAATTAAGAACAGTAGTATTAGCTGTTTTGCAAGATGAAGTGAAGATATGCACAGTTCTCTACCCAGCATTTGCACTGTGTACGTAACTGAAAGTTTTGAAAGCATGAGTTCTACTAAATATTAATCATTGTGCAATTCATCATATCAGAAAACATTCCAAAGAAACATTAAATCACAGAAGTGCTTCAGAAGTTTACTGGATATCTGAGATCTGTTTTGTGTAACTATATAGTACAC
>NW_006399877.1:3172526-3225309 GCF_000299155.1 Elephantulus edwardii
TGGCTTCATGTGCATTTAATTCTCTTTGTGATTTACTTCCTGGTAATTTTCAATAAAGACACAGAGAAGCTTGACTTGGGGTCTTCAGTCGAGAACTGCTGGCCCCCTGTTTTATGCTCTCTGCTCTATCACATTCCTGGCTGTTTGTCTCTTTATTAATAATTACAAAATTATTCCATTCTTTGGGACCCTTGGTCTGCAACAGTACACTACCATCAACACATTTGAATCTTGCATGAAAAGAAAGGGAAACGTAGATAAACTTCTTTCAAACAGATTTTGCTTTTTAAACAAGGTGGATATAGATGGTAAAGAAAGCATGTAGGCTTCCAAGAAATTGGTGGCGGATTATCTTGATGACTTTAATGCAAACTTCTGTAGAGAAATATAACAGTTTCATTTTTACGTGAGAACTAAGTTTTACAGATTCAGGAAAGAGAAATTTTATCCATTAGGCATGTCTGATACCACAATAAAAGATAAAATAGCATGTGTATTTCTCAATGTTGGAATTATTTTAGGAATCTTCTGGGTTTTAGTGATCACAAATTGCACAAAAGTAAGCTCACTTTTATCCCTAAAAAGACTCAACATCCTTCAGGAAACAACATTAAAGAACGAGCTGATTAATCATCCTGAACGTGTGTAAGAGGAGATGTTGTGCAGCAGCTTGATTAGATGAAATGACTGAAGAATGTGGCAGAGCAGTGAGCAGAAGGAAATATTTATGACTATGGTAGAGATTACAGCTCTATAGGATAAGAATATAATATTTTGTAATATTTATAATATTGTTGTTAAGTGCTTTCGAGTCATAGATGACTCATAGCGACCCTATGAACGAAAGCCCTCGACACTTGGGTGACCTTCATCCTTTCTCCAGGGTCATAGGGTTTCTGGAGGCAAGCTATTTCAGAAGTGGATGCCACTCCTGTTTCCAAGCTTGTTTTTATCGGGTTGCTCCACCAAACACTGTCCACCATGGGCAACCATTCTTGCATTTGACACGTCAGTGTTACAGTGTTCAGCTTCACAGTGACCACTAGTTACCTCTGTCCAGCAAGTGGACAGACCAGGGTTACATGATCTAGAAGAATGTTTGACTAAAACCAATGAAAAACAGGCCTGAGGGCTGCAGATTAAAGTTACCCACCACTATTATCATTAAATTTTTAGAAATATTACCATTAAATATTTAGAAAATATTTTCATGTAAGCTTACAAATGATACAATTTGTATTGGTTTTTCCTACAAACATCCATGCATTTTGCTTTATAATGTTAATGACAATTGATTAATTGTATATTTGTTTTATAACTCTGGACCTTTTTCTAGGAGAGGCTATTCCCTGGAGAGGGACATCATGCTTGGAAAGGTGAGGGGACCTCAAAGGAGAGAAAGACCCTCGATCAGATGGACTGACACAATGACTGTAGCAATGGGCTTACTTGTGCTGGGAAATGTGAGAACGGCATAGGATAGGACTGGGTTCAGACCTGTTGTTCATAGAGTCAATATGAGCTGTACTTCAGTTGATGACACCCAACAACAACAAGAATGTAGTTACAATGTCTGATCATATCCTTATTATGTATTTCCTTCTCTTTCACCCAACTCATTTACCTGTTAACTTTTTTTTCAATGTCAAACTATTAATTTAATTTTATTATCATCTTAATGAAGAATTAAAACAATTTGGTTATTATCATCTGAATTTCTTCTCTGGCTTCAATCCATATTGAAGACTACATACAGTCCTTGACGTTCTGCAGCAAGTGAGTCAGTTTCAGCAAGCCAGGTTGTGTCATCTGCATAACATAGGTTGTTGATGAGTCTTCCTTCAATTCTGATGCCACATTCCTCCTCATAAATCCCAACTACCTAAATAATCTGTTCTGAATATCATTGAAAAGGTATGGAGACAGGATGTATCCCTGACACACTCCCTTCCTGATTTTGAACCATGCAGTGTTTCCCTGCTCTGTTCTGAGAACTGCTTCCTGGTCCAAGTATAGGTTTAACTTATGAACAATCAAATGTTCTGGGATTCCCATTCTTCTCAAGGTTAACTACCACAATTTGTTGTGATTCACACAGTCAAATACCTTCACATAGTCAATGAAACACAGACAGACATTCTTCTGGTGCTCTTGCTTTCTGCCAAAATCCATCTGACATTGGCAATAATTTCTCTAGTGCCATGACCTCTTCTAAACTCAGCTTGTATCTCTGGTAGTTCTCCCTCAATGTACTATTCCAGTCGTTTCTGAATAATCTTCAGCAGGATTTTGCTTGTGTGTGAAATGAGTGACACTGTACAATAATTTTCACACTCTGTCGGGTCAAATTTTATTTGGAATGGTACTAAATAAAGATGAATCTTTTCCAGTCGGTTGGCCAGGTAGTTGTCCTCCAGAGAAGTAACATACAGATTTTTTGATAGGTAGCATACTGAAAATACCCCAAAGGGTTGATAGATGTTAATATCAGATGAAGGATCCCTGTTGGGGGTTGGTTAAGTTCTCAGCTGCTCCCTGATGGTGGTGGTTCATACCCACCCAGAAGCTCTGAGGGAGAAAAACAAGGAAGTGCACCCACAAAAGATACAGTCTTGGGGTGTCTGTGTGGCAGCTTTACTCTGTCCTACAGTGTTGCTTGGAGTCAGAATCCACATGAATATAATGGGTTTGGTTTTCAGAAAAAGTACTGTATTGTAGAGACTAGAAAGCTGGTTTGATCACATGTAAATGTATACAAATATGATATATATAGATGGAGGGCTGACTAGTACACATTTGATGGGTCATCACCCTTGAAAGGGCCCAGGCCCAGGGCTCTCCTGTAGTAAATGCAAGAATGTGACTCAGACAAGCCTGGACTGGAAGACCTGGACTGTTCACATGGCAAAGAGAAGACACAAAATAGGATGCCATTGATAAGAGGTCCTTTTAAAGTTGAGAACCAGATCAAATTCCATTTACATGGAAGAAAACGAGACCAGCTACACAGGGCTGGACTGGGCTTGGTTCTCTAACCAGATATATTCAGGACCAGACTGCATAAACACTTGGGTGGGGGAGCCTGCAGCTGGGAGCGTGACCACAGGGCTTTGATGCTCTCTGAGTGTTTACCCAGGAAATACTATTTGGCAGAGATGAAAGTCATGCTGGGCTTTGAAGAATAAGGAGGCTTTCAGTCCTGGGATGCCTGAGGTGTCTCTAGAAGTCATCAAGGGGCAGAACAAGCTGAAAAAGAATCAGAAGAGAGACACAGGAGCGTGACAGGGATGGATATCAGCTTTATCAGAAGACCTGTGTTTGTGGACGTGATGATGAAACTCCAGTTGTTGACTCTGTCTTGTTCAACAGCCTTTCTCCCTACTGCATATTGACGTGGTTGCTCACGTGCCCGCCCCTGGAATCATGAATGTGTTATTTTACACAGCAGAAGGGGAACCAACCTATGGTCAGCTGCCCAACACTTAACACCCTGTGCCCCAGGCCGCTTATCCACGCCACTGCTGACCAGTCAGTTCAGACCCACGGTGACCTCCAGGAGCTTTCCAAGACTGTAAACTTTTAAGGGAGGAGAGTCCACCTTTCCCCTTAATTGGTTGATGGATTTGAACTGGTAGCTTTTGATTAGCAGCCCAGCACCTAATACATTATATTATACCACCATGGCTCCTTTAAATGAAGATTCCCTGAAAGTGCTAAACAGAGCTAGTGAGTAAATAATGAAGGGATGATGGGCACTGAACAGAAAAATGGAACTGGGCAGGAGAAGGGAAAGGGGGGTGTGTGTGTGTGTGTGCTGGAACAGGTCTGTGCATGTATGTGTGTGTTAGAAATGGTGCTGAAGATGTGAGCGGTCTTTGAAGACAGGAGATGAGAGTGATGATATTGATTGTGATTCCCCATGAAAAACCCCAAACTCAAGGCCATTGCCGTCGAGTCCACGCTGACTCAGATGACCCTCCGGAACAGAGTGGGCTGTCCGTAGGAATCTCTGTGGACATTTGTTATTGCTGCTGTTTCCTGTCGAGTCAGAACTGACCCACAGCTGACCCTCCAGCAGGTTTTCAGTGGCACTTGAACTGCGTGGGCGGAGACTGCCCATCCTCCTCCCGCACAGCACCTGGTGGTTTTGAACCATGTGGTTTCAGGATCGCAGCGCAGTTTCTTACCAGTGGTCCATCTTCTGCAGTGGCTGGTGAGTGTGAACGCAGACCTTTTGATCATCAGTGAGCACATAATCACTACACTTCCAGGGTTCTCTATCTCAGGAAGAAGGAATAAAAAATACAAAGGCTCAGAGAGAAATAATTTGGTTTGGGCAATTCAACTTCCTTTGACTCTTCCCCATTGTCTTCATTCCATTTATGAGGAACCCTCATTTTTAATTTTTTTTTATTATCATTAATTGTAATGAAAATTTATAGAGACTTTGGATTTCCATTCATTCATTGTTGCACTTTGCTCCCTGCCTACCCCTTTCCCCAGTTCTTTTCTTTGAAGAGTAAAAGAAAAATTCTTTCACTGTTATACAATCCCTCTCCCGAAGTCCACTCCACTGTGCAGCCTTCGCTCTGGACTCCTGTCATGACAGTAATACCCAGTCACATATGCCTTTTAAACAGTTCTCTCCCTCATCTGTTTCAATGCAGTAGACATAATTTATCCCATCTTTCTCAGTCTTCCCCCCAACCCTGATGTCAGTCAGTTTTACAACAGTGGCACTATTTGTCCTTTTGTGACTGAGGTATTTCACTCAGCGTAATGTCCTCCAGGGTCACCCATTTTGTATATTTCACAAATTCTTTGTTTTTAAAAGTAGCATAGTATTCCATTGTGTGACTATACCACAGCTTCTCTATCCATTCATTTATTGATGGGCACCTAGGTTCTTTCCAACTCCTTTCTATTGTGAACAAAGCCACGATAATCATATGTCTGCTTGGGTTGTGGTTATGGTTTCTTTGGGGTATATTCCCAGTAGTGGAATTGCTGGATCAAATGGTATTTCTATTTGCAACTTTTTGAGAAAGCGCCAAACTGCCTTCCATAGTGGTCACACCATTTTATGCTCCTACCAGCAGTGAATAGTGCTAGAATCAAGGGCTATAAACTTCATTAAAGAAAAGCTTGGAAGAACTCTAGAAGTCCTAGTCCTCATTTATCCTTCTTCTTCTTATTATTATTTTTGTATGGCCACTAACTTTAGTTTTAGATATGGGTTATGGCAGAGATTTCCACAGGTGCAGTTTAAGCAGTCAGCTCAAGTGGCCCTCTTGGACTCGTCACTTCCAGAACACAGAAGAGAGAAGAAAAGCCAAGTCCCTGGGGATTCGTCCAAAGGCCTGAGGCAGCCGGTGAGTGTCCACCTCCACAACCTGAGGCCAGAAGAACTAGGTCGTGCCCAGCCACCTCCACTCACCACTCTAGGAGGGACCGCAGTAAGAGACAAAGGTGGAGCAAAACTCAGAAATACAAGAAAAGGCCAGGCTTCCTGCTCCCACAGAGACTCGGGGAATCTCCAAGACGTGACCCTTAGGCCCCCTTGGAACCTGGAACTCTGCCGACAGACAGCTCAACCTCAGGCAAGCAGGTGGGTCTACAGGGTGAGCAGTAACACCAGGAGACACGCAGTCCTTAGACTTACCAACAATTTACATCAAAAAGCCACCTTTGCCCAAGCGGAAAGCCTTGACGGTGTCAAGCAGGAGGGTTGAAGGGCTGATGGAAAGGACAGCCCTGGGGAGGAAATGAGAAGTGAGTTACATTGGGGGTGTTGTAACTAATGTTTTAAAACAGAATGTTGGTGGATGGCTGAATGAGAAACCAATACACTAAACTTTCACTCAAATCACCATAAAAAAGAAACAAAATAAAATAAATGCCTTACGCTAATAAATCCCCATTTGGTCCACATTTCCAAAATGAAAATCTGAGGAAACGATGGGCTTGCAGGCAGCAGCCAGCCCCGGCGACGTGGACGGGAAGCGTTCTTCTATAAAAGGAGATACGCTGAGTAAACAGTCCCAAGCGTGGTCCTGGGGAGCGTTCCAGATGAGTAATGATTTATGAACGGGAAATCTGGGTCGGTTTTGTGGCAGTTAAACAGTGTGGGGAGATGGAGACCAGATGTTTAACCTTTATCTCCAAGGACTCTGGAGCAACAGCCTGAAGAGGCTGGTGAGAGGGAGAGTGTGGGGGGAGGGAGTAAGGCAGAGGGGCAGCTGGCCAGGAAAGAAGGGAGCCCCACCTGTGAAGGAGTAGAGGGGGGGAGAGGGCAGCAGGAGGGGTAGAGCCAGTCAAGTGGGCACTGAGGAAATAGAGACCCTCCTAACGCCGCTGACACGTCATCAGCCACAAAGCCTGGTGTGCCTGGGGCGCGTGTTTTGTTTAATCTGGGTTCCTGTGGAGACCAGCTGAAAAGGCTCAGAGACATTTTCATAGATTTCATCCAGTTGGGATACTGTGTATGTATGTGTGCAAATATAAAAGCACACTTAAATATGTGTTTACAGTACTTTTATTTTAACATATTGTCATGGGAACTGGTTGAAAAAGTCCAGACATTTTTATGAACTTCAACTGGTTGCAGTAATTTGTGTGTTTGTGAGCAAGTGTATGGAACACACAATGCATGTAAGAATATCTTTTAAATGATTCCAGTTTCTTAAAAATTGAAACAAGAATGGCTTTTCCTGTAAGTCTGGTGAACATGAGGACACTCAAATGTTTATCTTTGGTGCCAACTGTCTAATGTGAAGCAAATCAGCAATCCAGGGCAGAGGCCGAGGGAATGCTCCCAGAGGACCGTTTCCAGGCCTCAGTTCCCTTTTGTACAGTACACAAGTTAAGAACATTTGAAAACATTTTTAAAGGTTTGTTTAAAAAGGGGAGAAAGTAAAACAGGATTGAAAGTGATAAAGCAAAATCTAAAATATGTACTTTCTGGCCCTTTATGGAAAATTATTGCTGATTTCTGGCCTACGATGTAACAACATTGCAAGCAAAATCAATAAATCTAATAATAAATCCACGGAGAAGGGTGGGCAATCTCCTCCCGTGTGATTAACTGCCTCTGAAAACCAGAAGAACTAGGTGGTTCAGCTGTAGGTCGGTTCTGACTCTACAGTACACAACAACACACAATAATAAATCAGAGTGATAATAGTTTATTTAAGTGCAATGATTTTTAGAAAGAATTTTTACAGACCCTACTCCTCTCCTGCAATTAACTGCTCTGAAAAACTACTGGAAGCTCAGCTTTGGGTCAGTTCTGACTCGACGGCACACAACAAGAACAACAAGCGTGCCGCTGGGATTCCACTTGACTCGGTCACGGTCACGTCGTGCCCTGCCGGTTACCATCCTCATGAGGACACGTGGGCAAGAGACGCGGACGTGGAGAAGGCAGGACAGGGAGCTGGCCTTGGCTGCGGTGCAGGGTGAGCACAGGATGTTCTGGCCCACGTGCAGAGTGGCAGCTGCCAGGGGTGCTGGCTGGCCTCCCCGTCCTTGTAAAGGCACAGGGCCCTCCAGCCATGAAAAGGCCCAGAAGGAGGGGGCCTGGTTCACAGAGATCAGAAGAAGCCCCACAAAGAGGCCGTGAGGGGACTCACCTTTCTTGGATAAGGTGACCCGCATCAAATAACGAGAATCATAGTGAGATAAGCAACCACTCAGCACTGGCGACCACCTTTTATTGGGTGTTTATAGTGCGGCCAGCACTAAGCTAAGCCCTTCCCTTGTGGGATCCTGTTTAATCCTCCTAATGAACTTCTGATGATGATGATGGCACCAACTCAGCTGCGAAGAAACCATTCCAAAGTCAAATCGCCGTCAGGAGGCCGAGCCACAGAGGTGGCACGATTCCGACCACAGCCCACCACTGTCCTCTGGTCTTGCAAGGTTTGATGTGGAGCGTTTGGATATGATCAGACAGATGCAGATGACATAGGGGGTGGGGAACAATGAACTTTTATTAACCAGATCGGTCCCGTCAAGTTTACCTCCTGGTGGCCGTAAGCCTTAAGCTTTACCTTACGAGGTAAGGTTGTAGTTCGTGGACGGTAACCTTTACTGAAGCGACGGCCAGACCCTTCGATAACCCCACAGAGCACGCTGGAATCAGCCCCCTTTGCTTACTAGTCAATAGTGAAAACCTTTACCCCACTCAGGGGCATCTTTCAGACTTCTTTCCTTTCCTTTTACATCACCCCCACCCCAAATGATATTCAGACCCAAAGCATTAAGGTATCAACCACATTTGATCCTCCGTTTTGCATCCTCTGGAGTTTGAAATGAGTAGCATCCGGCTGGCTTTGTGCTCTGGGCCACATTAAGACCTCACCTTGCAGAATGTTTGGATTCCCATCTTCTTTGGTGCCTGTTTCAATGCTTCTTTGGTGCCTGTTTCAATGGACTCTCTGATAGATCTTAACTTAATCCCACTTGGGACCAAGTCTCCTTACCCAGTTATGCACTTCCTTCGGTAGTCGCTTCCATTGATACTGAGGCCCTTTATCAAGTGCAGACCAGGAGGGACGAGAGGGTCAGCTATGCTTAAAGAGGTGGGTACAGGGACAGTTGACCAATGCCATGGGCCAGCCTGCCACACAGAGTGCTGTAGGCAGCTAGGGGCAGCCTGCGTTCTCTCAGGAACAGAATTTGTGGCATTTGTAACCAGAGAAGCCAATATAAAGGGAGTGACGTATAACATGAACTAAGAGTCTCCCAGAGATGCTGCTGAAAGGTCAAAGGACAACTTGACCTGGTCCCTCCTGTGCTCCTGAGTCCAGCCAGCTGCTGTCGTGAGGTCTTGGAGCCTCCAGTGCAGAGTTCTAGATTCCTGAGGTGTCTGTACTGTGTGATGAAGTGTAGATTTCTATTCATTCATTCATTTGGAAGATTCTAGATCCTTTCCTGGAATCCTCTGGAGAACAGACATGCATGACTCTTGCTCTGACGGCACTTAGAGCTCAACAAAACTAACAGACACTAAAACAAGGAGGTCGTTAGTAAGCATTGTCAAAGACTGTCGGGGACCATGAGACACCTGATGTTGGATCCTACAACACTATGGAGTCTGTATGGAAGTTTTCCTTAGGATCTTAATAGGCTTTGGAGGCTGTAGAGGATGTGAAAATGCATCTCTTGTATCTCAAACTATGAACATCTCAATATTGATGCAGCTAGGTTCTGTGCTCAGAAATCTACTGCCATGTTGGCACTGATGTCACCCTTCTCCACAATCGATACAGCAGGGGCACAGGCTGGTCTTCCCAGAACAGGTAATAGGTGATGTGGACTCAACATCTTCTCATTGGATTTATCAAACTTTCTTTTACTGAACTTCAGCCTGCAACCTTCCTTCCATCCTCCCTTCCACCCATATTTCTAGGACAAAGAGTCAGACCTATTTCATGGTCTGATGGCCCGCTAGCCTCCTCTCTCTCTCACACACACATCATCTCACAGACATGCCCCTCATAAAAGTCTTGCATGTTAAAACTCAGCTTGGCATCTGCTTGGAGTAACACATATGGTCAGATCCTGACGTCTGGGGAGTGTGAGTCAGATGATTAGGAGCGGGATGGTGAGGGGGAATGTTTAAGGCATAAAGAGCAGAGTGTCCAAAGAACGAGATGGGAGAAAGGTCACGGAGCTTTCAGAGACAGAAAGTAACATAGTGTTCGCAGCTAGAATAGTGAAGAGAGATTAGACCAAGGGAGGGCAGGGCACAAGAGGACGTTAAGCACTGTGTTCAGGACTGTGTTCTCCCTGAAGAGCAATGGTGACCTTTTGAAGGACCCATGTAAGGATGTGATGGGACCGATTTTCATTTAAAGCACATCCTTATAGATGGGATGAGTAGGGTGGATTCCTAAGGGGCAAGGAGTAGAGACAGAGAAATAGGAATATACACGCACAGCACAGAAACCCACATGTCATAGTAGAAACAGTGATGAGGGTGAAAGATGGACTGTGACCAGTGATAGAGCACTATGGAAGGTGGATGAGATGTGTTGGATCTGGGGAGAAAGGTGCAGCAGCTCAGGTGTTAATCTTGGATGAGATGCAGCGTGGTGGTCTCATCTCCAAACACAGAACCCCAAGAGACAAGGCTGAGTGCAATTTTGGTCATGTTGACGTTGAGACACCAACTGGGCCTCTAATGGAGGGGCTGGATAGATAGTTTAGGATATAGAGTCGGTGTTGGAAAACACAACCTGAAGGCTGCACAGCAGAGCATGCAGGGCCGAAAGGAGAGACTTACACAGTGATGAGGTTTAAGGTCCGATGAGGTGGAGCTGAGAACGAAGACTGGGAGAGGCTGCCAAGGGGCTGAGAGGGCGATGGCGTGTGAGCAAAACTGCCACGGAAGCGTGGCTGGGAGCCCTCATTTCCCAGTTGTGGGCTATGGAGGGAGAATCGACTGTGTCTTTAAGAAAGCGAAGGAGTTGCTTTGGTGGGGAAGCATAACTTGGGCAGAGGCAAGAGCATGTGAAACAGGTGGACAATTCCCCGATCTACATGGAAAATGGGGATTTAGAACGAGGGCGAGGGGGTGCTCGAGGAGCAGAGGCCCATACAGAACAGAGTGCAGATCACAAAGGGTGATTTTCCATCTCAGGAAGTCTGCTGATCTCCACCTGAGTATTTTATGCAGGGGTTCAAGCAGCATTTTAGGAGACCACTTTGCCGCCCTGCGGAAATGACATGGGAGGAATTGAGACCAGAAAGTGTGGGAAAGATTCTCCCAGAATGCAGACAGGAAATGCCAAGGACCTACACTGAGGTCATGAGGGAAAGAGTGGACGGGAAGGCAGGTTCCAGAGATTGCTAAGAAGCAACGCACACAGGGAGTTAGATACCTCATATCTTCAGAAGTGTCGTATTTTAAGTTTCCATTGTAAAAGCATAGTGTTTGGAGAAATCGATGACACTAGAACTCCTTGGTGACAATCCAGATAGAATTCTTTAAAACAGGAATACTATTCCTTGGAGGATGTTAAGTCACACGGACCGATGCTTGAAGCAACGTCAGTTGGAGTTAACCTAGTTGTTTCAGATAGTACTGTGCAGCTACCCCACATTCCTGTATTTTACAAACAAATAAAATATGTAACAAGTGAAAACATCTAATATAAGGAATTGCAGCCCAACCGTTGTTGACCAGTGACATTGTAAATGGGCCATGGCAGAATACACTACTGAGCTAACGTGCAAGCAGACGAAAAGGTTTCATCTTCTCAGGTTGAAAGGACCAGTCCAAACGGAAAAGTGTAAGCCATTAGTACTTGCAAGTAGATTATTTTAGTATAGCCCAATTCTATGCTTTTAAAATGTAAAATTTCATTTTACAACATTTGAAGTGTACAGTATGTCCATGATAAAGTTGACATCATGCTTGGGAAAGGGGAGGGTCAGCAAAGGAGAGGAAGACCCTGAATAAGATGGGTCAGCACAGTGACTGTCTCAATGGGCACAAGCATGCCAGGGTTTGTGAAGAAGGCGTAGATTGGGCAGGTTTCGCTCTACCATACACAAGTTGCTGTTATTCAGAGCTGACGAAACGACGCCTAACAACAAAGTCGGTGTGGCACGTGATGGAATCGGCAAAGGCACTTAGGGAAAACGTCATCTGGAATTTACTGCAAAAAATTATAAGACTCTTTCTGATACAACAGCAAGTGCTATCACATCACTTCAAAATGAAACATTATAGAATTTGAGTTGATGAAGATGATGTGAGAGGGTAGGGAACTGGCGGTGTCAGTCACTCCCACCCCCTCCAGCATTGTTTCAGAGGACTGAACAGAGGATTTTCCCTTCTGGGCCTGCCATCTTGGATTAAGACACATTGGCAAGGGGGAGGTTTGGGGTTGACATTAAAAACTTGAAAACATCCAGTTACCATTCAGTTATCAAAGGCTCCACCACTTATCCCGGCCCTGCTCCCTGGTGGACAGACACTGTCAACTTCCTCTCTCAACTCACTCACAACCATGATGAACCCATTGCCCCGTGGTGGAGCAGCTCTGGAATCCAGCCACAGGACATCTCTCTATCCTCAACTCCGAGGGTTCTAGTCCCAGTTAGGGCATTCGTGGTTAAGTGGGAGGGCCTTCCTTCCTCCTCTCCTTCCCCCTCCCTCGCCCCATCTCTCTCCCTTCCTTCCTTCTCAATTCCTCCTCCCAATAGTGGTCCTCCTTCCTCCCTCCCCCTCCCCCTCCTCTCTCTCTCCCTTTCTCCTTCTCTCATTTCCTCATGTCCTCCCATCCTCCCTTTCTACCTTCATTTCTTCCAACTGTGGCTCTCCCTCCTTCTTTTTCCTTCCTTCCTTATTTTAAACTTACCTCCCTCCCAAAAGTATTTGAGCATCATATTTGCCAAGTACTTACACCAGTGAATGAAACAGACAAAAATGCTTGTTTTGCTGAAATCTGTATCCTAGTCTGAGAGGTAACTCAATATGCCCATTGAAAGGATTAGGGAGCTCTGGTGGCCTAGAGAATAAGGAGCTGTCCTGCCGATTCATCATGGGAGAAAGATGGGCCATTTCCTCCTGTATGATTTACAGCCTCTGAAAACCTGCTGGAGGGTCAGCTGGGAGTCAGTTCCATTCAACAGCCGTGAGTAAGCTCGAGCCACTGAAAGCATTCGATTTACGTGGGTTTTGGTTTGGTTTTCATGGTATTTGGTTTCGTTTCCATTTTTTTACCTCTTTGTGGATTCTGGAGACCTCTCTGTTCTGGTTACCCTCTCCAGGATCTCTGTCCCTTCGTGTGCCTGGGTCTTCATTGACCCAATGCCTGTGTGGATTAAGTGTTTATTACAAAGTCTGCGCTGCTCTAAAATGTAATCTCGGAAGGCACAGCCAGAGTGCTCTTTGGAGGCAAAGATGATAAAGTTTCGTCTCACATACTTTGGACATGCTGTTGTTGTTGTTGTTGTGTACTCTAGAGTCAGAACCGACCCACAGTTGACCCTCTGGCTTGTTTTCAGAGGCAGTTAATCGCACGGAGGAGATTGCCTATTCTTCTTCAGTGAAGCTGCTGGTGGCCTTGAACCACGTGCCTTCGGAATTGCAGTGCAGCTTCTTGCCACTAGACCACCAGCTATAAGTTATTCCTTAGAGAGAGACTTCATGCTTTCAACGGTAGAGGGTTGGCAAAGGTGAAGAAGACCCTCAAGCAGGTGGGTTGACACAGTGACTGCAGCAATGGACTCTTGTGTGTCAGGAAGTGTGAGGACGGTGCAGGACAGGACAGGGCTCAGATCTGTTGTTTTAATAGAGTCACTATGAGTCATACTCGACTTGATGGCACCTAACAACAACAACCACCATGCTACCCATGTAGACCTGATGTAGAGGAGCCTTGTTGGTACATGGTTACACGGGGTTCTAACTGAGAAGTCAGCAGTTCAAGGCCGCTCGCCGTTCCCTGGGAGAAGAGCCTTGGCAGCTGGCTTCTGTAAGCACTTGCAGGAGCTCCTGTGGGGAAGTTGTGTGCTGTCTTACGGGGCCACTACCATGCTGGAATCATCTCAGCAGGAACATTGGTTTTGGGTAGAAGTAACTGAAACTGCAGATGGAGCAAACTTCATGACATCCAAGTGGTAGTTGGGTTTCTAACTCCTTCAACGCAGTATCCTGCTGTGTGGGCGCCCTTGGTACTGAATCATTTCCACACTGAGGTCAAAGGACTTGGAAATGCTTTTCCTGGAATCACTCCCAGACCAGCCTGTCTTTGAGAAACCCGAGCGCCAGGAAGTGGCTGGATTTAGGGCGAGGCTGTGGTCACTGTGGCCTCTGGTTCTGTGACATTTCCTCCTTGGGGATGTGGCCAAGACGCCACCAAAGCCTTATCATTTCCATCAAGGCTTGGGTCTCAGTGAGTCAGATCTCCAGGGAACACAGTTACATTCCACTCTGCCCTAAGGCCTGTGTGCAGCGGAGCCGAGCATGAAGCTGAGGCCATCTTGATACCAGTTAGCAAAAGTTCATTTGGTTTTGCTTCCGCTATTCCCAAGCAGCCGTCATTACACTGCGATATTCTGTGATATTCCCTAGATTTCTAGAACTTGCTGGTCTTGGACCCCTCCTGTCCTGGACTTTTGGGTACTTCCTCATACATCTGATCTATTCCTGTCTAGCTAAACTATGATCTTCATTCCTCTACCCACTCTCTGTCCCATAACAACCCAAGTCAAGCCCAAGCCCCCCAGCACCTCTGGATTTTGCTATCATAGTGTCAAACATTGAGACTCGCTTCTTTGAAAATGTTATTAATTGACATTATTCTATGATTTCCTATAGACTGAGCACTGGTCATTCTTTGAATATTCTGATTGTCTGATGTGAAAGTATTGTTGTTAGGGGTCATCAAGTGGAGTAGGTCCAATAGTGAGAATTTTTATTTTCTTGATGTTGAGATGAAATCCACGTCCAAGTCTTTGATCTTCTGCAGCAAGGATTCTAAGTCCTCCTCACTTTCTGCAAGCCATGGTTGTGCATCTGCGTAACACAGATCTTGATTTGTCTTCCTTTGGCCTCAACACCACATTCTTCATAATAGAGTCCAACCTCTTCTTTTTAAATGAAATTTTTATTTTATACTGGTTTACTTACAGAGTTAGTATACATTGTTTTTCACACCAGATCTTTATTTCCTTTACCCACCCCTCCCTCCACCCATCAAATTGTGGGACCCTATCATTACTCTCCCACCGCGGCCCATCCTCACCCCTCTGCTTCACCCCTCCCCCACTTGGATCCTCATACACGTTCTACAATAATGGTTTTTTACAATGTCTGTCCTTGAGGGACTAGTCCCTCCCCAAGTTCGATAGTGATTTACAAAACCATTGCCCCTGTGTGCTGCATAGTATTTCATCATGTAAATGTACCATAATTTCTCAATCCATTCAGTTGTGTTTGGACATTCGAGCTGTTTCCATCCTCCAGGGCCTCCACAAGAAAAGCACTGGTAACAATGACAAAATGGGAAAAAGACATGAAAAGAATTTTCACAGAGGAAGATATTCAGACAGACACATGAAGAAATGCTCAAAATCATTGGCAATTAGAGAGATGCAAATAAAAACCATGATGAGATACCATTTCACTCCAGTAGCGTGGCAAAGTTTAACAGGACAGCAAGTAATAAATGTTGGAGTGGATGTGGTGAGATAGGAACTCTTACACACTGGGGTGTGTGTGTGTGTGTATGTGTGTGTGTGTGTGTGTGTGTGCACGCCATCTAGTCAGATCTCACTGGCACAGGAGGAGACTGCCCATCATTCTCCAGCAGAGCATCTGGTGGATTTGAACCACATACCTTCAGGATTGCAGCACAGCTTCTTGCCACTAGGCCACCAGACCTCCCTTCTTATATTCTGTTGATGGGATTGTAAAATGGTGCAACCACTCTGGAAGGCAGTTTGGCATATCCTCAGGAAGCTGAACATAAAAATTCCACACGACCCAGCTTTTCATTCCACTGCTTGAAATATACTCCAAGAAAATGAGAACTGAGGCAGAAACGGAGACTCGTACACCAAAGTGCATAGCAGCGTTATTCACCTTTGCAAGAATGCAGCTTCTTGAATGGTTTGCTCAGCATACAGATTGATCTTGTTGCTGTAGTCAGGTGCCATCAGTTGTGACTCCATGGCTCCCAGCGACTCTAAGAAAAACAGCTCTGTATCTTGTCCTCTCCCATGTCATTCCTGACGCACGTGAGCCCATTGCTGCAGTCAGTGTCTCTTCCTTTCTTTTAATGACCCTTCACCTTTCCAAGCAGGATGTCTTTCTTTAAGGAATAGCTTCTCTTAGCAGCACAAACCTGCCACAGATTGAATAGGTGTAAAGAAAAGATAAAACCCTGACGCACATCTTCCCTGATTTAAACCATGCAAGGTTACCTTGCTCTGTTGAGACAGCAGCTTCTTGGCCCAGGTAGAGGTAGATTTAGCATGAGCCCAATCAAGTGTTATGGGGTTCCCATTCTTCTCAATGTTCACCATAGTTTGTTATGATCTATACAGGTAAACACCTTTGCATAGTCAATAAAACACAAATAGATATTCTTCTGCTATTCTCTGCTTTCAGCCAGGATCCATGTGACATCAGCAATGATATTGATAGAATGAACTAACAGAATACCAACTGACATGTTTCAAATGACAGATGCGGCTGAGATGTGATCTCAGGAAATTTGGAGGGCAGTTGCGTGGCTGACTGAGTAGAAGAGACCTGTATTTGTTCCCGTTACCAAGAAAGGTGATCCAGAAGAATGAGGACATTATTGAACGATGTCATTACTATTACATGCAAGCAAAATCTTACTGAAGATCATCCAAAAACGGCTAAAAGAGTACATTGACAGAGAACTGCCCGAAGTTCAGCCTGGACTTAGAAAAGGCTTTGGCACCAAGGGTATCACTGCATATGAAAATAACCATCATTATTTTGTGAAAATAGAACAATGTAAAACAAAAATATTCAAATAGAAGATTCTATTAAATTGTTCTCTGTTATGAGAAAAGAAATGGTGGTGTTGCAATGATTAAAGAATTGAGGAATTGAGCTCCTAACCAAAAGTTCAGTAGTTCAAATCTATAAGCTGCAGGAGAAAGATGTGATAATCTCCTTCCAGAAAGAATGACAAACTTAGAAATGCTAAGGAAAGTTCTATTCTCTCTTACAGAATCACTGTAAGTTAGATTCAATTTGCTGGATCAAACAAGCAGTGAGGTTGTCTTTTCTTTGGGGGGTGGTTATTTGTATTAGGAGAAAACTAACAAGTAAGATTAATTATAGGAATTTCCTCATATAACACATTGTGTGTGTGTGTGTATGTCTGTGTGCAGTGTGTGTCTGTGTGAGAGAGTGTGTATGTCTGTGAGTGTGTATGTCTGTGTGCAGTGTGTGTGTGTGTGCCCGTGTGTGTCTCTGTGTGTGTGTGAGTGCAGTGTCTGTGTGTGTGTGCTCAGTGTGTTCTGTATTGGCTGTTGATCGAAAGTCCCGTGGTTGGAATCCACCAGCTGCCCTGTGGAAAAGATGAGCAGTTCCCGCCATAAAGAGTTACGGTCTCGGAAAGCTGAGGGAGAGCACGAGGGACTGGAAGTGACCGAGGGAAGAGGTTTCACGGAGCCAGAAGGACTTTGGAATCTCAGAGCAGGACAATTGAAGGGAAGTGGAAATGCACCATAATAGGACCAACCCTTTCAGGCCCAGCTCCGGGTTCTCCACAATTTAGCAAAGGGGTGACAAGTTGCACCCCTCTAAGCTACTACTAAGAATGAGAGTGAGCGAACCTTTTTAAAAACTTTTGAACATAGGCTGAAAGGAAAAGGTGATTGGATTAACCCCCCAAATCAGTGAACCAGGTGGATAACGAACACAGCGTTATGAGATGCAGGGGACCAGCTGAGGGGAGGAACTGCCTGAAAGGAATGTGTGATTAGGTAGTGTATGTGTGACAGCGAGCGGGCACAAGAGGTGCTTTGCAGTGTCCGAGGGAGGAAGGAGTGCAGACAGAGGAGAAGGTCTACAATGAGTGAATGAAAAGCCAACCTTCCCATAGACGAAGACTGGAAAATGGAAAAAGAAATCTCCGATGCCTCCTCAGGAAGGCTCCAGCATGCTGTTTGGAAAGCTCCTGTGTGGACAAGCACCCTCACTGTTGCTGTGGTTGGGGGCTCCCCTCATCGCCACCCCCCAACAACTGAACCAGATGCTGTGTGATCCTGTGCCGTCTTCACAGCTTCCCTGTGGTGAAGCCCGTTGCTGCAGCTCCTGTACCAACACCCTCAGGGAGGGTCTGCCTCTCTCTTTCCAACCCTTCAATTTCCCAAGATTCAAGGCTTTCTCCAGGAACTGGACCCTCCTGACTACACATGCAAAGCATGTGGGATTTCCTCTGAACTCCTGCTCTGCTCATGGCAGGGTAAGAATTAGCGGTCTTAGTTTACAATTTGAGCAGAAATATCGCTGCTGAGTATGGACTGTGTGCACAGAACCCTATTCTATAGGAGTTTAAAGTATGCAATGAAGATGGAAGATGTTATGATAAAAAAGTGGCCTTGATTTTGTTGCCGAAGAAAGAATCTGAGCCAAGTTCAGTGTGTGAGATGGAAACTGCCGAGGTGGATCTCCTCTCCTGTGGGGCAGGCCTGAGTGAGCCCACCCAGGAACGCTGGGTTACCTGGCCTTTTGGGGCCAATGTTTTGATCCTAAAACATTGGAGAGGATTTCTGTGGAAGTTCAAATATAGACGATAGCGACGAGGTATGTATGGTGGCTGATCCTCGTGGCTACTATTGAATGCTGAATAGAATTCCCCTTCTGGATGATTCATTGGTGAATTTAACATGACCTGGGGGGGGGCAGACACCGGCTTTTTAATGGGCTGGATTGCTTCCTTGTTAGCAGCCCCCATGATACAGTGCTATGTGTCTTATTCCTTCAAGTCCAAACTTGTACAGACATTTAAAAAAATAAAAATCAAGAGCAGAAGTCTGTGCCCTTTCAAATTCCATCAAGTTAGTTTTGGCGGCTTCTTCGAGTTTCCTGTGCTTGTAAACTGAGTGAGCTGGAGTCTAGCAATGCCCACATGGCTGCCTGTCTCCAGGGCCGCATTGCAGGAACCTGCCACGTCATGAGGGGCTTGGGGAAGGACAGTTGGAAATTCAGGCAAGACTCAGTAACTGTACACTGCCGGAATGTTAGTGTTTTCTTCAGTGGCCAGTGCGTGCATGGGTCAGAACACCTGAACACGCAGACAAGCACACGACGTAGACTTCTGAGGTCAGTTGACCCAGTGAGGTGGTGCTTCATCTCTCACAGAGTTCACTGCGCCGGATCCCTGCCCTCAGATCTCGGCACACCTTCTCCCCTCATTTTCACTTCTCTCATCAAGTGCACTCTGTTCTGAATACTCTTCACTTCCCACTAACCTTGACCTTGGAGACCCACACTTCTCTCACAAGCATCACCAGCCTCCTTTGTCCACATCACTCCCATCTTCAACATCTGCTCTCAGAGATCACATCCTGAAATGAAGAAAACATTGGCAAACTCCTTTAACCCCACAGATTTGCCAAGATTAACCTCTCCCCCCCATTTCTCAGCTCTGTTTTGTGACCAAAGCTCCATATCTTTCCCGTCTTTGAAACACCATCATTTGGTTTCTGTTTGACTAATATTGCCTTTTCCCAGATCTTCAATGACCTCCATATTGCCCCATACCATTAATGTGACCCTGCTGTCATCTCACCTGAATGACCGTGGACCTTGGTGCTCTTGGCCTCTTCCTCCTTGGAAGCTTGGCTCCTTTTGGTTTCTGGGGCTCTTCCTTCCCCTGGTTTCCTCCCAGAGTTGGAAGCAACCCCCTCTTCTCACTGCGCGGTCCTGCGTGGTCGGGACCATGTTCTTGTCTCACCTCTCTCCTCTCCTTTGAACCTTGGGTCTTGCTGTTGGATGGAACGTACAGGTTATTGTCATTCAGTGAAGACTTTGGAGGTAGAAGTAATCTTTGTAATTAAGTAAGTGGTAAAAATAGGAGTTTTGCTTTAAATTTAAAGCACAAATGTTTCATAAAGTGGAGGAGGAGTTGTTATAGGTGCCGTTCAGGAGGTTCCGAGCTGTGCTGACACCATGTTCAGAGACCAGAGCACTCCCGCCTGTGACATCCTCACAGTCGATGCTAACTCCGAGCCCACTGGTGCAGCCGCCGTGTCGGTGAACCTTGGGAGGGTCTTTCTCTTCTCGCCGACCCTCTGCCTTCCCAAGCCCGATGCCAAAGGGCTGGCCTCTCCTGAGGACGTGTCCAGAGAGCGTGAGACGACACCTGGACATCTGCCCTTCTAAGGAGTCCTTCCAAGATTCCTGTTTTCCTGGAAGTTCATGTACATCCAAGGAAGACCTGGATCTGAAAAACAGATGACAAGCACAAACTAGGAAAAGGACTTGTTGGTGTTAGAATAAACTGGCAAGCAAGTAAACACTCACAAGCACTGTGTTACTGTCAAAGGCACAGCACAGCAGGCATTCATCATCCTCGGAAATGCCTTTCTCGAGAGGTGGGGCCTGGGACGAATTCATCGGTGTGTTGGGATCCGGACACCATCTCACCGATGGACAATGAAAGGAACTAGCCTTGTTTGACAACTAGATGTAACTTGCTGGAAGGAGAAACAGCAAGCCTGATAGCAATTGCAGCTTAACCTTCTTATAGGCTCTGGCCCGTCAGATCACTGGTTTGATACAAATCACTACTGCAAGAAACAATCAGAGACCAAACAAAATGGAAACATAGTCCCTGTTCACGGACAGGAAGACTCAGCCGAGTGAAGGTGGTAATCCTACCAAACACAATCTACATATTTGACATAATCCCGATTCAGACACCACCAAGGTCATTCTTCAAAGAGATAGAAAAGGCAATTGGCAGGTTTATTTGCAAAGAGACCTTGAAAGCACTTCCAAAGAACAAAAATGAAGTGGGACACAGCCCTCCTTGATCTAAAGCCTACTCTGCAGCTGCAGTAACCGAAACAACATGGCCCTAGCACAACGACAGAGAAGTGGACCAAAGAACAGTGCCAAGAGTCCAGAAATCAACCCTCCACCTATTATCAGCTGGTATTTGGCAAGGAAACAAAACGATCAAATGGGGAAATAACAGCCTCTTCAACAAATGCGGCTGGCAAAACTGGACTCCTACCTGCAGAAAGCTGAAGCAGGATCCACATCTTATAGCACGCACAAAAAACCAACTCAAGGTGGATCGGAGACAAAGGGGGAAGGTCCAAAACCATAAAGCTCTTGAGAGACCAGATAGGACTGAACTTAGAAGGCCTAACCTATGACATAAATAGGCTGGCAAATACAGCCAGAAAGCCACAACCAGGCCAGGACAAAATTGACGAATGGAGCCTTCTAAAAAGTAAGTCCCTGAGTGCATCAAAAACTTCTTCCAGTAAGGTGAAAAGAAAACCTATAGACTGGGAAAAAACATTTGACAATGACATCTCAGACTCACAGTGAAGGTCTACAGAATCCCACAGGGCCTCCACCAGGAAAAGACTGATAACCCAGGGATGGGCAAAAGACGTGCAAAGACCTTTCCCACCGGGAGACGTCCAGATGGCCAACAGACACATGAGAAATTCACTTCGCAGGAGCACTCTGGCTGCAATTCTTCTGAGGCAGATTTGTTTGTTCTGATGTTTACTGAAAGAACAAACATAAGTAAAGGAATGTATATGTTCTTAATATAATTTGTGGAGCCCGCGATACGGTCTACCAGAATTTGTGCTCCCAACATAAAGGCCGAGCCTCCTGGCAGTTCAGATCTACCGCTGAGCCCAGGGGAGAAAGATGGGCCATCTCCTCCCACGAGGGTTCCAGCCTGGGTGGCCCAGCGGAGGGGCAATGTGACTCGGTGGCTGTGATGGTGGTGAAAGTGAGGGAGAGGAGAGGCTTCTTCCTGTGGCCGCAGTCCTGGGGCTGGTCCTTGTAGTCACCTCGTCTGTGCAGAGGGAACAGAGAGAAGGGCACAGGAAGCTTTGTTTCTAGAACCATCTGACCAGGTTATTCTATGGAGTCTCCCTCTTTAACATCCTCTCCCAGGTCTCCTGCACTGGGGACTCTGCCAAAGAGGTGGTCGCCTGCCCCACTTGGCAGCTTTCTGGGTGGAAGGAGACCCCACCCACCCTTGTGCTCTCCGCAGATGGGAGGAGGGCAAGGCCGTTGCCCACAGGGATTCTGCCAGCGGGCATGAGAACAGAGACGCCTCATTCTTTTCCCCACTTGGCAGGCGACCACTGAGAATGGAAAAAAGAATTCAAACTTCAATTTAGAGTTTTGCAACCAGAATTTCACAAACGAAAGGAGGATGGAAAAGCCATACGGGATGGAGTAGTCCCCCTGGCCTGTTTTAATGGGCGAAAGTAGTAATCCTTGACTTAATCCTTACGCATGTTTAAACCAGAAGCAGGAGTGGGCTCTGAGACATGGCACCCTCCTCAAGGCGTCAGAGGAGAGCTGGGCTACGCAGACTGATGGCTGATTGTGGAGAAGCGGAACCCTAGGTTGTCTTTGAAGGTGTATCTGTGTAGACTCAGCCACCAGCTTCTCTGTTCCACAGAGCACGTTGACCATCACCACCACTCACCTGACAAAGCGCTGTGTCTCTTCAGGGACTGCTTGATGCGTGTGATAATTGTGATCCGCCCCTCCCCCCATAGTTCAGGTCAGGCTGGGTAAGGGACCATGAGATGAAAGCATCTATGACGGGCTGTGGGATGGCCCCCACTGTGGGCAGGAAGGTGGTATCTGTGGCTGCAGAACGAGGGGCACGGAAGGTCAAGGACAAAGGAGAGAATGAAGACAGGACCAGAGGAAGCTGGGCTGGGTCTGCACGTCTGGAAGAAAAGTGCTTCTGGACGGAGAGAAGGAATGAGGAGAGGCAGGAGGAGGCAGCAGAAGACACGGGCCCTGCAGAACCAACGGACAGACCTGGAGGTGGTGGGGTTGACCCTGTCCTGCGAGCAGGTCCACCCCGTCCCTGGCGTCCAGCCCTGCCTGCGTCAGCCACGCGGGATCCACATGTCAGAACTGAAGGCCTTTCATAGTTCTTGGTACGTGAGCGATGTGGTCTGGAAACTTCCAGGAGAGGCAAATGCCTCTCCCGGCGTGACCAATGCTGAGTTATTTTCTTTGGCCTATAGTCCTTTGTAGTTGATCCAAACTCACCGTCATCCATTCCTGAGGACTCCAAAAAGGGCACAGCGCCCAGAGGTGACACTGGCCCACGAGTCCTGAGTCCTGTGAGGGGCTATTTCCACTCAAACAGAGTCATCACTGTGGAGACATGTGAGGTCACTTGGGGCAGAAATAGAACCAATTGCATTTTCTTTGTTCCAGAATAAGGTAACAGTAGGCAGATGTGTCACTGGGTAAAAAATTTTAAAAAAGACTCTGCTTTTAAGTAGGAAGAATCCCTGGTGGCATAGTCTGTGACATACCAGACTGCTAACTAAAAGGTCATTGGTTCAAATCCACAAGTCACCACATAGGAGAGAAATGGGTGACGTTAATCCATGAAGATTTACAGTTGCAGAAACCCACTAGAGGGTCACTGGATTGAAATTGTTAACGACTTCAGCTTGCTCGGTTCCACAGTCAACACTCTTGGCACAGCAGTCAGGAAAACAAAAGATGAATTGCACTGGGACAGTCTGCTGTCAGGGACATCTCTAAAGTACTGAAGAGCAACGATGTCAGTTTGGAGACTAAGGTGCACCCAATCCAGGCCGTGGTCTTCACAATTACTTGCTATGCATTAGAGAGCTGAACAATGACTAAGGATTATAGAAGAAGAATCAAAGGCTTTGGGTTGTGGTGCTGGAGAAGAGTGTTGAACAAACTATGGACTGCCAGGAAAACAAACAGGTCAGTCCTGGAGAGGGTGAGACCAACCTCTTCCCTAGAGACAAAGATTTTGAAGCTCTGTCTCACACACTTTGGGCACATGGCCAGGAGGGACAAGACCTTGTAGAAGAACATCATGCCTGGAAGGATGGAGGGACAGTGCAGGAGAGGAAGACCGATGAGATGGATTGACTCCGTGCTGGAGAAGTAGGATTGGGTCTGCTGGAGACAATGACATTGGCTCAGGACAGGGCAGGCTTCAGAGCTGTTGTACATAGGGTCACTATGAGTCACAGATGATTCAACGGCACGTAACAACAACAACAGTGACCTCCTTTTTAGCTGCGAGTTTGACTTTTGGGCTTTTCGGTAAGAGGATATAGTAAACGAAATTCTTAAACCATTTTAGCATATTATTGGCTTTCCCAGAGAAAGTTGTTAATCCACACCCCCTCCTCCCCAATCCTGGAGGTAAGGTACAGACGAGATGAGTGCTTTACAGGCTGAACAACAAAACAGTGTTTGCTGGGTGTAAGGAAAATCATAACATGTGAATTTGTTTCACTTGATTATAGAAATACTGCCTGGGTCTTCTTGCAAACCTATTACATTTCTTTTGCAAAGAATTTGAGTCAGAAAATATTCTTAAGTATGTTTTTATTATTGTCAAAGTAATACATATTCATTGCAGCATGCCTGAGGGAATAAAAGAAACAGAAGAAAACGAAAGCCAGCCACAATTTCATCACCTGTTCTTAACTCTGGGGTCCTTAAACCTTCCCCCCCCCCGCCATGTATTCTTTTACTTGTTTGCATACAATCATTTATAGGCATTGTGTTCTATTCATACATGATGTATTTTACACTATCTTTGTGTTTCGTTCATACACAACCATTTTGATAGGGGTTAGGTAGTGAGGGTGCTAATCAAAAGGTTGAAAGTTCCAGCTTACCAGCTTCTTTGTAGGAGAAAGATGAGGCTGTCTGCTCCTGTCAGTTTTCAGCCTTGGAAACCCTGTAAGACAGTTTTTCTCTGACAGAGTCACTGTGAGTTGAAATCAAATCCATGGCCACGGGTTTGCTTTGGTTTCTGTGCTTTAAGACAAAATCAGAGTCACGTATGCCCTTGTTCTACTTTTAAGATTATACTTCGAACGTTGATGTTTCTTCTTTTACCATTAATTTTGTGCTTTTTATACATAAAAATACATTGTGATCAATATTGTTCCAAATAATAATAACATTGTTGTTGTTGCTATGTGCCATCGAGTCGTTTGTGACTCATAGCAACCCTATGTACAAGAGCTCTAAACGCTCTTCTATCCTGTGCCAACCTCGCTGTCTCAAACACACTTATTCCCACCGCTCCAGTCACAGAATCGATCCATCTCATCGAGGGTCTTCCTCTCCTTCGCTGCCCCTCCACTCTTCCAAACATGCTGTTCCTCTCCAAGGACCCATCCCTCCTTGCAACATGCCCAAAATATGTCAGACGAAGCTTCAGAATCCTTGACTCCAAAGAGTCTTCCAGCTTCACCCTCTCCAGGACAAACCTGTTTGTTCTCCTAGCAGTCCATGGTATATTCAACACTCTTCTCCAGCACCACAGCTCAAAGGCATCAATTCTCTTTCTATCATCCCTAGTCACTGTCCAACTCACTGATGCATAGCACGTAATTGCGAAGACTATAGCCCAGATCAGGCACACCTTAGTCTCCAGTCTGACATCGTTGCTCTTCAGTGTTCTTGAGAGGTCCCTCATAGCCAACTTTCCCAGTGCAATTTGTCTCTTGGTTTCCTGGCTGCTGTTACCAAGAGTGTTGATTGTGGAGCCAAGTAAACTAAAACTGTTGACTATCTCAATCTCTTCACCATCCACACTGAGGCTGCCAATTAATTGGCCCAGTGGTGAGAATCTTTGTTTTATTGATGTTGAGCTTCAATCCATCTTAAAGGCTGCAGTCCTTGACCTTCTGCAGCAAGTGCTTCAGGTCCTCCTCAGTTTCAGCGAGCAGGGTTGAATTCAGCTTGAACTTCTGGTCATTCCCTGTCTGTTTGCTGCTCTAGATGTTTTGTTTCCATTTTTAAAAAAAATATATTTCATTTTATTACAGGATCCTTGCTTTGTCTCTCCACAGGACGGTTGTAATCTTGCATAACCCACAGCTGGTTCAACAGATTTTTCACAGACATTTGCTTCTCTGGGTCTATTGTAGCATTTGTTGTAGGAGCAGAACCCTGCTGGGAGACACAGGAACCTCACATTTCCCTCTCTTCATCTTCTCATACAAAGCCATGACATTATCACCGTCAGATGGTAGAAATCCACACATACGTACTTATGCCCACGTTCGGAACATCCTCCTCTGATCCAAGATACCATCCTTTGCCTTTTATTAATTTGGGTGTTGTATAAGCAAGACACTCGCAGCACGTATGCAGGTGGTGATCTTTGTTAACCTGGGGTTTTGCACACTGAGCAAAGTCAATCAACTTTAAGCTACGGTATTCATTAGACAGCACATTTTCTGGCTTAAGATCCCTGTGAGCGTAGCCTTGGCTGTGCACGTAAGCTACAGCAGACATTACCTGACAGAAGATGGCTTGAGCGTCCTCTTACAGCGGGTCATCCAAGAGCCATGAATATTTCATTGGCTGTCTCTAAGACCTGGGACAGTTGGCAGATCTGCCGGTGTGTCACGCTCTTCAAGGCCTCAAGCTCCGTTTTCACCCCAGGCAAATCACTCCAATGTGCACTCTTCTCCATAATTTTCATGGCTATCATTTCTCCAGTGACACTTATGACAAGCAAATTTGACCTTTGCAAAACCACCTGTCCCAGTAGTGTCATAGAATTCATAGTTTTAGAGACGTTCATCATAATCCTCTATAGCCTCTTGGAAGTTTACCCAGAATTACAAAGAAAACCTGAGGGGCTGAAGGAGGTGCGATGGGAACCAGCTGGCTAATGGAGAACCCCACTCGTCATCCAGAGAGAAACAGAGCAAATAAAACGTTTCCAGGGTCTCTTCCAAGTGTCTAGTTCTGTCCACTTCTTCCCACCAATAGACTCAAATTAGCTCCAGATATTTTAAAATAATCTTCAGCAAGATTTTAGTCCTGTGTAATATTAATAGTATTGTTGAATAATTTTTGTATTCTGCTGGATTGACTTTTTTCAAGTAATTTTTTTAATTAATTTTGATGAAAGTTTACAGAGACTTTGGATTTCCAGTCATTCACTGCTGCACTTTTCTCCCTGCCCAACCTCCCCCTCTCCCTAGTACTCTCTTCTCTTTGAAAAGTGGAAGAAAAATTCTTTCATTATTATACAGTCCCTCCTCCAAGTCCACTCTCTTCCACTCAAGTCAGTTGACAGGGAGCTATGTTCCAAATTTCTTGTCCCAGAAGAGCGAGCCTATCTATTCAGGGCTACATCTATTTGCTGAAACACCTCAATTTATATCCCATCATTTGCTGGGGCCTTGTTTTTGCCAATGTCTTTAGTGATGCAGCTGGGACGTTTTCTCTGACACCCTTCGTCCTTGAGCTTGTGCTGGTTCCTGAAGTGGCTGTCTCATCTTCCTTTGACGCTTCTGGAATCAGTCACTGTTTCACCTATGTTGTTGTTAGGTGCAGTGAAGTATCACAGTGGCCGTATGAACAAGAGACGTGAACGCTGCCCCACCTTGTGCCATCCTCACTGCCTCTGAAAACCTCAGGCCCATTGTCACGGTCAGTGTGCCAATCTAGCTTATTGAGAGTCTTCCTCTCTTTGCGACCCTGCCTTTCCCAGCAGGATGACTTTTTCCAAGCCCAAAGTCTGTGAGATGAAACTTTACTTTGTTCACCTCCAAGGAGCACCTTGGTTGCACTTGTTTTAAAATTCTAAAATATATGTTTATTCTCTTGGCAGCTGATAGGATATTCAGTAATCTTCTCCAACACCACAACTCAAAGGCATTTGTTCTTCCATCATCCTTATTCACTGTCCAACTTTCAGATTTATAGAAAGCAATTGTAAACATCATGGTTTGAATTGAGTTTACCTTAGTCTTTAACCATCATCACTGCTCTTTAGAACTTTGGAGATGTCCTTGACCACGGATTTCCCCTATACAACACATCCTCTGCTTTCTTGACTGCTAGTACCAAGAGGTGTTGATTGTGGATTCAAGAATCCTTCAGTTTTGCAACTTGAGGCTTGAATTTGTTATTTAGCTAGTTCAGCTTGAGAAATGTCAAGCATATTCTTCCCTTCTGGTTTTCTAACTCTGGGTATTTTTACATTTCCTTATAATTTTGCTTTGTTCTTTGATGCTGCCCCTTAAAATCTTCTATTCAACTCATATCATCATTTCTTCCCTTCCCTTGAGCTTCTCTTCATTCAAGAGTGGCTTTCAGAATAATGCTGTCACATTTATAATTAGAAAGAACATTTCAAGATCTGTCCTGAAGTACAATGATGTCAATAAGATAATATCCATACTCATAAAAAGATGACATATTGATAAGAGTTTTAAAAATGGAGCTCTGGTAGCCTAGTGGCAAGAAGCTGTGCTGCAATCACAAAGGCACACAGTTCAAGGCCACCAGCAGCTCCTTGGGAGAAGGATGGACAGACAGTCTCCTCCCATGCAATTAACTGCCTCTGAAAACCTGCCAGGGGGTCAGCTATGGGTTGGTTCCGATTCTCTGATACTCAACAACATTATTCAAATACATTGATCAATAAAGCCAATGATGACAAAAGGGAGGGTTTCTATTAGTTTTTTGCATTCTGAAGCTACTCACATGCACAGTAAATAATGATAACTGGTGATTGAAAAAGTTTAAGGTAAAGAAGAAGGATCGATGGTTGAAAAATATGACCTTGGTGACAGAAATGAGGCTAGAGATCACAAGAGAGAATTTTGTATAATTAGTAATTTCTTCATTATAAGTGTCTTTTCTAAAAGATCAGAAACTGTAAGTATACACATGGACCTTACCTGATGGATGATTAGGGAGTGCGTTGACTATGTATCTGTGGAAACGGTTGAGAAGTTCAAGTGTCTCTTCCTTGAGATGAGTTGACACAGTGGCTGCAACAATGTCTCAAACCTGTGAGGCTGGGACCGGAGAGGATGTTATTTGCTTCTGCTGTGTATACAGTTTGTGTTGGAACCTAACACAATGTCACACTTGACGGTGCCTGATAACAACAGTCATTTTCTTCCCTTTATTATTATTCTGTCAGTGAGGCGCTGAGCATCTCCGTCCTGATTGAGGGACATCCTGAGAAGAATTCCCAGGGGCCTGTGGATGGGGCCAAACTGTTTGCTAACAGATGCCAAGGAAGTGCTCCCCCAGCAGGAAGATCATGCATTGACGTCTTCACAGGAAGAGTAGTATTCATTCACGCCTCATCCCCTGAGCATTGGCAAATGCTGATCTTATTTATTTCAGTCATCCAATCTTTGATGACTTAATTTCTGTATATTTAAATGTACTTTTGGGTCATTTCTATTTCTTCTTTGTGATTTCACAATACAGTGTTTTTTCTTCTTTTTCAATGTCGATATGTTTTCCAAATTGTAGACACATTGTGAGCCCGTCTGATGCATTAGGAAGAGCAATTTTTTACCATTTTCTTTGGAGCAATTTAATTCCATTTGGTAATCTGCCTTTGAATTTCATTGTGACATCTCTAGATATGCCAAACATTTTTTTTTACAGAGCAAGTAATTTTCTTTATGATTTTTCCTGAGGTTTTTCCTAGAAATGCTTTTGCCACTCTCAGATATTATCCATTTAACAGATTCTTTCACAGTAAGTTCATACTTTTATTTTGATACATCTAATTATTAAATACATTCTATTGGGTTGATTTTAAAGTAGAGATGTGAGAAAACAATTTGCAAATCAGCTTGTAGTTAGAACCCTTCCTTTTTTTTTACAAATACTTTTTTCTGGTAGTACCATTACCTGCTCATTTCAAATTCACTTTTCTTGCCATTTTTTAAAAATGGAAAATGATTTCCTGTTTGGCTGTCAGAACTGGTGTGAACGGTTAAGTGTGTGTGTGTGGGGGGGTGGCTCCGGTTCTCTGTTAGAGGTGGCAGGCGGGGGTGGGGGAAGGATGAGAAGAAAGGGGAAGGATGGGTCAGAGAGGAGGGTCTACTTTGGGATGAACCCTGTCCCAAGTCTACCTTCAGTGAATGGTGTGATTGGGGCATTTTGCCTATTTTTCCCAGTCTCCCAATCCATGACAAATGGCTAGGACATGCGATCCGTTGCTGGACACAGGAAGAGTGGGGCAGCCACCGAGGAGGGAAGGGATATGCCTGGGACCATGTGGTTAGTGGACCGCAGGGAATTCACGGGTCATCATCTCTGTGAATCACCACTGTGCTATGGATGCCAAGACCAGTAGCTGCGAAGGCTGGTGAGAAAGTGAGCTCCAAGGATGTGCTGGTGGAGGGCAGGCACGCCTGAAGGGGAGGCCCCCCTCCATTCCTGCATACTGTGCGGGGCGGGGGTGGAGGGCCTTGGCTTGGCCCCAGCTGGCTGTCTCCTAGGGCTGGAGTAACAAACAGGGGCCTTCGGACCACACCCTGCCCCATAGAGTTTTCTTTGTTCTGCCTGGTGTTGGCCCACATGGTGGTTTTTTTGGTTGGTTGGTTGGTTGGTATATAATTAAATTAGCTGCCAAGATTTAGGAATCAGGGGATACCACAAAATGTCTTTCTTTCGAAAAAAGAAAAAAGTTTCTTTCTACAAATTCACAAGATTCTGCAGTCTCTGAGACCCGTTCCAACACAGCCACAGTTGCTGATTGTTGGGACCCCAGCCTCCAGGACCCGCCACGGTTTCCCAGCACAGAGCGCTCGTCTCCAGTGGGCAGAAGTCCTGTGCCGTTGCCACTGTGGTAAGAAGTGGGTCGCAGTCCTTCTTCTGGCCTCCTTGCACTCTGCAGAAAATGAGAGGCTACAACAGCATTAAACAACAAACAAAACAACCGGTGCCAAGAAGACAGAGGCAAAGCCCTCCTCACCGTGTCACTGGAACCGACTCACAGCTGACCCTCAGTGGGTCCTCAGTGGCTGTGAATCTCCTTGCAGCCCCTTGTCTGTTCAAATCACCCATCTTTGGGTTGGCAGTGCAAGGAATGAAGGCACTCAACATTATCTTTGCAACAATGTCCAACTTTGCACTGGAAAGTAAAATTAAGACAGTCATAGAACAGCTAGTAATAAAGTAGGGAGCTCCGGTGGCCTAGTGGCAAGAAGCTGCGCTGCAATCCCAAGGCGTGCGTTTCAAATCCACCAGACCCTCCGCAGGAGAAGGAGGGACAGTCGCCTCCTGCACCAGTAGGATCCGACTCGAGGGTACACAGCAACAACAAAAGACCAAAAACCAAACCAAAACAAAACCAACAACAAATAGTAATAAAATTGACCATCTTCCTAACGAAGAGATTGCTGTTATTATTAAGTGCCATGATGTCGAGTATGACTCTAAGAAATCCTGTGAACAGCAGGTCTGACCCCTGTCCTCCCTGGGCGGTCTTCACCGTCTCCGACACACTGGAGCTGCAGTCTGTGTGTCAATCCCCATTGCTGAGGGTCTCCCTCTCTTTTGCTGACCCTCCTGCTTCCCAAGGATGACATCCTTCTGCAGTAACATCCCATCCCTCTCCTAGTAACACGCCCAAAGTATGTGAGATGAAGTTTTGGCATCTTTGCCTCCAAGGAGCATACTGGCTGCATCTTCTCCAAGACATATCTGTTTGTTCTTTTGACAGTCCGTGGGGACATTCAGTGCTCTTCTCCAGCACCACAGCTCAAAGACATCAATAGTGTAAACTTGATTAAGCCATAAAGGAAAACGTTCCAACAGATCTTGTTTTTCAGATTCAGTAACTTATGAGGTAGAAAGCATGACTATAAATCAGATGGGGCGATGCCCACACATCAGGGGGGTTTGTAAGGAAAATACCTCAGAGAGCAGTAGGAGCGTGGAGTGTGAGAGAATAACATGTTCTGAACAGAGACAAGTATGTGGGATGTGAAACAGACTAGAGATACGGCTGCTCACTCTGTCACAGGCGTGGATGAGGACTGACAGGACAGGACTGCATTCTTGTCTTGTAACTGGCCAGAGTCCAGCCAGAAGTAATGTTCTTCAAGAAACCCTACTTCAAACAAATTGTCTTAGAGGAAATACAACTGGAGGTCTCCTTAGAGCCAAGGATGGTGAAGCATCATGTCACATACTCCGGGCATGTTGTCAGGAGCAGTTAGTCCTTGTAGAAAGACGTCATACTTAGAAAGGTAGAGGAGAGGGCAAGAGAGAACCGTCAGTGAGAGGGATCGACACAGAGACTGTAACAAGAGGTTCAGAGGCATCGGAGATTCGGAGAATGGTGCTGAATACAGCGAGGTTCCAGTCTGCTGTCCACAGGGCAGTTATGTAGTTGACTTGATGGCACTTAAAAACCACCACCCCAGGCAGAATAATTATGAAGACAGAAATTTTGCATCAGTTGTGCAAAAAAGTGCAGAGACTAAGAGGTGTCCTAACGCAAACGATTGAGGAAGTCTTACAGTCAGCATGGAGTTGCCATTAACGCTAATGCCTGGACTCTGCTCAAGGTGACCCTTGGACATAGCTCGTTACTTGTTGGACTGCTAATCTAAAAGCTGACAGTTCAAATCCACCAGCTGCTCCATGGGAGAAAGCGGGACAGTGTCTTCTTGTCCAGTTGGTATCTTCATGACAGTCAGTATCTTCAGGACAGTAGTTATGCTGGGACCACTGTGTGTTTTGAGTCTTTCAACCCAGGGGGCGCATCTGCCAACACTACTAGACGATGGTCTAGGTGGGCAGCAGGCCTACCACTGACTGATTTTGGGAAGCCGGCCCCTCACAAGCCTTTCTTCTTAGTCTGGAAGCTCTGCTGAAACTTGTCCACAAAGGTGACACAGCTGTCACTTCAGTTACCATTGCCTCCAGCGTCATAGCAGTGCGTAAGCCACCCAGATGGAAAGACAGACACAGAGGCACACATGTTAGCACAGCCTGGACAGACTGACTGACGTGGCTGCAGGCCGACTCTTGCAATCAGACCAAAGCCAATGCACTGCACTGAGTAGTTCTGATGTGCAGTGTTCCCAGAAGACAGCGTAGAACTGCCCAGAGGCCCCTGTGGTGCAAACCTTCAGATGGTCAATCTGCCAGCCCTTCTCCTCCAGAGGAGCTATCCAGTTGAAATAGTTGGCCTATTGGGTAACATCTTAGTGCTTTAGTCACTGAGCCACCATGCCTCCTTGATGTACCTCTAACAGTTGCCTTAAATGCTAGAGGCTTGTTTTAAAAGTTGTTGTTGTTATTGTTGTTGTATATGCTGTGGAGTTGCTTGCAACTCATAGAGACCCTATATACAATAGCCCTAAACCCTGCTCTATCCTGTGCCAATCACACTGCCTCCGAAACACCCATCCCGATTACCCCAGTTACTGAATCAATCCAGCTCATAGAGGGCCTTCCCCTCCTGCGCCTCCCTCCATAATCCCGAGCATAATGTCCCTCTCCAAGGACTGGTCCCTCCTTACACTATGTTCAAAGTATGCCAGACGAAGCCCCAGAATCCTTGCCTCCAAGGAGCAGCCCGGTTTAACCCTCTCTTGGATGAATCTGTTTGTTTTCTTGCATTTATAATAACAGTGCTTTTTCCAATGAAAGCTTGGAATGGGCTGTCCCATGCCCCTTTTTTATGCTAAGAGAAAATAGGGCACCTTTAATGATGTGATTAACAATGCACATCCTCTCTGCTCAGACGCTGAGCCCCGTCAGCTCAGCACTTGGCCTGCAGAACTGGATGCTGATGTGACGGCTGCCTGTGCTGTGCGAGCGTCAGGTGCTTCGGCTGTGACCGGAGGCTGAAACGATGTCTTAAACAGTCAAGAGGAAACATCTTAAGAAGAAACTCCCTCTGCTTGGAGCAAATTTGCAAGGAGAGACTCAGCTTTTCCATAAACTCAACAATTTCACTGTCCACTTGGCACACTTTTCCTCCTCTGCTGCGGCAGACATAGGTTATTATACAAATTAGAGATTCAGTTCTGTTATTCCTGCAAGCCTGTCATCACATCTACCCTTTTACTGTTCAACGTGTACAGCCCTGGACTGCAGAGCTGAAAGGTGAACTCCAAAAGGAGGTTTCCTGATTTCAAACTTAACGGAAATGATCTGAGACTGACCGGGGTGCCTTCCTCATTTTGTGGGGCAGTGGGCGGGGGCTACAGGCAGATGTGACTGAGCTGCCAACACATGTGACAAAGGAAGTAAATGAGAGGAAACCGGAGTAGGGGCATTCTCTCCTGGACGGGTCGCACGACCACTGTGCAAAGATGACACCCACGTTTACACCTGTGAAGAGCAATGCAAGATACCACGTCTGCTGTGGACGCCTCGGTAGAGAACACGTGAGGCTGCTCCGTCAGAGGAGTGAGAGTTCATAGAAACAGTTGGAGGAAGGTATAGCTCTCTTTACATCCGCGGATTTTTAAAATGCTTATTCTATTTAATTTTTATACAATCATTCATATACATTACATTTCATTCATGTACAATGTGGTTTATAACTCATTCATTCATATGCATTGTGTTTTATAGAACTAGTTACTATTGATCTATGCCTATTATCACCCTGTCCCATCAAACCCCTACTGAATCTTTTCTATTCCCTCACCCCTAAATCCTTCTGCTAGCTTCTTCCGCTCCTCTCCACCCCTTCCTCTGTGTTTCCCCCAATTTTTAAGATAAAAGCTTTGATGTTGGATTGCATCATGTTTTGATAAAAGTCAGGCTTTAATTTCTCTCTGGCAGCTGCCTTCTGTTCCTGCCAGGTCCCTGGGGCATCTCAGCTCCAACTCCCTGGCTGCACATTCCTGAGGAAGGTCACTTCCTACTCCGATAGGACTGTGATCAGAAGCTGTCAGGAATGAACCAGTCTGCACTGGTGACAGAGCTTGGGGAACAATGGCAGAAGGTCTCAGCGAGGCTGAGTTGAGTGTGGGACCCAAGCAGTGCCCTTGTGAAGAGTCTGAAGGAACAAGAACATTCCAGATCAGGAACAGACCCAGGCCGATGCTTTGCGGGGTAACAGCAGGGAATACCTTCCTCAGGCACCTGGGCTGGGCAGCTCCGGCTTCCTCAGAGGAATGGGTGCTAGCCCAGTGGGCCCCAGAATTTTAGGACTGGGAGGCTCCTGAGGGAAGTAACTGACTTCCTGAATAGAGGAAAGAGAGGCCCCAAAACTCATCTGAAAATCAGGAGTGATGATCATCCTTGAAGTCCAGGAGAATGAAGCATACTTCAAAGGTTAGATTTAAGTAAACAAAGTTGTTAAAACCAGTTTTAGATGTAAAGAATAGTTGTGTAGTTAATATGGGCTGTTCCAGTACACTCTCACCGGCTTATCCTATTATGGTTCATATATTACAATTAATGACCTAACAGCTGCATGATATGTAGGGAGCTCTGGTGCTTTAGTGGAGAGGAATTGCACTGCCAGCCCAAAGGCACCCGGTTTGAGTCCTCCAGTTGCTTCTTGGGAGAAAGATGGGCCATCTCCTGCTGCTATGAGTTGATTCCAACGCAACGATACAACTGGTGACATAATCCATAGCAAGGCGTGCTGCTAAGAGAAAGACTATGCGTCTCGGGAGGTTCTAATCCACCAGTCACTCCAAGGGAGAAAGATGGACAACTTCCTCCAGTGTGATTTACAGTTTCTGAAAACCTGCTGGCAAGTGAACTGTGTGCTGGTTCCAACCAGGAAGCAGAGATTTTGAGCTTTTTCATTTTTTCCAACACCATAATCCAAAGGCATCAATTCTTTGGTCTTCTTTATTCACTGCTCAGTTTTCATTTTGTTCCATGCTGTTTTATTAGGTGCCATAGATTCGACATTGACTTATGTCATTGTTGTTGCTGTTGAGTTAGCACATCTTAGGGCGACCCTATGAACAGCAGCTCTGAGTCCTGTCCTGTCCTGTGCCATCCACATAATCCCTGACACACTCGAAGCCATTGCTGTAATCAGTGTCAATCCATCGGGCTGAGCGTCTTCTCCTTCACTGTCCCTCCACTTTTCCAAGCGTGATGTCACTTTCCAAGGAGTGTCCTCTACTAGCAACACGTCCAAAGGATGTGAGACGAAGCATTATCATCTTTGTCTCCAAGGAGCACTGGGACTGCGCCGTCTCCTAGACATACCCGTTTGTTCTCTGTCAGACCATGGGCTATTCTGTGCTGTTCTCCAACACTGCATCTCAAAGGCATCAATTCTACCTCTGTCATCCTTATTCATTGGCCAACTTTTAGCAGCAAGGAAGTGATTGAGAAGACCATGACCTGAATCCGGCTCACCTTAGTCCCCAAACTGACATCATTGCTCCTCAATAATTTGGAGAGGTCCCTGACTGCAGACTTTCCCCGTGCAATACATCTCTTGATCTCTGACTGCTGGTACCAAGTGTATTGATTGTGAATCCAAGTAAGATGACATCATTGTCAGTTTCAGTCTTTTCTCCATCTATCATGATAGCTCATAGAGACCCTATAAACAACATATCTCCATCTCGCCCTAACCTGAGCCAACTTCACCATCCCTGACAGATTCGAGTCATTGCTGCAGTCCTTGCTACTGTGTTTCTCCATCTTATTGAGGTCCCCCCCCCTTTCTCTGACCCTCCACCTTTCCAAACATGTCTTTTTCCGAGGACTGGTGCCCCCTGACAACATGCCCAAAGTCTGTGAGATGAAGTATGACCATGGGTGTCTCTAAGGAGCACCTGGGTGTCCTTTCTCCAAGGTGTCAGAGAATCTGAGCTTTTGAACTGTGGTATTAGAGAAGAGGGCTGAATGTCTCACCGGGTGCTAAAAGTATAAACAAGTCTCTCGGAGAAAGGGCAAGCAGGGTGCTCCCGGGAGGCAAGGAGGGCGACAAACTTTCATACATAAATAAAACCAAAAGTCAAGCCCACTGCTGACCCAACATGGCCCTCTTGTGGGCTTCTGAGGCCGTAAATCTTTGCATGAGGAGACTGACTGGCCATTCTTTCCCTCTGGAGCATCTGGTGGATTTGAACTGCCAACCTTTTTAATAATCAGTTCAATACATTACATACTATGCAACTGGGACTTTTTACTACATATGAGGTCACTGAAAATTACTATGACTTGGGTCATATGCACCTTACTCTTCAAAATGACAACTTTCACTTTTGAACACTTTAAAGAAGTCTATTGTAGCAAATTTTCCCAGTGCAATATATCATCTTATTTCTGTGAGTGTTGACAGTGGATGCAAATGAGCTGAAATGACATCCTTGACATGCCCAGTCTTCTCTCCATTTGTCCTGAAGCTGCTTATTGATCCAGTTGTAAGGCTCGTTCTTATCAGCTAAAATCCACGCTTTGTTCCTGTTTCCTCAGTTTTCACTTGTGTTGCCACCCCCTCCCCCTCCATCCCATCTAGGATCTTATATCATGTTGAGTCATTTTGTCTCCTTTGGTTCCCCTTGGCCGTGACTTTGTCCCAAGTTTCCCTTTTGGGGGTGACATGGACAGTTTGAGGAGTCCTCTTCAGGTATTTCATAATATGGTAGAACTAGCCTAATGGCATTTTATCTGACATTTCTCTCTTCTTTAGACTGGAGAGATGATAACAGAGGTAAAATACCCTTCTCATCATACCACAGCCAGGGTAAGTACTATCAACATGACACACACACATTGCTGTTGACGTTGACTTTGGTAACCTGGTTTAGGAAGTGCTTGTCAGGTTTCTCTAGTGTAAATTTACTCCCTTCACCCTTTTCTACTTTTCGTGGGAAGTCGTTATGTGAAGTTCACACATAAAGAGTCAAAACCAAAAAAACACCAAGTCCCTTGCCATTGTGAAGACTCCAATTCATAGTGACCCTGAAGGACAGAGGAGACCCTCTCTGTAGAGTTTCCAAGGCTGAAACATCTTATGAAAATGAACTGCCATGTTTTTCTCCAACTGAGTGGCTAAAAGGTCTGAGTTGATGGCCTTAAAGTTACAGTCAATTGCATAACCATGGTACCACCAGGGTTCCTTACTTAAGGAACGTTGTTGTTGTTGTATTCCATTGAGTCAGAACTGACCCATAGCTGACCTTCCACCAGGTTTTCAGAGACAATACTCACACGGAAGGAGATTGCCCATCCTTCCATGGAGCAGCTGATGGATTTGAACTGTGCACCTTTGGGATTGCAGTGCAGCTTCTTACAAGTAGGCCACCAGAATAGAAGGTTATAATTCACGTCCCCAAGGGCAAAGCGTCTACATAAAGGTGTCTACACTTTTAAATTACAGTTTTCAGTTTCTGTGTAATGTTTTTATGATTCACTGGTGCTGAGTCAATCCTGACTCATAATGATCCTACAAGCCAGAGCTGAGCCGTCCAGTGGGATTCAGAGGCTAGAAATCTTTATGGGAGGAGACTGTCTCATCGTTCTCCAAAGAGTGGCTGCTGGAGGCTATGCTGACCTTTCAGTTCACAGCCCAGTGTTTAATTTATAGCACTACCAGGACCCCTTAATATTCTTTACTAGGTACCATAATATATCTCAACATTCCATCACTGTGTGCTGTTTGGGTCTTTTCCATCTTTCTTCTTCTCAATCTTTATGAATTTGTTCAGTGAATTCTGTGGGTATAAAGGAGAAATTTTAGAAGCATTTCATTCAAATCTTCAGTTCACAACAATGATCTCCTTTAGAAGTTGTAGAAACCAATGCATGTGCTAATCCTCTGGGCCATAGAAGATGTCCTTGGCTCTTTCTTATCCACTCTGTTTTTAATTAAAAGTTCTGATCCATTAAGGTATGGCGGGATCTTACACAGAGGCTGGTGGCTTCACTCTGCAACTCCCCAGATGACCTGCGTCCTTTGTATTCATATGTTCATATTTGTCCAGAGGAGAAGAAGCAAATCATCAGCTGTCACTCCTTGTCTCCCTGTACAGTAGTTCTACGTGTTCATGTGGAGAGTTGGAATTGATCTGATAGCACCTAACAGCAATGACAGAAAATTAGAACAACCCAAGAGAAAAGCAGAGTGACAACAGACTCTGACCTGTAGGAAATGAAGGGTTGGCTTTCTCTACTGCATAAAGATTTCAGTGATTGAGGGTAAGGGAAATACAACATGAGTCATAGAAAAGGAGCTACAATGGACTAAATTATATCTTCCCAAAATATATGTCAGTATGATTGGGCAATGCCTCTCAATAGTTTGGCAGATATGCGATGATATAATCTCCCTTCCCCTTGATGTGAGCAACTAATCGTTTGTAAGGGAGTTAGGGTGAAACATCACACTTTTATTCAGTCATGGCACCGGCCTCATGTAGGGAGAGTTTCCCTGAAGTGTGGCTTTTTCTTGTTATGTGTCGTCGAATTGCTTGCAACTCATAGCAACTCTGTCCAAGAGCTTTAAACCTTATTCATTCCTGTGCCAACCTCAGTGTCTCTGACACACTTACTCCCACCACCCCAGTCACTGAATCAATCCATCTCATAGAGGGTCTTCCTCTCCTGTGCTGTCCCTCCACTTCCCCAAACATGATGTCCCTTTCCAAGGACCAGTCCCTCCTTGCAACATACCTAGAGTATGTCAGACGAAGCTTCAGAATCCTTGACTCCAAGGAGCAGCCCGACTTTACCCGCCTTAGGACAAAAGTTGTCCGTGGTATATTCAACAATCTTCTCCAACACCACAGCTCAAAGGCATAAGTTCTTTCTATGGTCCCTAGTCACTGTCCAGGTCTCCGATGCATAGCACACAATTGTGAAGACTATAGCCCGAATCAAGTGCACCTTAGACTCTAGCCTGACATTGTTGCTCTTCAGTGATTTGGAGAGGTCCCTAACAGCTGACTTTCCCAATACAATTTGTCTCTTGATTTTTCTGGCTGCTGTTACCAAGAGTGTTGACTGTGGAGCCAAGCAAATTAACACTGTTAACTATCTCAGTCTGAAGTGTGGCTTGCATCATCTTTTATTTTATAAGAGATACATGGAGAGAGAAGTGAGCCAGAGAGAAGGAGCTGCCACCACCAAGAAGAGCTGGGAGCAGAGCATGTGCATTGGATCTGTGATTCCTGTGGCGAGATCTCTAACGTCAGGGAGAGACTGATGCCAAGAAGGCCTCCAAGGGACTCCAGGACCACAGGTGCTCAAGGATCAGGACTCCTCCAGAGCTGACAGGGAGGTCTTCCCCCTGTTGTTAATGGCCTAAGTTTGGACTCTGAGCCTCTTAAAAAGGGAGCTCTGGTGTCCTAGTGGCAAGAAGCTGCAATCCCGAAGGCACGTGGTTCAAGGTCACCAGCTGCTCCATGGGAGAAGGATGGGCAATCTCCTCCCGTGAGATTAACTGCCTCTGAAAACCCACTGGAGGGTCAGCTCTGGGTCGGTTATGACGGCTGTAGTACACAACAACAACAGCTTCTTAAAAACATCAAGAGAATAAATTTCATTTTTGTTAAAGCCACTCACTGACGCTATTTCTGTTATAACAGCATTAGTTCACTAAGACAGAAGCCTTAGTAGTTTAATACATCACATACTGAACTGCTAACCTAAAGGTTGGCAGTTCAAAACCAGCTCTGCCGGAAAAAAATGGGCAGTCTCTTCCAAGAAAGAATCAAAGCCTCAGAAACACATTATCGGGTGGTTTGAGTGGAATCGACTCAGTGAAAGTAAGTTTCGGTAACTAAGAAAGAAGACATAGACACTTATATAGTGTCATGACAAAGTGCAGAAGTGGGATTGTAAAAAGAAATGCTTGCAGAAATAAACTTCATCTATTTTCTACTTGTTTATTGTATGTTCATTGTGTTCTCCCTTTTATTAGTACCAGCAGCCAGGAAACCAAAAGACCAATTGCACTGGGGAGAGTCCACTGTCAGGGACCTCTGAAGAGTACTGAAGAGCAGCAATGTCAGTCTGGAGACTAAGGTGCACCTGATCCAGGGAATGGTCTTCACAAGTTCTTGATGTGCAACAGAAAGCTGAACAATGACTAGGGACGATACAAAGAGAATTGACACTTTTGAGCTGTGATGTTGTAGAAAAGTATTGAATATATCATGGACTGCTAGGAGAACAAACAGGTTTGTCCTAAAGATGGTGAAACCAGGATGCTCCTTGGAGACAAGGATTCATCTGACATACTTTGTGCATGTTCCAAGGAGGGACAAGTCCTTGGAAAGAGACATCATGCTTGGAAGGGTGGAGGGACAGCGCAAGAGAGGAGGACCCTCGATGAGATAGATTGATTTAGTAACTCGGGTAATGAGGTTAGGTGTATCAGAGGCGATGAGATTGGCACAGGATAGAGCAGGTTTCAAAGCTATTGTACATAGGTTTGCTATGATTTGCAAGCAATTCAACGGCACATAACAACAATGACATAATATGTTAGTAGAAACTATGTAAGAGACGTTACAGGAAGAAGGGTTCTTCCTTCCTGATTCCAGAGTACTCTCTTTTAGTAGGTTCAGAGAAAGAAAGAAAGAGCATCTGGCCTAGCACCAGGATCCTGCAACACAGGCGACTTTTTTGTATTTAAATTTTCAGCACTTGTGCTTTCTCTCACGTGTTTCCGGTTTCCTCGGTGGCTTCCCCCAGCGCTCGGCTCCTGTAGTTCATGTTCTTCTCCAGTTTCCACTTCCTGAAGTGCATGTGACTTCTCTAGCAAACTTACCCCTACAATGCACGAGGGCTGCTTTACAAGATCTGAGTGCATGGCATTTCCCCAGTGCCCTCAAGTGTCCCCCAGCATCTCTGCCTCGGGTTTCATAGCAGAGTGCCTGCAATGAGACATCTTCTCATGAACAACCTTACCTGGAACTTGAGAGGCTAACGGATAGATTTCCGGAAAGTTCTAGTGGTTTGGGATTACATTCATTTCCTTTCCCATAAATCGTGAATTTTAATTTGGGTTCTGGTGAGGAAGCACTGTCCTCTCTCCGTGTGCTCTGACTCAGCCCTGGGGCAAGTGGCTATTCCCAGGAGCTACTATTCCATCATCCTTCAGACTTCTCATCACTTTTTACCGGTCAATACCTTCTGCTCATAACTTCTATCTCCTGAGTGTTTTGTTTTTAACATTTTTGTTCTTTGGGTGAAGGTTTACAGAATATATCCATTTTACCTACAACAATTCATATACGTTTGGTTCAGTCTTGATTTCTTGAAGTGCATGTGATTTCTCTAGTACATCTACTTCCGGTAGTGCAGGGTATCCCCAGCCAAGACCTGTGTGGCATGACATTTTTCCAGGGGTTGCAATCCCCATAGTGATAGGGCACTCTTTCTGCTTCCTCCGTGTTTTATTCTTTTCTTTGTTCATTCCTCTTCCCTATCCTTTCCTCCTTTCTGCACTTTACCTCTGAGCAAGTGCTGTCCTTTTCATCCCATATGGCTAATAATTCTCAGGAGTGCACACCTCCTTAGTTTACTTTAGAGGCCTATTTTCTGACTGAATGTTGTTCCCTGGGTGTGAGAAACTAAAGTTCTAGGTCTAAAGCGTGACCTAGGTTCAAAGTCTTAAGGGTATTGCCAGTCTCTATTAGCACTGCTTTTTCTTATCGTAGGCTTTGCTCCACGTTTTCCTTCTACTGTGTCCAGGACTTCTACTGGCCTGATTACTGTGGTTGGTAGTGGTAGCTGGGAACCATCTCTCTTCAGCCCAGGGTTGTGCAGACTGAGGTTTCTATTGTCTCTTGGTCCTTTGCACTAATTGTTTTGGTATGTGTTTGATTTTCTTTGCTGTTCTTTTCTCCAGATGAGGAGTGATCAATATCTGTGTTGAGGTGGCTGCTCTAAGCTTTAAAGACCCACTTGCTACTCATCAAGCAGAATGAATAACACCTTCTTTGTGGATTGTTCTTGTTAAGTGCCATTAAGTCACAGGCAACTCATAGTGACCCTATGAATGAAAGACCTGAACACTTGTGTAATTTTCATTGTTTCTCCAAGTTCATAGGGTTTCCGGATCACATGATGCCAATTCTAACATTCTTTCAAGTTTTCTTCATTCCTTACTGGCCAATTTCTTATTACTTTAATCCTCTCTTAATTCATGATTTAACGTTAAACTTCCTGGGTCAAATTACCATGTGGTTTTTACCTCCTGCTTAGATTATAACAAAGATATGACCATAATCAGTTGAGAGGAAAAGAATACAATTTTGAGAACTTTTTAAAAATCAATCTTGCTTTGAATAAACAGCATACTGCTGACATGATTGGAATTTGGAAGGTTCATAATTGATTTATGCATTTGGTTCTTTAGTGTCTTAAGTTATTGGTATTCCTGAAATAGCTTTGAGAAACATCACTGAGAGACAATCCAGGTGCCCTATTTTCTCCAGTTTTGATCAACTTATTGGATAAAATACCTCCATTTTAAAAAGAGTTTGAAAGCCAAATCCCTCTGATACTTGCCAGCTTAATCTCCATCAAGCTGCAAACCATCTGGGTCTTAGAACAGTTTAAAATTCGATGTGGATGATAGGATTTTACCAAATCTAATGTGTGTGTTTGTGAATTCTTTGCATCTCATTTTCTAACCTCAAACTGAAATCTTAGATAATAATAAAATAACTCTAGACTTCAAACAAAAATTGTTTTTCATTTTGTAGTGGAATGGCAATAAGACCAAAGACCTCACAGCTGCACTGGATATAGAGTTGGCAAAGAATTCCTACCCATGATACCAGGCCTGTTCAAACCCAAGCAAAGAGCCCAGTCGAGGCTGGGGTATCCTCTTTCCAGGGCAGGCCGACTAGGCACAGCTGTCTGATTTTCATTTGTGGGAGTTGTTTTTCCCTCACTCAGACTGGCTTCCTTTTCCTCCATCTGCTAAATAAGTAAATATTATCTAGGTCACTTTTTTATTTGAAAAGAGAGCATGCGTCTTGACGAAGCATATTTTGAGTTCATGCTTGAAGAGCCCTCATGTTCTCTTTAATACTCTGAACGGGGTAAAGCCCTTACCCACATTTGTCCATCTATCCACCCATCAGATGTGGACCAGGCTTCAGAAAGCACTCCTGTGTGTGTTCTGTGTCTGCTCATAGAGCCTTGGGTCAGAGCATGAGTAACGAGGGAGCAGGTAGAACTAAGGAAGGGGCTCTTCGTGCAAAGTAGCATAGCTGCAAATCCACGTGCTTTCATGCAACATCACTGTGCTTCCATGTGAGTTTGGAATTTGCTCAGACAAAGAGAAGACGTGGTGCTTAAAGATTTCTACCTACTTAAACTTGCTTGTTGCACGATCTTAAGAAGCTGCTCTGGTCTGAACCTCCACATTGGTGCCATGAGGCTGGGATTTTTCTGCACTGAGGGATGCTATTATCTCACATCTCTTTGTAAATGTAAAAAAGCCCACCATGAAGATATTGGTAGGAACAAGTCACGGATTCTGTCTGCCTGTTATGCGCTTATCCAATGTCAAAGCATTGTGTTCACTTATTTTGCCATGAGAATAAAGAATCAATCTTTCTAAAGGAAGTTCTATAGCACACAAGTCTTATAATACGGTTGTTGTTCTTGATTGCCGTTGAGTCAAGCATGACTCATAGCGACCCTATGAAGCAAAGGCCTGAAACCTTTCTGCAACTATTGTCATTTTCCCATGTTCAGAGAGTTTCCAGAGGCATGAGGTTTAAGAAGTGGATGCCACTCCTGTTTCCAAACCTGACTTAAACTGGGAGCTCCACCAAACACTGTCCACCATGGGCAGTCATTAAGGCATTTGACCTCCAATGGCACAAAGTTCCGTTTCACTACAAACCCAGATTTCCACAGTACAGCAAATTGACAGAAAAGTGCTGCAGAACTTGGAAGAATGTTCCTGCAAAATAATAACACTAAGCCCTCGAGCCCCATCAACATTTAAATACAAGGGCAATGGATAGATAGATAGAACAAAAGATGAACAATATGGTTAGGATAAAAAAAAAAGACAAGACAAAATTGGGCAGTTGAGTTCTCAGAAGGGGCCCTGCAGGCTGGAGTGAGGCCTGAGGCAAGGAGTGAAGCTGATCACAGAGGGTCATCTCACGTGGGCTCCAAGGAGGAAGGCTGAAGCGGGGCCAGGGGTCCATACAATTAGCACACGGCCCAGGACAGCTCACTTGGGATTTGGGACATTTTCTAGGAGACCCAGCTGGGGTTCTTTCTGCAGACCCAAGTGGACACCAGGAAAGGGGTGTTGTTGTGAGGTTCTACTGAGTTGGCTCGGAGACTTAGGCACAACAGTGAGTCAGCGGCCTGTCCTGAGCTGCCCACACAGTCCTTACTCTGCTTGAGTTCACCATTGTAGTCACTGTGTCAACTGGAGTGAGACCTGGGAGAGGAATGGAGCTGACCGCTCAGAGGTGGGTCTCATTTGTTCTAGGAGGATGACAGGGTGAAGGTTGTCTTCACAATTCCCACGTGGCAATGGCAGTTCACTTGGGAATTTCCCTTTTCCAGTGGCTAGTCCCTTATGATAATATGTCATAAATGCATAATGAGAATGCTTCTTAGAAGTATAAGATGGCAAGGGTTTGTTTAACATACTTTGGGAAAGAGACACTGATGTTGTGCAGAGGTAGTGAACTCCCAGCCTCTGAGTGGAACCTGTGAGAAACTGGCCCAATCTTACATTTTCCAAAAAGGATAGAGGTTACATGCAGAGCAGAAGGGGATCTTTGTATTGTAAGTTCCAGTCACACATTAGGGGAGGCTGCCTCTCCACTGCACACCTCATTGTTTCCTGTTCCTCTTCTCTCTGAATCTGGATACAGCCTTCCTTTAGGTCCAGACCAATGGGCAGAAACGATGGCGCCAGGACAAATGTGGTCCTGGGGAGAAGGTTCGCTGCATTTCAGTGAAGCGCTCCGAACGCTCATCACATGGTGATCTTGAGCTTTGGGCTTTCAGGAGTGTTGAGCTTTGAGATCCAGGGCCAACTATTTGCCTTCCTAAACCTTAGCTTCATCATCTGTCAGGGACAGCCCTCGTCGGAATAAATCCTGTGGGACTGGATGGACAGCTTTAAGAACCTGCTTTAAAACACGGCTTTGATTCATCGATGGCAGAGCACTGGACAAGGAGCAAGGAGCAAAAAGCAAGGAACTCTGGTGGTGTCGCCTGTAGGGACTTGCACGTCTGTCCCAAAGGCCACATCTCCCCGACAATTCGAATCTCTTGTTAACTCGTTGGGAGAAACATTGGCAATATCCTCCTATGAAATTGACAGGCTTGAAAACCCAGGGGAGAATCCGCTGAGAGTCGATCCCAGGCGGATGGCAATGTGAGCTGTTGAACGCTCACTAAAGGCTGGTGATCTGTATCCACCCTTCCCTCTGCAGGAGAAAGACAAGGGCTTCTCCTCTTAAAAAGATCGATAAGCTTCAGGTCACCAAGCACGGCGTCCTCCGCTGGAGACTTTCATCACAAACATGAAGCACAGCACACAGGAACAATCATTTTGTAAATTACTGCCTAACCTGGGAGGGGCTGCAGAGCACTATGCTGAGTGAACTAACTCAGTCGCACAAGGACAAATACTGTGTAAGACCATTATTGTAGAATGAGTCTGAGGATCCAAGACGGAAGGGGAGGATGGAAGTAAAATAGAGGGGTGAGGATGGGGGGTAGGGTGTTAATCATAGGGCTGCATAATCTGATGGGTGGGAGGAGTGAAGGAAATGGGACGGATCTTTTACAAAAAACAATGCATTCAAACTTTGTAAATAAATCAGAGTAATAAAAAAAATTAAAAATTTTTAAATAGTAAATTAAAAAAATGAAAACAAAACAAGCCACAGGTGGAAAAATCACCCAGAGTCAGAATGGAGTTAACTGGAGTGAGGTTTGGGATTAAGCATTTACTACAAATCTGATAAAGAGACCTGGTGATGCAGTGAGTTAGCTGTGCACCAGAAGACTGAGGACTGAGAGCCGCCAGGCGCTTGCTTGGTGGTGGAAAGCCCTGTGGATACTCTTACACACAGGACCAAAATACTCCTGAGCAGCTCTGTTTGGTCATGTGATAATTTGAAAGCTGAAAATCAACTTCCTGGCACCTGACAAGGGACCTGATACTTTTCAGACCCTCTTGATACAGTGGTGAACAAGGACTAGACACCAAACCTGAAAACCCTTCCATCCCACTGACGCCGGTCACTAAGCAAAGATTCCAGAGTATCACCATCAGTGCCTCCGGCCTGTCAAGATCTTCTTAAGGCTTCAGGTTAGGAACTGACCCCAGCCCTAAAATTCAGGAATAGTGGGGTCCTGGAACTTCAGTGTCTCTTTGTAGCTCTCCACACGTTTTCCTCATGCAGAGATAACCGTGCTGGCCTCCCTCAGATTTATAAGGGTGCTGTAACATTTTGCGACGGGGTGGGTTGCAGCGTGTAATCACTCTGAAGAGCACAGCAGCATCGTCCCTCGGATTTCCAGTGCTGGGATCTTTATGCAACTAGACTGCACGTCTTCCTGGCAAGGAGCAGCTGGCAGATTCGAACCACCAATCATCTGTTCACAGACAGCATTTAAGCTTTATGCCACAAAATCTCTTTAAGAACAGGCATTTTTTAACATGGAAAGATTTCTGAATTCCTTGATGCTTTCAGTCTCCACTATGATTGTGTTGTTGTTAAGTGCTGTTGAGTCGTAGACGACTCATAGCGTCTCTATGAATGAAAGTCCTGACCACTTGTATAACTTTGGTCGTTTCTCCAAGTTCATAGGGTTTCTGGAAGTAAGCCATTTCAGAAGTGGATGCCACTCCTGTTTCCAAGCTTGTTTCAATCAGGGAGCTCCACCAAACACTGTCCACCATGGGTAATCAAGCATCGCATTTGACACATCAGTGTCACAGTGTTCAGCATCACAGCAACCATGAGTTACTTCTGTACAGCAATGCACAGACCGGTGCTATACCACTTAGAAGAATGTTTGACAAAAAACAATTTAAAGCAGGCCTGAGGACCACCGATTAAAATCACCCACCTTGGGCTTGGTAGCATCACCTTCTGTTCACTAGGCCATCAGAGCTCTCTCTCTATGTTGTCATTATTATTGTAGTATTTTATCACTTAAGCACGTGTTGTCTTTGTATTTGAACACTTAGAAGCCCAAACAAGCCGTTTAAGGTTGACGTAGAGTCAGTTTGCTAACAGGTCTTTACCCTGATGATTTATGCTGTCCTTGCTGTTATCAGGAGCTCTGGGGGAGCAGCGTGCAGCTCGCCGGGCTGCTGACTGAAAGGGTTAGAACCCACCAGCCTAACTGAGGGAGAAAGATGGGCAATCTCCTCACACAAAGGCCTATGGTCTAGGACACTCAGTAGAGGGTCACCCGGAGTCAATCCAAGTCATGCCAGTGGGTTTGGATTGGGCTTCTTGGTGCAATTACTACTGTTGGAGAAAAGATGACTCATCCTTCACGCAGTTCATAAAAGAGGCTGAGCCGTTGGAAGACCACAGTGACTCACCAGAACCCCGTAAATGTTGGTGGTCAGTTCTCCCATTTCTGTCTGCAACATTCCAGGGACCCTGACTGCACTCAAGGCTTAAGCACAGCTTAAGGCAAATGCTCTGCAGCATGTGGGGTGTTTGAAATCCCTTCGGAAAGAAACAGTCAGCACGCACTGTTTGGTGTTTGGGCCTTCAACCAAAACCTTGCTGATTCTTGGGAAGCTTGTAAAAATTACATGGCAACACCCACTTAAACACATAACATTTGTATACGATTAATCATTAGCCCAGACATGATATTTGGTTTTAAAACAGCCGTGAATGTAATGGTGGATACCTTGGAAACAAACAAATAAGACATTCATTTTAAAAAAGAGAAGAAGTCCTACATAATTTTCACAGAATAAGTAGCTCCAGGTCTGGTACGTGCAATTTCTTGGAGGCAGAGTCCTTAACTTTGGATTGATAAAGACCAGGGCCTTACGCAAAGTACTGTTAAGAGCCTATTCCCAGAAGTTAACTTTCACTCCAGTAAGTCTATTTTTGGAGCAGATTTCCAGTTTGGTTAAGCTCCAGTTGGGTACACTCTTTCCTAATGACTGGGGTCCAGGGAAATCTTGGTAATGCCTGCAAGAACGTTTCCTAGAAAAAAATTGCCCTAAAATTTTTTTGTGTCCACTTCATCAAAGATTTGTCCTTTGAATTTTTAAATCTTTCTTCTTAAATTTATTTCCTTGTCCTTTAAATTTTTTAAAGTTTTTAACAATTGTGAGTAAAAGTTTACAAATTGCATTAGTTTTCATTTATTCACACAAATATTATTTTATAGTATTAATAATAATTGATTGAAGTATTGGATTATAATGTCTCATCAAACTTTCACTGTATATTGTTTTCCTTTCCTATTTAAAAGTTATTTTTATAATCTTATTTGTGATGTGAGTGAAATTTTACAAAGCAAATTGGGTTCTTATTGAACAATTCATACATATTTTGTTTTATAACATCGATTACAAATCCCACAATGCAATTACACTTTCTCACTACCTTCTCGTGATTTTCAATCAATTTTTACCTTGAAGAAACACAAGAAATTGAACTACTCAAAATTTTTTTGCTTAAATCTTCATTTGCTTATAATTTATATGTGACATATAAGCAGTATAATGTAATCCATGATAAAATGTTTTCATATAACCTAACAGTAAATAATAGGTAACATTCATTTCTAGATCACTCAAGTTGTTAAGTTCAATGTCTTTAATCTTCCCACCTTCCCAAGGTGGTTTACAATAGTTCTCATTTTACAATGTCCTCAGTAGCTCCTAAGTTTTTCTTTATGCCTTTAGGCCAAATGAATCCCACATAGTTTCCAGTAGTTCTGTCAATGAGCCCTACAGTATGAACTAGTACGCGTGGTATCTGATCAGAAGTTCCTCTGAGCTCACTGTGACACCCTGAAGTGTCTTGGCACACTGTTTGGGAACCACTACCTCAGGAAGTCTTGTTACCGTCCTAGTTTTCCTGATGGGAAAACTGAGTTTGAGAGTTTAAGGCTTTAACCAAGATTTCTCAGCAGTCAGAAGTAATAGAGCAGGAAGTCAAATCACAGCGGGCTGAGTCTGGAATCCACACTTCCAATGTCGATGTCAATGGTCATCACCCCGCAGACTTCACTCTGAAGCAAACTTCAGAATTTCAGAACCTGCGTAGTATTGGTGGAAGGGACAGTTTACGAAGGCTGGCTATGCCAATCAAAGCCAAAGAATTCTTTACATCTAATGAATTACTTCTTTTATCTTTTTCTGTTCATTTCATTCTGAGATAATCTTTAAACCTTGAACCAGAACCACCTCCTAGACTCTTTAAAACCAAGTAACAGTTTAGCTTAACAAATGAGAAAGCTCTTCTAGGACTCTCTTTCCAGAACTGTTTGTTGTTGTGAACCTTAGCGGGCTTGGAGCGTCTGTGAGTATAGGAGGAACAATTTGGAAAATAAGAGTCAGACGTTTTCACGACTCAAAGAATGTCATCAACGTCACTGCATTATACTCGTGGGAGCTGTAGCATTGGATACATTATAAATAACCTTAAAACTTTGAACTAGAATTTTAAAAATTAAAAAAAATATATATTACTGCCCTCTATCTTAAGAAGCTGATTGTTCCGATGAGTACATTCCTCCCTCTTGAAATTGCTCATTTCACAGGCCTACTGTGTGGCCGGAAGTTGAACCACAGGTGTGCACTCAGCCTGGGGTTGGAAGGGTGGCCAAGGACCATAGTCTTGGGGTTTCCCAGGACTTAGTTCTCAGACCAATCGGCAGGGCGACTCTTGTTTTGAGTTTAGTTCCACCTTGTCTTCACTAAGTGCCGTGAAGCCAGATCTGACTCGTAACGGACTCGCCAGACGGTTTTCAGAGGCCGTAAATCGCACAGGAGACTGTCTGTCTTTCTCCAGAGGAGCCGCTGGAAGATTCAAACTACACGCCTGTAGGATGGTCACGCGACTCCTTTGTCTTTTTTATTCCACTGTATGAAGCATTTTAAAAAATTACTTCCTGTCAGGCACTGGATTGGCTCTTAGGGAGTCCACAGTGAGGCCGGGGAGAGAGGTGAGAAGGACAGGAAAGCAATGAGGAAGGGTCCTGTGGATGTGGGGAGCACAGAGCAGGAATCTATGCCAGGCTGGGCCCAGGAGCAGAGAGGCAAGAAATTAGCAGCAACAGGTCAAAGCCAGGTGTCCAGAAATGGTGGCACAGCCCTGCCAAGGCTGTCCTCATGTCATTACCCCAAGTGCCTGCACATTGCTACCTCGTATCCCCTGCACCACTCTCATCAGATGTATCAAAACATGCAGGAAGGTCAAGCTTGCATGATAAAGCACCGACTGTAAAACTTATGCCTGCTTTCCTCTATCCTAGTGAAACTTAAGCTCGTCTCCACATAACATTTGGAAATAGAAATTTCATGCCCTAGAAACTTTGCTGTGTGTATGTTGTTTTGAAATTCAGCAAGTCATATACTCCTCCACCCTTTGCACAAATGATGCATGACTTTTCCTTTTTGCTAGAAATATTTTTCCTTGGAAAAGATGATGTTTTACAAATGCAACAATTCAACAAGTATTGATTGAGTACCTGCTTGTAAGATGACTCAGAAAGAGTCACTACTCCCATCCAGGGCTGTCTGGCGGGCAAGGCAAGGGCCAGGGTGGTTGTTATTAGAGCCGTCTACTCGACTCATCGCAACTGTCTGTACGAGAGAAGGAGATACTTCTCAGTCCTTCACACCGTCCTCACAATTCTGCTATTTTTAGCTCATTACTGCAGCCACTGCAGGCTTTGGTTTTAGGTTGATATTTTTTTCCTTCTGAACCTTCTAGTTTCTCTTCTCTGAAGACTGGTCCCTCATGATAACATGGTCAGTGTGTGAGATAAAATCTCACCACTCTTACTATTAAGGAACATTCTATTGTACATGTTCCAAATCAGATCTGTCCACTCTGTGGACAGCACCAAAGTTCACTGACATGGATTCTTCCTTGGCTTTTCTGAAGAATGGTCCTCTTCCATTTGCATATTAAGTGGTTGAAAATACCATGGCTTGGGTCAGGTGCACTTTAGTCCTTAAAGGTTAGCTAAGAGAATACGCCATCCCCTTTCCCTTATGACTCAGGGTGAAGTCTCTCTCAGGGAGGAGTGATAGGGAATGGCAAAGGACACACTGACAAAGAAGATTAATCAGAACTGGCTTTGACAAGCACTGTGGCATTTGGACAAGAACAAACTGGGCGGAGGGTAGAGAGAATAGTGCAACAATGAATGAATGGAAACCCAAAATCTCTGTAAATGTTTATGAAAATTAATAAAACATAATTATAGAAAAAAAGTTTCATTGCTTTTAAACACTTTTAAAGAGGCTTTTCGTTAGCCCTCCCAAACTCTATCATCATTTGATTTCTTTAATTAGTATTTACGTAGGTGTTGATTATGAATTCAAGTAAAACTAAATTCTTGACAATTTCAATATTTCCTGCATTGATTATGATGTTAGTTATTGGTCCTGTTATGAGGATTTTTGTTTTCTTTAAGGTATAATCCAAATTAAAGGCTATACTCATTGATCTTCATCATTAAGTACAAATTGTTTTCATTTTCAATGAGAAAGATTATGTCATCTGGTTTTCACAGATTATTAATTAGTCCTCCTGCCATTGGGATACTTCATTCTTCTTTGCATAGTACAGCTTCCACATTCGGATGAATAATTATGATGGAAGGTTGTAATCCTGACACATACTTTTCGAGATTATTCCCTTATTCTCTGCCAATGACTGCCTCTTGGTCTATGGACAGATTTTACATCATGAAGCATTCTGGAGCGCCCATTCTGCTCAATATTATCCACAACTTCTATGACCCACACCATCAAACACCTTAGCAGAGTCAATAAAACACAGGCCAACATTTCCCCCAATATTCTCTTCTTTCAGCAAATATCTAATATTAGCACTGATATCTCTGTTGTAAGTGTTCTTCTGAGCTCAACTTGAATTTATGGCAATTTCCTATTGATGTACTCTAGCAACTGTTTCTTAATTATCATCACCATCATCAGATTTTATTAATACTAATAGAATTGATTCAACACTCTTGGCACCAGCAGTCAGGAAATCAAAAAGCGTATCGCGATGGGAAAGTCTGCCGTTAGGGACCTCTCAAAGGTACTCAGGAGCAACAGTGTCTCTCTGGAGACTAAGGTGC
>NW_006399877.1:3226804-3241908 GCF_000299155.1 Elephantulus edwardii
GAGATCTATTGACACAGCAACTGGGGCAGTGGACGTATGTGTGTCGGAGTCAGAGAGACTGGCTCAGGACAGGGCAGGCTTCAGAGCTGTTGTACGTAAGGTCACTATGAGCTGCAGGTGACATGACAACACATAACAACAATAAATAATATTATTCAATAACTTCTGCAGCCTGTTGGATTCCTTTCTTCAGAATAGTCACAAGTATGCATCTCTTGTAGTCTGTTACCCAGTCAGTACCAAGTTTGAACCCATAGTTGTAGCCATTGTGTCAGTCTGGCTCATTGAGCTTTCTTATTTTTCATCAACACTATCTTTTATCAACCATGACGTCCCTACTGAGGGACTGGTCCCTCTTGACACCATGTCTAAAGTACGTTACAAGAAGGCAATATTCTTACTTCTAACGAACATTCTGAAGGCACTTCTTGCAAGACAGGGTACTGTGTCTTGTCCTCAAGGATGTTGTTGTGTGCTGTCAAGTTGGAACCAACCCTCCAGAGAGTTTTCAGAGGCAGTAAATCACTCGGGAGGAGATTGTCCATGCTTCTCCCACAGAACCACTGATGTATTTGAACTGCATGCCTTTGGCATTTCAGTGCAGCTTCTTACATAGACTGATTCTCAGTTCCTTAATGAATACTCTATGAGCTCAAATGGGGATAGAGCCAAGGGGAAGGCAAATAAACCTACATAGTAAAACGATCTTCTTCTCCTCCATCTCTCTAACCTTTAGACTTCTTTGTCCACACTGTGCTGTGGAACTTGTGACATCCTGGCTTCGTGGAATATAGGTCACCATTGAATCCAAGTTTCAGTCAATTAAAAATGCCAACTATTAAAGTCATCCCAGCTATAAAAACTAGAACATTAAATCCAGTTGTTACCAAGTTCAGCCTAATCTCAAGTTGTATTTCATCTTCCTTGGTCTGATATTCTTAAAATCTACATGCTTCTCGGGTTTCTACCAACAAAATGGTGATGTTGAGCAATGCTTTGGATTCATAAACCATTTACTTTCATGTGCTTCAAACCTTACAAAAGTCCTCTGGGGACTGGAAATCTGAATCTAGTTATGGAACTGGAGACTGTGAGGAAGAAAAGCTGGATCCTGAGAAACACAGTGTTTCCTCATCTGCCCCAATTTATATGATCACACAAGTGCATGAGCACTGTTATGGATCGAATTGTGCTTCCCAAAATAGGTGTCTACTTGCGATTCTCAGGATTTTGAGTGTAATAACATAATTGGGCAATTCTGCAATGATGTAATCATCTTCATGATATGTTCTGACATAAACAGCTTTGATGTGACATGAGGGGATTAGAGTGGGATGTAACACCCTTCATTTAGTCCCATCCTGATGTTATATTATGGTTATGATATTAAGTTTAGTTGAAGTTTAGCTAGCAATGAATTTTATTTTAAATTGCATAAAAGGGAAGAAAAGTAAACTAAGAAAGAAGTACCCCAGTACAACTAAGAAAGAAGATCCAAGATCAAGTGCATCTCTTTGGACCCAGGAGCCCTGCAAGGTGAACCTCTTAGATCAGGAAAGATTGAGGACAATATCATGGAAATCTCCAAGGAATTACAGAGCTACAGATGCTGACATGGGATGAGGACTTTCTTCTAGAACTGAGAAAGAAAGAAAGCCTCCTCCCATGGACAGCCAGCACCCTGAGTTCAGACTTATAGGCTCAAAGGGTAAATTTCTATTTGTCAAAGCCATACTAATAAAGTAAGACATACGTGTAAGACACGATTGTACTACCTCATCGGAACCTATGAGTACAAGTCATCCCCCTTGACCACGCATCATTCCTGCTCCTCTTTCCTCAGGTTTTGTACAACTTCATCATGCTTTATTGTCTAATGACTTTTATCAACTTGGCCAGGCAAGTGGGTCAGGATGAGCAAAGTTGTGATGAAATAGTTCTAAGTTCTTAACAAGAAAGTCTATTATTGCAAAACACACTTTCGGAACAACCTTTAAGAAAATTAGTAAAGCTTATAAAAACAAAAAAGAGGAAAATCATAAGGCCTTAGAAAATACTTAACAGTAATGAAGGACATTTTAAAATCCATGTTAAAATTTCATAAAGTGAACTCAGCACGGAAAAGTAGATAAAACAAACCACCCCCAGCAACACTATAAAAGGAGAATGAGGCATGAAACAGTGCATGGTCTGAAGACACCTATGCAGCCTTGTTGTTGTCAGATGCCGTTGAGTTGAGCATGACTCACAGTGACCCTGTGAACAGCATATCTGAACCCGGTTCTATCCTGCACCATCCTCACACTTCCTGACACACTAGAGCCCGCTGCAGCAGTCACTGTGTCAATCCACCTGGCTGACGGTCTTCTCCTTCGCCAACCCCTCCACCCTTCCCAACATCATGCCCCTCTCCAAGGAATAGCACCTCCTAGAACATGGCCAAAGCATATGAGGCCAAGCCTCATCATTCTTGCCTCCAAAGAGCACTCTAGCTGCACCTTCTCCAATCCAAGACATGTTTGTTTGTTCGCTTGGCTGTCCATGGGATGTTCAGTGCTCTTCTCCAACACCACAGCTCAAAGGCATCAGCTATTCTTGTCATCCTCATTCATTGTCCAGCTCTCAGATGCATAGCAAGTGATCAGAGAGAATATGGACTGAATCAGACGCATCTTAGTCCTCAAACTGACATCATTACTCTTCAATAATTTGGAGATGTCCCTAAATACAGATTTTTCCCAGTGTCGTGCTTCTCCTTATTTCCTGATGGCAGGTACCAAGGTTGTTAAGTGTGGATCCAAGTAAGATGAGGTTGTTGACAGTCTCAGTCTCTATCCATCATGATGTTGCCTAAGACAACATTATGCTAAGCAAAATTCGCAAATTACAAAAGGACTATTATAAGATTGTTATAAGATTATAAGATTACTATTATGAAAAAGGTTTATATACAGAATTAACTCTGGAGGGCTACCAGGACTAAGAAGGGAATAAAAAGAATAAGTAAATAAATAAATGTGGGTTCCTAGTTTCAATGCAAGTCTGCTCAGAAATCAGATGTTGTCCTGGTGGATATATGTTGTTGTCATTGTTGTTTGATGCCGTCGAGTCGTAGACGACTCATAGCGACCCTAAGAACGAACAGCCTGAGCACTGTTTGTACATAGAGTTTCCGGAGGCAAACCATTTCGGAAGTGGATGCCGCTCCTGCTTCCAGGCTTGATTTAGTCGGGAAGCTCCAGCCAACACTGTCCACCATAGGTACCCGTTACCACGATTGGCACATCACTGTCACAGTGTTCAGCATCACAGCAACCACGAGTTACCTCTGTACAGCAACGCACAGACCAGTGCTATACCACCTAGAAGAATGTTTGACAGGAAGACAATTTGAACCTGGCCCCAGGGCCCTTTGGGCTTAAGGCCACCTCCTGGTTCAAACCCTAGGTCCAGGCTGGCTAGGCTCACTCCAGGGACAGAGCAAACCTGCACATCAAACACATTCCCAGAAAAGCAGTCGACTCCAAAAGCTTGCCACGATTCCTGCGCTCACATCACCATGTTCCTTCCTTCTGGCAAGGAGAGCTTCCCAAGACCCTGGGAGGAGCCAGCCAACCAGGAACAACATGGCTGCTTCTCGCCTCGATGGATATATAAGAACAATTTATTTACTGTATCCATATGATAGACACAGCTGAAATCGAGTCATGAAATCTGATAGTGTGAGTTATAAAATTCCAACTAAGTTGATTTCCCAGCCTTCCGAAGTCTCATATGTTCTCTGCAAATCTTGACACCCAAAATGCTACTCATCCAGATTCACCAGCAACCTAGGACTTAGAATCTCCATGAAGACTGGTACTGAGAAATCAGGACTACACTTTCCAAGTCACATCAATAGTGGCAGCAAAGGTAACACCTGGAGGAATAGTTTTACTGGACTTTGGAAAGTGGGCGTTAGTATCAGGATTGTGGTTGACTTCCTTATGCTTTCCAAAGAAACCAAAGTACCACAATCTAGAAGTCTCGCCTCCTGATCCAAATTCATTCAGACTTTGGAACCGAACTATGAATTCCTTCTTAGAGTCCATATGTCCATTCCACTGTTTCTGGCTTTTTGCCACTTGAGGATCTGGTATTCTGTTCAACTTTGCCTATGATGAGCTTGAGTCATCACTTGTACCTACAGAATAGTCTGCTGCAAAACACACTCACTATTTCATGTACCAGAAACCAGAGCCGCCTACCCTGCATCTCCTCGGCCATACTACTCAAAGTTCTTGCTTTATTCACATTCTGTGAGTATTTTACTCTTTCAGTCCTTTTTTTGATGCTGTGGTTGCTGGAAGGCATGAACTTTGCACTCATGAAGAAACAGCGTTAAATTATCAAGAGGGGCAAAAATTACCACTGTTCTTACATAGTAAAAGGAATATGATGTCATCAACTGTGACTGGCTCGTCTCTAATGAGCGAGTACTGTATCTCAAGAGCCAGTTATCTAATTAGCTAGCACACTGTCCGGTTATTTAGTGGGGAGATTAGTAGAGAATCTTGGTGTGGGTCACACACACTGTGGGCTCCATTTATGACCTCAGCCTTGCTAGGTGTCATCAAGTCTGTCCCGACTCATGGCGTCCCTGTGTTCTGCACAATGAAACATTGCCCAGTCCGGTGTGACCTTCACAATCATGACTCTGTTTGAACACATTTCTTTTAGCCATCGTGTCAGTCTATCTCGTTCAGAATCTTCTTTTTCACTGACACTCTACGAAGCAGTAGATCAAGGCCTAGCTCCTCCGGATAATATGTCCAATATAAGTGAGGAGAAAGGCTTGCCATCCTTGCTCAAGAAGTGTTCTGAGTGCTCTTATTCCAAGACCTACTTGTCTATTTAGCCTTCGCAGAATGTTGGGAAAGTCTATTGACATCTCAGGTGGTCTGCTCAGTTAGGGATCTTGTACCTCAGGTCGTAATCAATAGACTAAGTTACTATCTGAGCTTTGGGCTACATCTTCTTAGCTAGAACATGCAAGTTTAGAAAACAAGGAGTTGAATTGCTGCTCTGTCACTTCCAGTGGTCCACCTGTAGGGAAAAAAATTGTGTCCCAGATTCTGCTGGAGTGCAGGGATTTACAGGGATGGGACTTCCTCCAGGGACATAGCATTCCACTGAATCAGAGGGTGTGGGCGCAGCTGATTCATTTTGGGTTGGTCATGCCAAAGGGTAGACTGTCCCATAAGGAAAGGAGATTCATTCATTGACTCAGTAAGTATTTCTTGAATGGTCAGATGTTCCAAGAGCTGTGAAAAGGAGCAAACCCCAAGCTTCCTGGCTTCGTTTTCTAGAAGTTAACGGAGATCAGATCCACCCCGCTCCCAGCTCCACCCCACAGACTCCTTCAGTATTGCAACTCGAGGCTTTATTTCAATATTTCCCTTTGAGAAATTCCAAGCATGGTCTTCCCTTTTGGCTACCTAACTCCAGCTTTTCCACATTTCATTAAAATACTTTGCTTTATCTCCTTCTTGAAATGCCCTTAGAAATCCTCTGTTTATTTCTTTTCCTTCAGCATTTCTTCTCTTTGTTTTGGCCTCTCTTTGGTCTAGTGCAATTTTCAGAGTCTCTTCTAACATTCATTTTGGTCTTTTGTTCTCTCCTGTCTTTGTAGTTACCTTTTGCTTTCTTCATGGATAATATTCTTGATGTTACTTCACAACTAACTAATCTGGTCTTCAATCATTAGTGTTCAGTGCACCACATCTCTTCTTGAGGGTTTGTTTTTTTTTTAAAAAGAACATCTGGCATAGACTCAAGGTTGTATTTTGGTGTAAAGACTAAAATGTGTCCGATTCAAGCCATGGGTGTTTTCCATTACTTCCTAGGTATCTGAAAGTTGGACAGTTAATAGAATAGCAGAAGAAGAATCAACACCTTTTAATTGTCATGTTGGAGAGGACTCTGAATATCCCATCGACTGCCAAAAGAAAAATGACTCTGTCTCTGAGGAAGTGCAGGTAGGGCGCTCCTTAGAGGGAAGGATCATAAAACTCTGTCCACATCCTCTGGGCATCTTGTCAGCAAGACTCAGTCCTCGGAAAAAGACACCATGTTGGGAATGGCGGAGAGTCAGTGAAAGAGAGGAAGACTCTCAACCAGATAGAATAGCTCAAGCACATCAGAGATACCAAGGTTGGTGCAGGATAGGGCAGGGTTTAGATCTGCTGTTTATAGTGTCACAATGAGTCACAGTTGACTTTATAGCAACAACTTAACAACAACAATCATAGGTGATATTATCTATCTATCTATCTATCTATCTATCTATCTATCTATCTATCTATCTCCCCAGCATTGTTTTCAACCCAATTGGTTGGAGCTCCATTGAGTAGACAATTGATACATCAAGTATTAGAATGTGATTCAGATTTTTCTGACGTGAGAGAGAAGGAAGACATTATTTGTCCCTATACTACCCTTATTTGGAAGCAGGAGTGGCATCCACTTCCTAAACAATATGCCTTCGGAAACTCTATGAACTTAGATAAATGTCGATAGTTATAGAAAGGCTTCAGGCCTTTTGTTCATAGGATCGCTATGAGTCATGCTCAACTTGATGGCAATCAACAACAACACAACATACAACTCTAAGGGAGCTCTGGTGACCTAGTGGCAAGAAGCTGTGCTGCAGTCCCGAGGACATGTGGTCTGGGTCCACAGGAGAAGGACGGGCAGGCTCCTCCTGTACAATGTACTGCCTGCAGGCTCAGCTGTGGCTTGGTTTCGGCTCCATGGTACACAACAACAACATAGTACTCTAAGGGAGCTCTGGAGACCTGGTAGGATAGGGAGTTGCTCTGACAGTGCAAATGTGGGTGATCTGACTCCACCTCAGATCCACAGATAAAAGATGGCCATCTCCTCCCACCCATTACAGCCTTTGAAAACCCACTGAAGAGTCAGCTCTGAATCCGTTCACACTCAATGGTAATGATTGGCATTTGAGCTGATACTATTCTAAGACAGTGAGTGAAAGACTTCAGTGGTATCAAAACTAGATAAAAAGAGAAGAATATCAGTGTTGGTTAGGGTAGAGTATGGGGTTGATTCTGGTGACCTACAGATTTGGAGAGGAGAAGTGGAGGAAGCTTTTGTCCAACTCTCAGAAATGATTTGGCCTTGACGCTGTGAAGGCAGCCTTCCTCACAACGAGGGTTCGGGGCTGTCAGAGGGCGTCCAAGCACAACCGCTGGGCAAGGAACTTGGTCTGGAAGGCTGACATCACTATTCTTTCTCGATCTGTTTGCTTCTGTAGGATTTGAACCCTGGATCACCCCACAGAGTCCGACCCATCATCCTATGTCATCACTTCGTTTGTTCTCGCAGTGTCTGGACTCTGGCCACGTGTCCTCATCGTACTCTTCACTTGGCTGGGGTGTTGGTCCTTTTCCCAGGCTCTCCGTGTCCTGGCCACACAGCTTACTTGCTGTTATTTCCATTCTCCCCTCCCCCCCACCAGCTCGTTTGTTGATAATTCAAAGAAGCCCCGTGTTCTGTGGACTCAGTCTTAAGATCAAATGAGAACACGGCAGTGGTACCAGTGAGAGAAGAAACATCTCTGCTGGGTGAGATGTGCAGAGAAGGGCCTGTGAGTGACTGGTGCAAGGTGGAGCGGAGGAGCTGGGGAAGGTAGTAAGAAGGATATGGATGAGGAACAAGAGAGTCTCAGAGAAAACTCAGGAGCCAATTATGTGGTCAGTTAGAGCTAGCTTCGGCATGGATCTTGGCTAAGTCAGTTTGCGATTCCTTTTTGACAAATTAATTATGGTAGAATTGTAAAGGCAGGCAAGGCCACTGATGGGGTACTAGAAAACTTGAATTCACCTTTGACCTTGTCAGAACAATTCGAGTCACTTATTTCTCCCAAACGTTAGGTAATCTCTAGGTCCTGTCATACACCAATCATTTGGGCATCCAAGAATCTTTGGTGTTTCTTTTGGGGCTACCTTTCCAAGCATGATGTCCTTTTTCCTGACAAAGTGTTCAAGTATGTGAGATGAATTCTCACCATCCTTGCTTTTAAGGAGCATCCTAGCTGCACTTCTTTCAAGAGAGATTGGTTTGTTCTTCCCATGTTCTTCCAACAGATTCCTTGGTGGCTGACAGTCTATTTCTGTTGGTTGCAAAGCAATTGGCGTTAGTTTTTACTGGGTGCAGACCTGTTTGCCTCCAACAGAATCAGTGCTCTGATTTCACGTAGCATACGACCAGTTGTTCAGAAGAAAAACCTTTATTAACACAGGTCTTCACCTATAAGACGGTCCTGAGTCAGACGGAGCCCAATGAGGTTGTGGTCTACCCTCCTGTGTGCCCTTCCTCAAGTTACATAGAAGGTGGGGGCTGCCCCTGGAGCAGCCTGCTGTTGTTGTCCTGTGCTGTCAAGTCAGAAGTGATCCACAGCTGACCCTCCAATGGGATTTCGGAGGCAGTAAACGGCATGGGAGGAGACTGCCCATCCTTTCCCCACAGAACATCTGCTGGATTCTAACCGTGTGCCTCTGAGATTGCAGTGCAGCTTCTTACCACGAGGCCGCCAGAGCTCATGCAGAAGCTTAGACAGAATCAACTCTATCACAATTAAAAATTACAACATATTTGCTAGAATCGTTCCTTTAGGTCTCATTCAAACTCTCAGCTTCACAGTGGCACTTCTTGGGTTATTTAGGGCAAAAGACTGGGAGACTGATTAGGCCTCTGGGCTCCTCTGCCAGTTAATCAGACTTGCTCTTATCTGTGCAACACATTTCCTTCATAAATTTTTCTTTTAGAAGCTACATTCTTTTACTAAAGCAAAGTTAAAAGCCATTGCTTTTAGAGGCTCCGTTTTTGAGAGTTTTCCCAGATGGAAACTCACAGAATGTCTGGTTCTACTTTGTCAGGATCCTTGGTTCTTTGGGGCTGATGACTGTCCACGCAGACTGCATGTGGGCATGGAAGCGATTTTCTGAAAAATCTGAGCTGGGAGCTCACTTATCCTGACTGGGAAGCACCACGTGCTGAAGTATGACTCAACTAATGGATAAATTTAATGGGGTAAAAATGTAGTAAGATGATTGCCAGGCGACTAAAAGGAAAAGAAGTCTCTTCTGGAAGGATGCTTGGAGTAAGCTTAGGGAAGCTGGTATCCCAATGCTAATAGGTGGGGTGTGTGACTGGGGCACTTCACACTAGTGTCACGCTCACTGACAGTGGTCACAGAGGCTGTAGTAACAGAGACGTAAGAATGGGCCACAGTTCCTGAGGGATGTTGAGGAATGGGCTTGACAGAAGATGAGCTGCTCTGTCGAGCATCTAAATGAATAAAGAGAAGGGAACAGGGGATCCTTCTTGAGAAGAGTTGGCATGGTAACTGATGGTGCGATGACTTAGGAATAGGTGAGGCCTTCAGTATGGAGAGACTAGAAAAATGAGAGCAGAGTCAACAGTGGTTTTAGAGAATGAATGATTTTAGAATGAGGATGGAGACCCGGCTTTTGAGGGATCCTTGACTCTTGTCAAGTGGCATCAATCCCTACTCCTAGGAACTCTGTGTAAAATGCTGCCCCGTCACACTCCACTCCATAACTGTGCCATGTTTGATCCCATTCTTGTAGGCTCTATGTCAGTTGTCTTCTATTGGTGAATTACAAAGATGGCAATTGACAGATACTATTCTTCAAGTATTTACCATCTTTGACCTCTTACATCTATTACTCAGTTTAATTTTCTTTTTTTAATTCTTTTTTCTTGGTGTTTACCGTCGAGTCAGACCTGACTGGCACAGGAGGAGATTGCCCATCCTTCTCCAGTGGAGCCTCTGGTGGATGTGAACTCACTTTCATTTTCAAGGTACACACACACAAGCTATCGATAATGTTAGATCCTTCGCTGGAGTTAATGTGTGTGTACACACAGTTCAACCATAAATCTGAAAGGAGGAAAAGAAATAAAGATGACTGAAGAAGAGTGAATGCCTTTGAATTGTGGAGAAGAGTACTGATCATCTGTCAAAAGAAAAAAAAATCTGTCTTGAAGTAAATGCAGTCAGGGTGCTCCTTTGAGGCGAAGACCATGAAGCTTCATCTCGTAATTTAGACATGTTGTCAGGCAAGGCCATTTCTTGGAAGAGGACACCGTGCAGAGAAAGGAGAAGAGCGAGTGGAAGATTCTTCACAAGCTGGACAGGCGTGGTGACTGTAACAATGGGCTTAGGTTGGGAGATCAGAAGGTTCCTGTTGAGAACATCTCAAAGTGAGTGGGATGAAGTTTCACCTTCTTTGCCTCTTATTCCTTGTCCAATTTTCAGATATATAGGAAGCAGCTGAAAACACTGTGGCTTAGATGAGGCACTATATGCCAGCTGCTTCATGGGAGAAGGACGGGTAATCTCCTCCCATGCAACTCCTGCCTCTGGAAACCTGCTGGAGAGTCAGCTATGGGTCACTTCTGACTTGAAGGTACACAACAACAATATATACCTGCATACATCCCATCAGACTCCCTGTACTTACATATCAAGACCTAGAGAGATTTGGTGACTTGCTCATGGTCACTCTACTTATAAGAGGCAGATAGAGTCTGAATTCTGGTCTCTCGGATTCTCTCACTTGGTTCTTATACTTTTCCATGTAGAATAAAAAAAATGTTAATCTTACTATCATATTGTATACAAAAGAACTGTCTGGAAATACTCTTGCTATATTAAAATGTGTTAAAATTACTTCTCATTTAGAATTACAGATGGTAATAAATATTAGCCCAACAACTGGAGTTTCTATGTAACTTTATAGACAACATATGTAGAAACTTTCAAGAAAGCTTTTTTCCCCTCATAAATTAACTTTCAAACTATTATAAACACCAATAAAAAGTTAAAAAAGAAATAAAGAAAACCTTATGGCACAGTTCTACTCTGTAATTCAGAGAGTTGCCCTAAGTCAGAATAGACTTGGCTCCAAGAATTCTGTTTTCTCTACTTATGTTATCCTGTCAATGTTTCTCTTTCTTTCGATTATGGCGTATAAGTGTGTCTAACCGTTTATGCCAAAGCACCAGCACCTACTGCTGGCCAGTTGCTCCCACCTCCTGACCACTCTCACTCTCCACTGGGTTTCCAAGTCTGTAAATCTAAGGAAGGAGACCACCCACTTTCTTCTGTGGAGCAGCTGGGCTCTACCCACGGACCTTTCAGTTAGTAGCCTGATAGGTAACCTACTCTACCACTTGCTGTGTGCTGTCGAGTTGGAACCAACTCATCGCTGACAATCCAGCGAGTTTTCAGAGCTTGTAAATGACCCAGGAGGAGATTGCCCATTTTTCTTCCACAGGTAAGCTGGTGGATTTGAGCCACATGCCTTCGGGATTGCAGTGTAGCTTCTTACTGCCAGGCCATCAGAACTAGGAGATTGTCCATTTTTCTCCTGAAGAACGACTTGTGGATTCAAACCATGTACCTTTGCATTGGTAGTGCATGTAGCACTAGGGTGCATAGCTGTTATTATAGGTGCCATCTAGTCTGCCCTGGCTCAATAGCTATCCTGCGTAGAGTGAACAAAGCTGATCCTTTGCCAGCCTCACACACTCTGCTGGCCCTGGTTGCCTTCTTCCACCTCGTGCCTCTCCTCTCCGTTCTCTCCACCTCCTTCACCCCCCCACACCCCCCCACGCTTGGCTTCGTTAGTTCTTTCAGCAGGACATGCCCACCAGCCTTCAGCCCTCAGACCAGCCCCAACTGACCAGCATGCTCCTTCTTCTCCATCTCTTCCTGACAATGGCCCAGTTCCTTCTGGAATCTCAGCAGAGCCTCTTTCTCCATGAGGGGCTCACGGAATCAGTTCTAATAGAGGTCCCGTGTCCAACAGAACTAAACGCTGCCCAGTCCCTCACTATCCTCACATCGTTGCTGTGTGTGAGGACGTTAGGATTTCGCAGAGGGTCTGCCTCCTTTTAGATGATGTGCTATTTTAGCAAGCATGATGTCCTTTACCAGGGACTAGTCCCTCCTGGTCACATGCTCAGGGTTGTTCCTGCTGTCGTGCGTACGGCTGAGTCAGAACTAAGTCATAGCTGGCCCTCCAGTTGGTTTTTACAGGCTGTAAATGACACTGGAGAAAATGTGCCATCTTCTTTCCATGGTAGATTCGAGCCACCCGCCTTAGGGTAGGCAGTGCATCTACGTACCCACTAGGCTACCAGAGCAAGCTCAAAGTCCATGAGGCAAATTCTCGCCGTACTTGCTTCCCAGGAACACTCTAGCATCTTACAAAGCGTGGGGCACACGCTTCCTTGTGCATCGTTCACACTGTAATGACTGTAATTGAGGATGGTGCCATCCACACGTGTACCACAATGCTTGGCCGTGAATATGCCAGGGCCGTGGACTTGGTTCTGACTCCTGAGGTCAGACTTTGGGGTTTGGAGTTCCTATAGAATGTAGCCACTTCGGAGCCATCTTGGAGATGTGTGTGTGTGTGTGTGTGTGTGTGTGTGTGTGTGTGTGTGTACAGGCAAGCAGGGGATGCAGGTGCCCGCGTGCTCAGGCACAGATGTGCACACAGAGGCTATTGAATCACTCCCATCAATTCCCATGACTCTGCAGTTGTTCTGTTGCATCTTGGCTGTGTAGACGTGGCCCCTACCTCCTTCTGTGGAATATACTTCTGCTTTATACATTGTAATGGAACTTGGAACACCAGAAAGACTGTTAGGACTAACAACAGAGCCAGAGGGTAGAAGAACTGATGGGGAGCAAATCCCATAACAGAGCTCCCTAGGCGCACCTCCCATCTGTCAGGGGAGACCTGCGTGTTGCTACGGTGCTGAGCAGGGAGCACTGGTGATCTAGCAGCAAGAAGCTGCGCTGCAATCCCAAAGCCACACAGTTCGAGGCCACCCGCTGCTCCACAGGAGAAGGCTGGGCAATCTCCTCCCGTGTGATAGATTGCCTCTGAAAACCTGCCAGAGAGTCAGCTCTGCGTCGGTTCTGACTCGACGGTACACAACAGCAACAACAACAACGACATGAGGCTGAATGGGTGCCAGGAGGAGACTGCAGCCTAAGACCAAGGAAGAAAGAGCCTGTGATCTGCTTCAAAAAGCTGCCTCTGACAGCCCAGGGGGTCCCAGTGGTCTGATCCGTGAACAGCCATGAGGTTGGTACAGAAGGGGCAGTGGTTGGTTCCACTGTGCTTGGAGCTGGCCGCCAACAGCAGCCGTGCGATCCGGAGGTGAGGAGAGAAGTCCCAGTGGAGCCTTTCAGAAAGGCCCTGAGCACCGCGAAGCTCTGCTGAGCTGTGGGCTGGTGACGTCGCTTGGCGGACCCGCAGAGCCCACCCCTGCGTGGCCTGATCTCTGGTTGTTGACTGGAGAGGACACATCTCGGGCTGTGCACAGCTGTGGGGAGAGCCGCGGACTGAAACAAGCTCCCACTTCACTCTCTCACATTATTTAACTTCTGGGAAACTGAGGAATGCAGGAGAGGGTGACACCAAGCACAGTCCCTGGAAGACTTGTGTTTATAAACAAAACCCAGCTCCCTGAGGAGGCTCCCTGGCATGTCAGGTTGGAGAGGCGTAGTGCCGAGATGTTACTGTGTTGGCAAAGGCAACTGACCGCACATGAACTCTGCCTGAAAGCTTCCATCACGCCAAGAGTTGACTTGTCCGGAGAATAGTCACATGCTGAAGGGATTAATCAATGTGGAGTCCGGCCAATCAGTTTTTCATGCGACAAAAATGCTGTGATATAATTATTCCATCTCAGTAGTCTTTTTTGTTCGCATAGTAAATAGTAATAATAAGAAAATATTTTCTCAATGAGTCAGTGGCCATCTCCCCAAACAAATAAACAGGAAGTGAAGCATCTGCTCTAGCGTCCCTCTGTTCCGCTGCAGACCACCTGCGCTCTGAGATGCTCCTTGGCACTCTGCCACCCTGGCCTCCCTCGGAGGTCTTCCAAAGGGGCTACGAGGAGAACCTAAAGATCCCTCACGATTCTGTTGAGGTAGAAACAAGTGCTGTGCAGTTGGAACAAAGTGATATCAATTTAACAGGCCATGAATACTCCAACAGAATAAATTCAGTATGATCAATCTTCACAGCTAACACTTTACAACCGTTAGGAGCACGGGTGGCATAATAAGCGCTGGGCTGTTAAATGAAAGGTTGGCAGTTCAAACTCACCAGCCGTCCCAAGGGAGAACAACGTGCTTCTGCAGTGATTTCAGCCTTGGAGACTTGTCGCAGCCCTTCTGTTCTGTCCTCCAGGCCACAGTGAGGGGACTGGACTCGATGGCAAGGGGCCTGTTGTGAGCTAGCACCATGCTAAGCCCTTCGCGAGGGTTGAGTGGGCACATTTTAACATGAAGTCTTTGAGCTGGACACACTGTGACTCTTCTTTTGAGCAGAGGAACTGAGACACAGAGGTCATCACACCAGGAAGCAGCAGGGCTTTGAATCCGGCACCTCTGTGCCTATTCCACTCACAGAGTCAGGCTGTGTGTGAATCAAAAACCCCAAACTTCTCGGCAGCCACTTGCAGCTGACTCACAGCTGACCCTCCATTGGGTTTGGAGACTGGAAATTGAACGGGAGGAGACTGTCTCTTTCCCCCTCAAAAAAAAGAGCCATTCTGCTCTGTAAAGTTACACTCAAATCACAATAAAAAAATAATGAACGTGAATTCTTGGTAGTTTTTAATGATGCATAATTCTCCTTTGTGTGACTGTACTAGTTACAGAATTCATTAAATATTGCACAAGATGGATGAATCTAGAACACATTCTGCTGAGTGAGGTACATCAGTCACAAAGGGAAAATTACAGAAAGGTTAGATTTAAAACAAAACAAAACACACACACACCACAACTCACTGTGGCGTCGTAGTTGCTGGGGAGCTGTGCTGCGAACCCACAGGTGCTTCTCTGGGGGTTCAAATCCAACAGCGGTTCAGCGGGGAGAAGTTGGGAAATCTCCACATGATACACAGTCTCTAGAAACCGGCTCAAGAGTCAACTCCGAGTCGGTTCAGATTAACTGGAACTGAGAGAGAGAGAGGAGAGGAGAGGA
>NW_006399877.1:3242333-3308952 GCF_000299155.1 Elephantulus edwardii
CTTCCAAGGAGTTGATTAGACACTGTAATAAATTACTCACGTTGTTTACTGTTAGGCGCTGCGCAGTGACGACCACTCCCAGCGTCCCTCGTAACAGCAGATCTGAACCTCGCCCCGTCCGGCACCCTCCTTACAAACTCCGATGTGCTGGACGTCACTGTGTTGGTCCATCCTGTCAAGGATCTTCCTGTCTTCCTCGTGGCGTCCACCTTTCTCAACATGGTGCCTTTTTCCGAAGGCTGACCCCTCCTGACCACACACCCAGAGCACGTTAGGCGTCTCACCATCTTGGCCACTTCCCCCGGCAGAGACTTTTCTTCTTCAGGGAGTCCATAGATATTTATTCAATACTCTTCTCCAACACCACAATTCAAAAGTATCCATTTTTTTTTTTCTACTATCCTCATTCATTGTTCAACTTTCAGGCCCACAGGAAAAAAAAAATGAAAACCCCCATGGCTTGGATCAACCACACCTTAGTCTTTAAATGGACATCGTTGCTCTTTAGCACTTTGGAGAGGTCATTGACAGTGGATTTTCCCCAAAGCAACATGTCTTTTGGTTTCTTAACTGCTGTTACTCTAAGTGTTGTTTGTAGATACCAGTAAAGGGAAATCATTGACAACTTTATATTAATCAATGATAAATCAATGCCATAATCAAAAGGGTCTATGAATAATTCTATTTTAAAAAAATTACTGTGTACCTTTCCAATCAAATAAAAAAAGTAATGAGAAGTTGGGTGAGGGGAAAGGCAGTAAACAATGAGGGGTTGTGCCCCTGCCGGATCCTGTGCCGTCCTCACGGTTGTTACTCTTTGAGCCCATGTGGTAGCCTCCGTGTTAATCCAGAGTTGAGGGTCTCCTCCTTTATCACTGACCTTCTGCCAAGCATGGTGCCTTCCTGCACTGATTGGCCCTTTCTGCCAATGTGTGTTAAAAGTGTGTGAGATGAAGTATGTCTGCACGTACGCATGGGTGTGTGCGTGTATTGTGCGTGCACATGTATGTTTTCTCCAGGTGCTTACACATGTGACTATGTGTGTTCATATGTACACACGCATGTATATATAGTGACATAGAGATAAAAGTGAAGGGGTGTTGCCCTGTCTAGGGAGAGTCATGTCCAGCCTACAGACTCTCCTGCAGAGTACAGAAAACTCTTAACAACTCATTGTTACTGAACTGACGCTAACACATGGATGACTGTCAAGCAGGGAGCTCGTTCATCTTTCTTCTGTGGAACTGCTGGTGGATTTGAACTGCCAGCCTTTGGATGCCAGCCTTTGCATTAGAAGCACACCTTTCTGTCCGCTAGTCCACCAGAGCTCCTTCGCGTTTGTACTGTTATTCTAGTTAGGTGTCATTGAGTCAATTACGAGTCACAGCCACCCTATGAACCGAGGGATCTGAACCCTGCCCTACCCTGTGCCATCCTCATCATCTCTGGCACAGTTGCGCCCAGAGTTGGAGTCACTGTGTTCGTCTATCTCGTGGAAGTTCTTCCTCTTTCTCTGACCTCCCACCCTTGCTAGCATGATTTCTATCCACAAGGACTGCGTCCTCCTGACAAGATGCCCACAGTGTGTGAGATGACGTTTCACCCTTCTTGGCTCTAAGGAGCACCCTGTTTGGACTTCCTCCAGGAAAGCCGTGTTTGTTCTTTTGACGGTCCATGGGCTATTCAGTACTTTCCTCCAACACCACAACACAGAGACGTTGATTCTTCTTCATTGGTACACTGATTTCATCTGTACTCAACCTCTTCATTCATAGTGACTCTGTTTGCATCCAAAGTGGCTTGATTCAAGTCTGGAAGGTAACTGATCTAATTAGCAAGTTGTCCCTCAGCATCCCCTCCCCTTGCATCCATCGTTGCCACCACAGCCCAGGCGCAGAGGGCAATCCTGTTTTGCCCCAAGAATCCTCTGCTAATGTAGACAGCAGGATATTATTAGTGAAGACTCGGTCATTCTGCTCCACGAGTCACTGGGGCTCACTCTGAGCACTATTTGTGGATCCAATTCTGTCCCAGCTGGGACGTATACTATAGCATGCAGAACCCAAACAATCTTGCAGGGAGAGAAGAGAAATGCCCATTTTAGTAACATGAGCCTTCAGCAATTGTTACAACCTCCTAGGGAAATTACAGCTTCAGTTACAAACTCAGCTCCTTGCCAGAAATCACTGTTTTCAGATGCAATGCCCCTTGCCCACAACTGCAGGAAAAGGAAACGGTTGCCATTGAGTTGACCCCAGAGGAAACTGAGCTCCATGTGTTTTCAATGTCGGTGACCCTTTGGAAGCAGACTGCCAGGTCTTTCCCCCAAAGCATCTCTAGGTGGACTCAAACCCCTCACCTTTCACTTATCAGCCAGGTCTGCAATCGTTTTCATGCCCTCAGACCACCTCTTCCTGATTTTCTGTTTCCACATTGGTCTATGGTCAGGCAGCTTCCGTGTCTCCGTGGACCCTGCAGCACTGCTGTCCCGAGGCCAGTTCAGCACCAGAGGTGCAGAGAAGGGGGTAGACGCAATCTAGATCTGCACTGAGTCATCCTTTGGTGTGGGTTTTTTCCCCTTTTCTACTAGTTTATTTACAAAATTAAAAAAAAAAATTATTTCAATTTCCCTCACCCCCCCACCCATCAAATTGCACAACCCAGTGATTAATCTCCCCTCCCCCTGCGCACCCACATCCCTCTGCTTCCAGCCTCTCCCACCCCTCCTGGATCCTCATGCTACAATAATGGGGTTAGACAATATTTTCCTTGTGGGACTGAGTTCGTTCACTCAGCATAATGACAGAGGTGACATCACAACAGAACCAGAGGAAATGAAATCAATAATATCAAAATATTATGAAAAGCTATCCCCTGATAAATTTGAAAACCTAGAGGAAATGGACAAGTTCCTTGAAACGCATCCCCTGCCTTTACTGACAAGGTCAGATATAGACCCTTGAACGGACCCACCATAAAAGAATTAATTGAAAAGGTCATAAAAAGACTTCCTCATAAGAGAAGTCCTGGATCAGATGGCTTCACAGCTGAATTCTACCAAACATTCAGAGAGGATTTAGTACCCATTCTACTGAGATTATTTAAAAAAATTGAAAAAGAAGGAACACTTGGAGGGTCAACCTTTGTTAGCGCTGTCTCTAGGATACTGTATTTTCCGAGGCCCTGCACACAGCTGGGAGCTATAGACCACATTGCTTAATACACACTTATTGCAAATTAATCATGACAAACAGCTGTTTTCAATGTCTGCCAAGCGATACCTTTTCCCAATCGGTTCATCACGAGGAAGAAAACCAAATGGAAGATTCCAAAGCTTGAATTCCCAAGACTTGCTAACCGTGGGGTCTCTACCTTCCCTGGATCCTCCCCTCCCACTAGCTCTGTGCTCTCAGGGAAGCCGTAGCCTCTCTGGACTGGACCAGGTTCAGGTTTTCCCGCAGCTGCAACCAATAGGCAAGCCCTTCCCGAAGACGCTGCTGCTTCTGAAACGAAGGAGAGGGTTACGCTGCTTTCCTGAGAACAACACTATCAGCACGACCTGCTTTGGAGAGAAGATTCCAGTGGAGTCTACAGTCAGTAGCCATGGAAGCAGCTGTCTAGAAATTGAGTGATGCCCTGCAGCGTGCAGAGCTGCTGCCAAGGACCTCTTTGAAATGATAACGAGAAAGCACCTCATAAGGTGTGCCCGGCCCAGGCCGTGCCATTTTCCATTGCTTCACGTGCACGTGGAAGCGGGACAAGCCTGGCCTGTCAGGTACTAAAGTGCAAGGAGAGAGTAAAGGAGGTAAGGCTGTGTGTCCTTTTGACCAGCTTACAGTTTTCAGTGGCCTGGTGGTTGTGTGAATGTGATTTAGTGATTGTGAAATGGCGCAACTTGAAATCCACCAGATGCTCTGCTGGAGAAGGAGGGATGATCTCCTCCTGTACCTATCAATCAGGTCTGATTTGATGGCACACACACATAAAATAATATTTTTTTAATGATGCAATTTGAGGTTATGTAGTGATTTAATCTGGCGGTTATGTAAGGACACAATTTGGCAGTATGTCATGATGTAGTCACCCTGTTTTTTGAATCTGATGTGGCCCTTCTCCATTTTCACATAACATTCTGTTTTCACATTATGACCTGACCTTTGAAACCTAACCATGCTGGTAAGTGAAGAATGTGTGTGTCGTGCCATTCTGTCTCATTGAGGATTCCCTTCCCTCACTGATCTCTGCTTCACCAAACGTGACGGTCCTGATGCTGGTGTGTCCAGGTAAGCCAGTCAAAGCCTTGGACAAGGTGCTGTGATTCGTAGGTTTTTCACGGTCACCATGAGGTGTAACCTAGACATATAGTCTGGAAGCTCCATTGAGATCTATCCGCCGTGGGGGACCCTGTTGGTATTTGGAATACTGGCGGCATAGCTTCCAGAATCTTAGCAAGAGGCACCACGATACAACAAACTATACAATACAAAAACACACAATACAACAGAGAGTTGGTAGACTACCCTCTGACTGTCCTTCCTTTTCCCATCTCAGTGCCTGTCAGATGGACACACCGTCAGTCCCTGGGTTATAGACATCCAGCCTGTGGCCAGTCATGTTTTAGTGACATTTGAAATGATTGAGACGAACCCTACTCCCCACAAATGCTTCACCCTAATCACCTTCCCTTTCTGCACGGTCAGCTGTTTAACCATTGACAAGCCTTCACGGTCTCCCTTGCTCTGGCGAAATGAGAACAATTCCTACTCACCTACAACCCCGGATGAGGACTCAGAGGTGTGGGCTGGCCTGCGCTTCCTCTGAGCAATGATGGCTCCACGAGGCTCAGTGTGGACCTAATCGTGTTGTTTGATCGTGTGGGTCAGCACGGCATCCTCGCCTTATCCACTTCTCAGCATTTGGATCTCATCTCACTGACACGCTACAGATTTTCATGAGCACATTACTCACATTACTTGCATCAGATGTGCCCACAGATAAAGACTTATTACCTACAGACATCCTTGAGTAGCTTTTACAATTGGCCTAAAACCCAGTGTCAAGCTACCCTAGTGTGGGAGCCCCAATTGACTCCCCTTAACTTAGAGAAGAATTATTTGTGAAGAATATTAGATGTACCATCGCATGCCAGAAATATAAACAAATCTGTCTTGGAAGAAATGCAGCCAGAACGTTCATTGGAGGTGAAAATGGCGAGACTTCATTTCGTATACTGTGGACGTTATCCAGAGGGACCCGTCTGAGAAGGACGTCATGCTTGGTAGAGGGACAGTCAAAGAGGAGGACCCCAACACAATAACTTTGCACAGGAAGTTCAACGCCAGGCTCAAGTACAACAGTGATTGTGCTGCGAGGTGGAGGAGGGCTTCCTTCTCTTGAGCTTTGAGTCACAACCTGCCTGACAGAGCCTAACAATCACAACTTGGTTGGTTATTTTTTTATTTACAGAGATTTTGGATTTCCATTTATTGTTGCATTTTTCTTCCTGCCCACACCTCCCCCCCCCCCGCAGTTCGCTCTTCTCTTTGAAAAGTAAAAGAAAAATTCTTTCATTGGTGACAATTAGGTTTTAAGAATAGTGATGGGGCAGCTTGGATGGTAACGGAAAGGCAGCAGTTCAAACCCACCAACTTCTCCAGGAAGAAAGGTGTGGCCGCCACTTCCATAAGGAACACAGTCTTAGAGCCCCACGGACAGTGGGCCGCTTCTGTAAGGAATAGCCTCAGAGTCCCGTGGGCAGCTCTACTCTGCCCTGTGAGGTTGTTATGAATCAGAACTGACTTGAAGGCCGTGGATTTCCTTTGCTGCTGTTTGTTTTGTAGGCCTTAGATGTTCTTGCAAAATCTGTTCTATTCTTTCCACTGATCTCCTAGACTCAGATCAAGACTACTTGCCTTTTAAAATAGTTTATTCTAAACACATTTTCCCCATTGCAGTGGTTGTACTTTTATTGTTTCCACTAAAATAACAATGGGCTGTATTTAATTACTGAGTCTAGGTCCATGAACAAAGGGCTGGAGTGAGGTGAAGACTATTACTCTCCAAACGGAGTCATCGGAAGAAAAGGCAGCAAGCTGTTCCCAGGGCTTGCTGCCCTCAGGGTTCCATGGGAAACCTTCTCTGTCATCACCCCTGGGGTCCGTTCCATACCAGGTGTCACCTCTCGAGTCTGCAATTAGCCGTTAGGAAACCAGCGCTTGGTGGGAAGCGTCTAGCTATCATGGCGGTCTGTCCTTCCCTCGCTAAGGTGTCTAAGGTAGAGCACAGGCTTCCAAAGCTGCCCTCCGGAGCACATGCCATCTCTGTGGCAGGCATATAACACTGTTGAGAAGGCAGTGGCGGCTTTTCAAGGGGACACAGGGACATGGCAGACGCCGAGTCATCCTTAAGCCCCCGAACAGTAACAGCCTAGGCGTCGTGCCAGTTTTGACTCCTAATGACTCCAGGACAGAGCCGGACTACACAGGAGGAGCAGCATTTCCAGGGCTGAGCTTTAAGAGCAGATTACCTCATCTGTGTCTCATGGAGTGGCTGCTGGGTTTGAACCTCTTACCTTTTGGTTAGGACTGGAGCACTTAACCTCTGCGCTACCAGCATCGCTTTGCTAAGCTAGTGAGAGGAGTTTGGCCCTCAGAGGTGACCGTCTCCAGGTTAGGTCGTAAGACCTTCTGGAGCAGAGCGTTGCTCTGTTTTTCTAGCCCCGTAAAGAGTAAAATAAAATCAAAAGTCACGGATGCCTTTCGATTTGGAGCATGTGTGTGACTGCTAATCAAAGCCACATGTGTGGAGCGCCAGTCCTGCTCGGAAAAGGAAAACAGCTTCTGATGTGTTTGCAAGGCCGGAGGCGACGCTGATGCAGGCCCAGCCCTGCAGGGACTGCTTGGCTCTGGGAACCCTTGGGGACACGAGGTGGAGAGCCTGGCTGAGTGCATCCCTGTGTTTGGTGTCCTTGTCACCAGATGCTCGCAATTTCTGAGATCACTACCTTTCCCTCTGTCGTTGTGTCTCATCAAGTTGGAATCGGCCCATAGCTGACCCTCCAGCAGGTTTTCAGAGGCTGGAAATCACACATGAGGAGATCGCCCATCCTCCCACAGGACAGTTGGTGGGTTTGAACCATGTGCTTTGGGATTGCAGTGCGGTTTCTTATCACTAGGCCACCAGAGCTCTTTTCTTTAGAGAGCTGCTTTTATAATAAGGGGCCTTGGTGTTGCTCTGACATAGGTGAGGTCTGTATCCTAGCTAAGATTGAAAGCAAAAGCCTCTACACCAGAGTGGTCAGATAGTCCGGACTGTGGAAACCAGCCAGCCAGCACGTGGAGCGTGCTCAGAGGGCGCCTCCTGCCTCTCAGCCTCCCTTCTACGTCGGGATCAACCACCCAGGGTGTCGTTAAGATGCTGCTGAGGTAGGACGCTGCTAGTGTCCATCCGCTTGGCCCAGGACGTTCACAGGACATTGAAGGGGGTTCTGGCCAAGCCACCACTTGGTTCTGGAGACATACCTGGGAAGGGTCGCTTCACAAGGTCTCACTAACTCAAAGGATCAGATAGTGTTGTTGTTCGGTGCCCTCAACCCAGCTTCAGCTCAGTGACCCCATGGACAACTGAGACTGCCTGGCTCACGGCGTCCTCACAGTTGCTGCAACGTTTGAGCCCGTCGTTGCAGCCACTCTGCCAGTCCACCTCGTCGAGGGTCTTCCTCGCTTTCACTGACCCCTACCAAGCCTGCTTGCCTCCTCCAGGGACAGTAACGTGTCCAAGTGTGTGAGATGAGGTCTTGCATCCTTGCCTTGAAGCGGCATTCTCTCTGCACTCCTCACCGGACGGATTCGTCTGCTCCTCTAACAGTCCGGGTGTATTTGGTGGTGTTCATCAGAATCACTGTTGCTGTGTGCCGTCGAGTCAGACCTGACTCATAGCTGACCCTCTAGGGTACTCAGAAGCAGTAAATCACACAAGAACAGACTGCCCGTCCTCCTCTGGAGCAGCTGGTCGGCCAAACCGTGTGCCTTTGGGACTGCAGCACAGCTCCTGCCATGAGGCCACCAGAACTCCCTTCAAAATCAATCGCCACATTAAACTAGCGACTCTCAGGGCAAGCAGAGACACATCCTGCTGGTGAGGAAGACTGAGTGGGCTGATGCTGCGTGTGTGGCTCTAACTAGATGTGGCCACGTTAGGGAGGAAGCACGTCACCTGTGACGTGGGAACAGCAATGCACCAGGGGCCCTAAAAGCCTCCGGTGAAGCCCTGTGAGGGTGGAGATGCGGATGAGACTCTGCTCTTCCCCACTTTTTTCTCTCCAATATAAAAGGTGCCTTTTAAAGGGCTTTTCCTGAAGATTCTCTTTGGTCATGCTTGCTTAACACGATGATACCTTGATCATATTATTTATTACCATATGTTAGTGACAGCTTATGCATTGATAGTACGTAACTGGATGAATGAGACCTCGTCTACTCTACCCCCAGATAAAGAAGTCTGAAACACCAAAATCACACCCACCACCACTGAAGAGATTTTGACCCCTGGTGGCTGCATGTGACAGAGTGGAACTGTCCCACAGGGTTTCCTGGGGTTATAATTTTGACAGGAACAGCTCACCAGGTCTTTAGTTCAAGGAGTGGCACATGGGTCACACCTCTGGCCTTTGGGTTAGCCGTGAATGATATGACTGCTGTACCACAGGGCTCCTTAAAGAGCCTGGAAACTGTGGGGTTCACTTTCACAAGCAGCGTGTACGGTGGCGGGGTCAGCATCACCAGGCCTTAAGGAGCAGCTGAGCCCAGGGTGTGAAGGTCACGGACTGGGACAGGCGTGTCCTAACCATGAACCCATCAATCAGCCCTACTAGGCGGTCCCCCTTTCCGTGTCCTGACCTGGTCCCAGTCCTGGAGTCACGCCTCAATCGGGCCCCTTCATCCCTTGTGTTGTCGGACTTGATGCTGTTAAGTTCTGTCAAGCTCTTCCCATTCAGTGATTCAAGCTCTTCCCATTCAGTGATTCCTTAGAACAAAGCCCTGCCCGGTGGCTGCAGCCTCACAGTCTCTGTGGTTCTGGAGCCCTGGGGGCATCACTGGGCCGGTCCATCGCCTTACAGGCTGACCCTGTCCTTTTCTGAGCGTGCTGTCCTTCTCCTGGGACTGACCCTTCCTGGTAACATGCTCAGAAGGTGTAGGATGTAGCCTTGGTTCTAGCTTCTGAGGAGCTTTCTGGCTGTACTTCCACCAACATGGACGTGTTTGCTCCTCCGGCAGTCTCGGGACAGTCCACGTTCTTGACTAACATCTCTCTTTTTAAGGATAGCATTGAGATTCCTTGTGACACTCTAGGTCAGGAACAGTCCACACGTCCAACAGGCTGTGCCCCAAGTCACTCCGGTGCAATAGAGGTAGAGATAATGTCGATTTAAAGGCATCAATTCTTCAGTCTTCCAGAGGCAGTTTGAGTTTTTGGTTTATTTTTTCTTTTTCATTAGTTTGTCCTAGCGGACAGAAAGTCATGCTCCCAAAGCAAAGGTGGGTGACTTGACTCCGCGGCCCTCAGGCCTGCCTTTAGTTGTTTTTGGTGAAACATTCTTCTAGGTCGTGTAACCCTGGTATGTCCACGTGCTGTACAGAGGTAACTCGTGGTTGCTGTGGAGCGGAACACTGTGACACTGATGAGTCAAATGCAAGAATGGTCACCCATGGTGGACAGTGTTTGGTGGAGCTCCCTGATTAAAACAAGCTTGGAAGCAGGAGTGGCATCCACTTCCATAATAGCTTGTCTCTGGAAACCCTATGAACCTGGAGAAAGGACGAAAGTTATACAGGAAGTGTCCAGGCCTTTCCTTCATAGGGTCACTATGAGTCACCTGCAATTCAGCGGCACTTAACAACAACAACATTTCATTAGTTTATTTACAAAATTCTAATACGAATTTGAACAAATTCTTTCCGTTTCCCTCATCTTCTCACCCATCAAATTGTACAACCCAATGATTAATCCCCTCTTCCCCCTGCACATCCACATCCCTCTGATTCCAGCCTCTCCCACCCCTCCTGGATCCTTATACTCCTTCTACAATAACTGTCTTATACAATATTTATCCTTGTGAGACTGAGTTAGTTCACTCAGCATAATGCCATCAAATACACTGATCCCTGGCCACCCAGTGTGTTGGAGCAGAACTTTGCTCCAGGGAATTTCAGTGACTCTATTTTAGATCACAAAGCCTTTTTTCCAAGGTTCCCCTGGGAGGAGTCAAACCTCCAACCTTTCCATTTGCAGCTCAGTGCATTAACTGTTTGCGTCACCCAAGCACTCTACTTTCGTTTTCTCCTGCCACCCTTATTCCCCTGCCTGCAGGAAGGGAGCCTGCTGGTCCCCAAACTGACATCTTGCTGGAGACCATTTTTCACTCAAATACAGGCAGAACTCGGGGATGTCGTGGATCCGGCTCCAGAGCCTGGAAATGACATGGAATACAGTGAGTCAAAGGAGACTTTTGGCTTCCCGCTGCACACAAAAGCTATGTGGACACCAGGTTATCGCTCTTGTTAGATGTCATTGAGTCAACTGACTCGTAGAGACCCGACGAACGACGGATCAAAACCTCGCTCTGCACTGCAGCCGCCTCAGTCTCGGCCGTGCTCGAGCTCCCTGCCGCGATTATCGGGTCAGCCCATTTCATCCAAGGCCTTCCTCTCATCGTCCAGCACTCAGGCTGCATATGAGGTGACCACAGTCCAGCTACCTGACATAGGTGCTGACATCCGTATGTGAGGGAGCTCTGGCGGCCTAGTGGCAATAATGATATTTTGTTGTTGTTGTTGATTGTCTTTGAGTCAAGCACGACTCATAGCGACCCTATGAGCAAAAGGCCTGAAGCGTTTTCTAGACCTATCAATATTTATCAACGTTGGTAGAGTTTCCAAAGGCATGTTGTTTAGGAAATGATGTCACTCCTGCTTCCAAACCTGCCATAGAATGTTATTTGTTGAGCCACCTGCGATGTATAGCGACCCTGTGTACAGCAGCTCTGAACCCTTCCCTGTCCTGAGCCAGTCTCACTCACTCTGACACACCAACCCCCATCGCCCCAGTCTCCATCAATCCATCTCATCCGGGGTCTCCCTCACCTGCCCTGTCCTACACATTTCCAAGCGTGATGTCCTTCTCCAAGGACCAATCTCTCCTGGCCATGTGCCCAAAGTAAGTGAGACGGAGCTTCAGAATCCTAGCCTCCAAGGAGAGACTTGGTTTCATCCTCTCCAAGACAAACCCATTTGTTTACTTGGCAGTCCATGGAATGTTCAAGACTCTTCTCTAGCACCACAACTCAAAGGCATCTATTGTTCTGTCATCCTTACTCATTGTCCAACTCTCTTGAGCATAACAAGTAACTGCCAAGACCATGACCTGGATCAGGTGCACCTTGGTATCTAGACTGACATCACTGCTCTTCAGCACTCTGGAGAGGTCCATGACAGCAAATTTTCCCCAGTGCAATTCGTCTTTTGATTTCCTGACTGCTGGTATTAAGAGTGTTGATTATACATTTTAATAATTATAATTGTAAATAGTTTTTATTACATTCTTCTTGAAACTCTTCTTTTTCATTATGGTAAAAATACACAGAAATATGTAAGAAAACATTCGTCTTTGAGCATGTGAGATTCAGTGACATTAACAGTGCTCACTGCCATGTGTACTATAGCCTACCTGACAACTGTCACGCGGTGGTAGCTTGTGTGTCCTATTGTGTTGGAAGCCAGGCCACAAGTATCCCCCCCAATAGGATTACCCATGACCCCCGGACTTCACTAACTCTGACTAAGAAGAAAGCCCCGGCACTCCATTTCTGAGAAACTTGGCATGTGAAAACCTGATGAATCCCGCAGAACATTGTCTGATTGGACGCAGGGCCACTGGGTCCAGTGACTTAGGACACCTACCAGTTAAGGCATCTGGTGCAATGGTCACTGTTCCACTTTCCCTCATTTTACAACGCCCCTCACCAGAGGCTCACAGCTCCCACCCTGTGATTGTCAGAGTTGATGAGGGCAGAAGCGCAGAGGAGCGTGTGATGGGGACCAGAGGCAGACCAAGAGGAAGCTTGCCCCACAAGCACCGTTGTGTTTGGTTTGGGGGTAGTTCTTTGTGATTTGAGTGAACGTTTACAAAGCAATTGGTTTTCCTTTCAAGCACTTCTCCACATTTTGTCCTATAATGATAAGTATAATCCCTACAATGAAATGAGACTTCGTCCCTTCAGTCCCTCTATCCCACTGCTGCCTACCTTCTTGGCGCTGTCCTTGGATAAATGCTTTTGACTGGCTGTGGTTATTCTAAGGAGTGAGGGCCTCCCGGTGCAATGGCTGCCTTATAGGTTTGGCTGAAAGTTGATCCACGAGGTTTTTAACTCTGGCCTCACAGATACGTGGGCGCACACAGGCCAACTCAGAAGACTGGGCGTGATTTGTCAAATCACCCTTGGAATTGAAAACATATGTGATAATGACTGTTTTTCAGCGCTGTGGGTTTCGTGAATTTCCCAGTGGGGGGTGGGTTCAGGAAGGTTCTATGAGACAGGAACTAGGATGCAGTGGAATCCAGAAAGATGCAGTAAAGTTTGACAGCAAACATTTTGGTCACGTTATGCAACGTTCCAGGAACAAGCAGCGGGAAGAACTGTTCTTTCTCCCTGGCAGCAGCCTTGCATTCCTGCTATACGAGGGCGCTCGTCTCGTCTCGGGGAGTCGGTGAGGGGAGAGGCAGCTGCTTCGCCTTCCTCTGTGCTGAAGACTCCGGTCATTTCCTGACCGGGTCCAACACAGCTGCGGCTCCCTCAAGCCGAGCTCCCAGGCATCCAGGGAACTGTAAAGTTTCATTGAAAACTCCTTTCTCTACAGAACTAGGATTGCTCCCACGGTCCAGCCCTTTCCCATCTGTATGCACAAAACCCCTTTCCTTGAAGGAATGCTTCATTTCCTGGCCAATGGTTGAGCCAACACAGCTAATGGCCCAGATGTTAGCCAGAGCAGACCAAAAATGGGACCAAATGTCTAACACCTGGCCTGCACGCTGGCATGGGCCCCTGAGGCCAGGAGACTATCCTCCAGCACTTGAGGGACTTAATGGGCCAGAGCCCCTGCACACAAGCCCCCCCAAGGGGTCCCCTCTGAGACACCTGGCCTCTTGCCTATTTCTCTGCTGTCTCTGGTCTTTGTTCCTCCACTGCCTTTGTTGTGTCTTCCATCAAGAGCGTCACCACACCAGGGAGGGGAGGGGAGAACTTCATTCCTTCCTTCTCTCCTTCCTGCCCTCCCTTCCTCCTTTCTGCCCCCCTCCCAGATGTCAGAGAACATGGACAAGATTTCACGTGGATGCTCAGGACAGGCCAGGACACAGCTTGCAGACAGCCCAGCCTCCTGGCGGGCGCAACTGATGGATGCTGGTGCCGTGAGTTGATTCTGACTCCATGTGACAGAGAAGAGATGTTTCTAAGCTGGTCACCAGCTCTGTCCTCTCGCAGAGCCACGGAATGGGTTCAAACCACTCAACTTTAGGTTAACAGTCAGGTATTTAGCTGTTGAGTCACTATGACATTGTTGGTGTTGAAAGGTCGCCAAGTTGGCTCTGACTTGCAGTGACCCCAGGACAAAATCTTGCTGGACCCTGTACCGTCCCCACAATGCTAAAGTCCCTGCGCCAGCCGCTGCGTCGATTCCTCTCTTTCAGGATCTTCCCCTTGTTCTCCGACCTTCCCTTTTACCACACACGAGGTCCTTCTCCAGAACTGGCGTTTGCTGAAAGCCTGCCCAACCTGTGGGCGACAAGGACCGTCCTTGCTTTCAGAGAGCGTTCTGATAATTCCTCATAGTCCATTTTTATCCATAATACACGTATCCAGGATTCCCCAAAACCATAATTCAAAGACATGAATTCATATTTGATCTTCTGTATTGTGTATCTTTAACATGCATATGAAATTAGAAATACCATGGCGTGAGTCAGGCACAATGTAGCCCTTTGTTCTGAATATTTTAAAGAGGTCTTTTGCAGCTGATTTTCCCAATACAACATATTCATTGATCTCTTGCATGGAACATCCTAGATATTGAAGATATATCCAAGTAAAAGGAAATCTTTTTGACAGTTTATCACATAGTTTATTAGTCTGGTTGTGCAACTTTTTGTTTTCTGTATGTTGAAGTAGAATTTGTTCTGAAGGTTTGGCTTTGAACTTCTTCAGTAAGTGCTTCAATTCCTTTTCCCTTTTAGAAAGCAAGGTTTTATCATCTGTGTAATCCAGGTTGTTGAAGACTTCTTTCAGTCCTAATGACTCATTCTTCCTTCAATAATCCAGCTTACTAAATTATGTGCTCATTGTACAGACTGAATAGGAATTGGAAGAGGGAAGAACCAGGCCACCCCTCTCCTGCTTTGAAGCCATCCAGTGCCCTCTTACTCTGCCCGAACACCAGCCTCTTCCTCTCTGTCCAGGTTTTGCAGGAGCACAATGCAGTGTGGAGAATTGTCATTCTTGCAATGTTATCCAAATTTGTTATGATTTACAGAGTCTAATACCTTTGTGTTCCACTTCCAAAATGGCTTGCCTCCAGAAACTCTATGTACAAACAGTGCTCAGGCTGTTCATTCATAGGGTCGCTATGAGTCGTCTACGACTCAACGGCATTAAACAACAACAACAACAACAACAATACCTTTGTGTGGTCAATACAATACAAGCAAACATCTTACTGGTGATGTTTGCTTTCAGTCAAGATCTGTCTGAGTAAATAGTGTTATCCTCTTCTGATCCCAATTTGTGTATTTTCTCACAGTTGAGGAAGCTGAAGTTCAACCTCGGGGCCCTGCGTGTAGGGGAAGGGCCTCCATTTCTCTGTTCACTCCTTCAGCTGCTGTGGTCCTGGAGTTCTTGGTCCCTTGGAGATTTCCGTGTGGCGTCTTCACTTCTGCCCCCTCCCCCTTCCGGTTCCTGTTTCTGTGCCCCGTGATCTGTGTGGCTTCTGACAGCTCGGACGTAATTCAGTTTACGACATTCTCTACACTAACCTGGACTCACAAACATAACAGGTTGCAGTTGTTGTGTCATTGACTCAGCTGAACAGACCCACCAATGGGTTTCCAGTGTCTCCACATCACACAGGAGGCGATTGCCCATCCGGTGGATCCAAGCTGCACGCCTTTGGGTTGGCCGCACCTCCTCACTGCACCACCAGAGCTTCCTACCATTACACAGAAACCCTTACTTTCAAACAGGACTATAGCCACAAGCACAGGAGTTAGGATTCCAACAGATATCAGGGAAGGAGACAATTCAAGCTATAATTTAGTCTCAAGTCAAGACCTGTGGAGCTGATTGCTTCTTAGCTTCCTCTTTCCTTGAAACGCCTATCATTGTCTGCTGTCTTCCTGATGCCAAATTGCCTAGAAGTATTCAGCCAAAGAGCTGAGAAAATTCTCTTAATTCCCAGAGTTAAGGGAATAGCCCGTAATGTCCCCAGAAGGTTGCACGTCTCTTAACTCCATTGCCAAGACAATAAACATTTCCATTCCCTGGTTGAGAATCTTCAAAAGCAAAAATAGTTATTCCCTAGGTCAGCAATCATTAGCTTGTGGTTGCAACCCCCAGTGGGAAGTTCCAGTCGCCTGCGAGACAGGAGGTGGGTGAAAATTAGGAACAAATGTCGGAGCTTTTAGGAACAAATATGGACTTACAAAGCTCAGAGAGACCAGTGTGCCCATGGGACTCAGTTTGACTCATGCAGGCCGATGACAGTAACCAGACTTTTGTGACCAAGGAACAGTGAGTGGGGTGACTCAGCTTCAGGGCCTCTGCTGCCTCAGCCAGCTTTTCTACACATAACACTCTGGTCATGAAACCCCCACATAAACACTGGCCAGGCCAGGACTTTATATTTCTCATAGTTATGGCAAAATCTCTGTGCTTTTAGGGTTAGTCAGTGGCAGACAATGTGAACGAGGGTCTTTTGACAACTTTTCTAAAGCAATTTGCTGTTTGCTTTCTTAACTTCCAAGGATGTTGATTATGGATTTGAGATGAGAGGAGAAAGAAGCAGGGAGGAGTAAGAGAGACCAAAAGAGGCAGGAGGGCCTCTTCATGGTAAAGTTCTGAGAGCCAGGAAAGTAGCGAAGCCAAGAGAAAGGGAGCTCTCCAAGGGATGCTGGGAGAGACAGGCCTCTGGGATCCACAGAGAAGAAGACCTTCCCCTAGAGATGGCATCCCTGAGTTCAGACTTCTCACTCCACGAGCCATGAGAAATATGTCTGTACACATACACACACAGCCCCCAAGAAGCACTTGTCTGACCAGAGCAGGCAACGTACCTTAAAATCAGGAAAGGGACGCATCAGGATTGTATTTTTTTTTTCTCCATCCCTGTACAATCTAGATACTGAGCCAATAATCCAATAAATTGGACTCTGTAAAGAGAAGTGTGCCATCTGAATTGGAGAAAGACTCACCAACAACCTGTGTTACGTAGATGACACACCTTACTTGCAAAGTGAAGAAGACTTGAAAAAAACTCGGCAGTGGACCAACAGGCGAAATCATGATGGAGAAAAACCTGCAGTTGTCAGCGAGCGACTTCTTTTTACTTGGATCCACAACCAATAGTTAAGACATCACAAGACGTGTTGCACTGAGAAACTCTGCTGACAAGGACCTCTTTTTTCTCTCGGTTCTTTTTGTTTGTGTTTTTTTAAATTGTGATTATAATGAGAGTTTACAGAAGGTTGGGCTTTCATTCATTCATTGACACACATGGATTCCTCCCTTCCCCTCCACCTTCTCCTTCCCCCAGTTCACTTTGTAATGCACTTCTTGTCCCAGGTTGTTAATTGGCACGTATATAATGCCTAACATTCCTACATTCCTGTCAGTCTTTTCCTTTATCTGTCCCAGTGCAGTGTTCACATTTAAAGTGCTATAGAGCGAGAATATCCACTTGAAGATTGAAGTGTGTCTACTGCAAGCCACGACAGTTTCAGTTGCTTTATATGCTTTTGAAAGTTGGACAATGAACAGAGATGACCAAAGAAGAGTCAACGCCTTCATATTGTGGTGGGGAAGAGTGATGAATATCCCATGGACTTCCAAAATAACAACTATGTCATAGCGGCGGTGTAACCAGGGCGCTCCTTAGAGGCAAGGATACCGACACTTCAGCTCATGTATGTTGGTCATGCTATCAAGAGGGGCCAATCCTTGGAAAAAAGACATCCTGATGGGAAAGGTAGAGGGAGAATGGAAGACCCTCAATGAGGTTGATTGACACAGTGACTGTAGCAATGGGCTTGAACATGACGGAGAATGGGAGGATGACGTAAGGTAGTTAGAAGGCCCGGATTGGTTACTCATAGGGTCGCGATGAGCCAGAGTTGACTGGATGGCACCTAAAATCACAACCTCAGTGACTATGAGAGAGAGAACGTCCGTTTGCTAACACCAGAGCGATTTCTGTCATAAAGGCTGCAAGTTTATGTTGGTGGGGACCCTCCTGGTTAGGACCCACTGTTCTGGTCCAGTGACCTGGTTCTTCCAGGTTAGAGGAGACAGTGTCTTTGGTCACAAATGCTTTAGCAATGGGGAGGAATGGAAACAGATGAATTTTTTTTATTAGCATACAAATCCAGTTCTATCTAGTAATATTAACAGTTCTTCCTTGTACATGTGTGGATATTAGCTTATCATTGACCGCATTGTACGTCAGGATAAAACTTGACATTTTCTTTTTGACAATGAATATGACGAGATTCCTCTTCAATTTGTCATTGGTGAAAATACTGCGGCTAAACTCGCATTCTTGCTCTTTCACACTTTGGAGAAACGCCTGGCAGCAGTTTCCCAACGCAACATGGCACACTCCAGCACAGTGACATGGTCAGCGGGTATTTTGAGCCTCTCCGACTCAGAGGGATCATTTTTTAGCACTATATCAGACTCTATTTGAATTTACAGGGGTTTCATTGGTGAACTTTTGGCTCACTCATGGGAAGCATGTAGAACACTAGTTGAGTTGGTTAACTCAATTATGATGTTGGCTAAGAAGATAAAATATACCTTGGGCTGTCAGGAGAACTAAGAAATTTGTCTTGGAGGAAATAGAGGCAAATGCTCTTCAAAAGTGAGGACAGTGTGATTTTTGTCTCCTGTGTGGTGGGCATGGTAGCAGGAGGGACCAGTTCCTGAAAACGACGTCGCGCTTGGTAGAGAGTCAGTGACAAAGGGGCTGGTCCTCATTGAGATGGAACGACAGTGGGAGCAACAGTCGTCTTCACCACTGCAGTGGCTGTGGATGGCCAGGAAGGTGCAGGGTTTCATTTGTTATAAGGTCTCAATGATCAGAACTCACTGGTTGGCAGTCACCATGACAACAGCACTACTTGGAAGTAGCTTGTCAGACCTTTCCTTATAGTCTATCTTAGACTAGAAACTCTTCTGAGACTTGTCCCCCATGGGTGACCCTGCTGGTATCTGAAATGCTAGTGACAAGGCAGTGTACGAACCAGGACAGATGATAAACCAGCAATGGATGGTGGGCCCCCCCCCCATGACTGTGGGCTTCTGTACCCACATATTTCCCCTGTCTATATCAACACTGCAGTGGAGGCTTAAATTTCTGTCAGCTTGAGAAGTGTAGAGTGAGCTCTTCCCTTTTTATTTTCCAATTCCAGCTCTCTGCACATTCCATTACAATACTTTGCTTTGTCTTCCTGAGCTGCTCTTTGAAATCTTTTGTTCGGCTCTTTCACTTTGACATCTTTTCCTTTTGTTTTGACTTCTCAATGTTCCAGTGTAATCTTTATTATTATTAAAAACCTTAATTATTGAGGAGCTGTTTGAAGACTAAGGTGCGTCTGATTCAGGCCATGGACTTTCCAATCACTTGCTGTGCATCTGAGAGCTGCACAATGAGTAAGGATGACAGGATACAAACGGATGCCTTGGAGCTGTGGTGTTGGAGAAGAGCACTGAACATCCCATGGATGGACAAGAGAACAAACAGCTATGTCTTGGAAAAGGTGCAGCTGGAGTGCTCTTTGGAGGCAAGAATGAGGTGGTTTGCCCTCACATACTTGGGGCATGTTTTTGGGAGAGGCTGTTCCATGGAGAAGGATATGATGCTTGGAAGGGTGGAAGGTCAAAGAAGGAAAGGAAGACCCTCGACCAGGTGGATTGATGCTGTGACTGCTGCAATGGCCTCTTGTGTGTCAGGAAGTGTGAGGATGGTGCAGGACAGGACAGGGCTCAGATCTTAAGTTCAGAGGGTTGCTATGAGTCATACTCGACCCGATGGCATTTAACACGAATACCAACATTTCATTTGAGTTCTAATTAGAAGCAAACCTGACCAAGACTTACACCCATCTCTTCACAGATAAGTGAATAAGACATAAGCAAAAGCAAACCCACTGCCTTTGGGCCAAGTCCATCCAACTCGTGATGGCTCCCCGCTGGGTTTCTGAGAAGAGTGAGATTACTTCAACTCTATCCCACAGAGGAGCTGGTGGCTGCCAACTACCAGCCTGAGAGTCAGCAGCCCAACACTCACCCTGCCATGCCCCAAGGCACACCCCAAACTGAAGACAGAAGAAGGAAGCTGGAGAAATGTGTATCAGAACTGTGATTCTTATACTGCAAATTTGTGTCACCCCAGCAAGCGAGATCTCGCTCCTTTGTGTGTGGGTTAAATCACTTCTGGGGACTCCTGACTTACGAGAAAGAGCTTGGGGAGCAGGTCTGGAGCTGTGAAAATTGCAAGGAACATGGACCACACACACCTGAGCTGTATCTTCACGGCACTGCTTAGTACCTGTGGAAACCAGCCTCAGGTCGATGAACCTTGTCTTCCGTGTTGCCCTGATGATTCACGGAGCAAATACAAAGTGCTCAGCACAGAGCTTGTCACAGTGTATATCACAGCCATCCAGGAAATGTCACCTCAACTTCTCCAGAAGAACCGCCCCTCACAGTGGAAACCTTGAGATGCTGGAGATACACCAGGATGATTTTTTATTTTCCCAATTAAAATAAAAAAAAATTTTTAGAAAAGAATTTTTGTCTCTAACTTAAGAAGGCAAGAAAGCCAACTACCATCATGGTATCCAATGACCCCCACCTCCAAGTAGTCAACCCCCCACACTGTGCAAACCAGTAACAAAATATGAGAGAAGTGGTGGCAGATCACTTGATTTTTGTTTTTTCCTATTTTAAAATTAATTTTCATGAAAGTTTACAGAGACTTAGGGTTTCCAGTCATTCAATGCTGTACTTTTCTCCCTTCCCACCCCCCTCCCCACAATTGACTCTTCTCCTTGAAAAGTAAAACTTTTCATAGTGATGCAATCCCTCCCCACCAAGTCCACTCCACTCTTCAGCCTTCATTCTGGATTTTTGTAATGACAACAATACCCAATCATATAACCCTTTTAGACAATTCTTTCCCTCATCTGTCTCAGTGCAGTATACATCATTTCTCTCCTCCTTTTCTGTCTTTCTTCAACCCCGACATGGGTCTTGTTTTACAACCATGGCCCTATGCAATATTTGTCCTTTTGTGACTGAGATATTTCACTCAGCATAATATCCTCCAGGGTCACCCATTTTGCATATTTCATGAGTTCTTTGTTTTTCAATGCAGCACAGTATTCCATTGTGTGAATATACCGGAGCTTCTCTATCCATTCATTTGTTGATGGGCACTTAGGCTGTTTCCAGCTCTTTGCTATTGTGAACAAAGCCGCAATAAACATGCGTGTGCATGTACCTACTTGGGTGGTGGTTATGGTTTCTTTAGGGTAAATTTCCAGTAGTGGAATTGCTGGGTCAAATGGTATCTCTATTTGAAACTTTTTGAGAAAGCACCATACAGCTTTCCATAGTGGTTACACTATTTTACAGTCCTGCCTGTTGGTGAATAAGGGTTCCAGTTTCTCCACAACCTTGCCAGCATTTGATGTTTGCTGTTCTGTTAAATTTTGCTATTCTTACTGGGGTGAGATGATTATCTTATAGTTGTTTTGGTTTGGATCTCTCTTAGAGCTAGGGATTTTGAACATTTCTTCATGTGTTAATTCGCCATCTGAATCTCTTCTTTGGTGAAGTGTCTGTTCATATCCTGTGCCCATTTTTCAAATGGATTATTTACCTTTATCTTGTTGTGGTGCTCAAGTATTTTATAAATTCTAGGTATAAGTCCCTTGTCTGACATGTCATTGCCAAATATGTTTTCCCAATTTGTGGCTTCCTTTTTTACTCTGTTGGAGAAGTTTTTGGATGAACATAGGGATTTAATTCTTAGAAGGTATCATTCGTCTATTTTATCCTCTCCTGGTTGTAGGTTTTCCAGGATGCTTGGAAGACTGTTTATGTTGTGGATTAGGACTTCTAGAGTTCATCCAAGCTTTTCTTTAATGAAGTTTAGAGTCCTTGGTTTTAGTCCTAGGTCCATAATCCACTTTGAATTGGTTTTTGTGTGTGGAGTGAGGTGTGGTCTTGCTTAAGTTTTCTGAAGAGTTTTCCAATTTTACCAGCAAAATTTGTTAAAAGGCTGTTGTTTCCCCACTTAACTGATTTCATCTCCTTGTCAAAAATCAGTTTATGAAAAAAATCAGTTTATCATAGGTAGATGGGTTGATTTCTGAGTTCTCAATTCTATTCCATTGATCTATGTGTCTATCACTGTACCAGTAACATGCTGTCTTGACCACTACGGAAGTGTTGTAGGCTTTGAAATCAGGAAGTGAGATGCCTCCTACCTTGCTTCTTTTTTTAAGGAGTGCTTTGCTTATTCTGAGCCTCTTTCCATTCCAAAGGAAATTGGAGATTGTGTTTTCCATCTCATTAGTGAATGGAATTGGTATTTTTATTGAGATTGCATTGAACGTGTAAATTGCCTTTGTTATAATTGTCATTTTCACAATATTGAGTCTTCCTATCCATGAGCAAGGGATATTCTTCCACCTCTCCAGGTCTCTTTTTGTTTCTTGTAGTAATGTTTTGTAATTTTCTTTGAATAGATCCTTTGTCCTTCTGGCTAGGTTTATTCCTAAGTATTTAATCTTGTAATTAGCTATTACAGAAGTAACTCTGAAGATTGCACTGGAGTGTAGAGAAGCCAAAGCACAAGGAAGAATTCAAGATACTAAAGAGCTGAACAGAAGATTCCAAAAGGCAGCTCAGAATGACAAAGCAAAATACTACAATGAAATGTGCGAGGAGCTAGAGTCAGAAAATCAAAAGGGCCGAACTCGCTCAGCATTTCTTAAGCTCAAGGAACTGAAGAGCAAATTCAAACCTTGAGTTGCTATAATCAGGGATGCTTTAGGCAGAATATTAAATGATCCAGAAGGTATTAAAAGAAGATGGAAGGAATATACTGAGTATTTGTATCGAAAGGAATTGGCAGATACAGAAGAATTTAATGAAATAACATATGAGCAAGAGCCTATGGTGATGAAGGAAGAAGTTGAAGCTGCTTTGAAGGAAATAGCAAAAAATAAGGTCCCAGGAATAGATGGTTGAAGTATTTCAGCTAACAGATGCTGCCCTGGACGTTCTCACCAAGTTGTGCCAAGAAATCTGGAGAACAACCACTTGGCCAACTGACTGGAAGAGGTCTATATTTGTTCCCATTCCAAAGAAGGGTAACCCAACTGAGTGTGGAAACTACAGAACAATATCATTGATTTCACATGCAAGCAAGATTCTACTGAAGATTATCAAAAAACGACTGGAACAGCACTCAGCAGAGAATTGCCAGAAGTCCAGGCTGGGTTTAGAAGGGGTCGTGGTACTAGGGATATTGTTGCTGATGTTAGATGGATCTTAGCTGAAAGCAGGGAATACTAGAAGAATGTCTATCTGTGTTTCATTGATTATGCAAAGGCATTTGACTGTGTGGATCATAACAAACTGTGGCTGACTCTGAGAAGAATGGGAATCGCAGAACATGTAATCGTGCTAATACAAAACCTATACTTGGACCAAGAGGCAGTAGTCAGAACAGAGCAGGGTAACACTGCATGGTTCAAAATTGGGAAGGGTGTAGCCGGGGATGTGTCCTGTCTCCATACCTTTTCAACCTGTATGCAGAGCAGATTATCTGAGAGGAGGAGAAGTGTGGCGTCAGGATTGGTGGAAGATCTATTAACAATCTGCGTTATGCAGATGACACAACCCTGCTTGCTGAAACTGAGGAGGACCTCATGCACTTGCTGCGAAGGGTCAAGGACTGCAGCCTTCAATATGGATTCTGCAATCAGTGTGCTGTGCTGGGTGTGTTATATGTGAAAACACTGTCCTTTCTGCTGGTTGAGAACTTACCCCACTTTCTTATTCAGTTCACTCTATTTCCTTAATTGATGCCACAAGCAGAACAGGTAGGAGGCCTGCATAGCAGATGATTAGAAATGCAAATGCAATGCAAATAACAGCCAATCAACCTGCCAGCAGTGTAATACATGCTGTAACACCCAGAACTGTGGCTGCACATCTAATCCAGCTCATGACAACCGTGTCTGTGTCAGGGCAGAGCCGCGCTACCCGAGGCTGGACCTGGACCCACTCTTCATGAGGCTGGACCTGTGCTCCATGGGGCTGGACCTGAACCTGGGCTCCACAGCACTGGACCTGCACTCCACCGGGCTGGACCTGCACTCCAATGGACAGATTCACTCTCCGTGGGGCAGAGCCGCATTCCACAGGGCTGACCCACTCTCCACAGAGCTGGACCTGTGCTCCACAGGACAGACCCACACTGCACAGAGCTTGACCTGCGCTCCACAAGGCAGGTCCGCATCCCACGGGTCTTCAGTGGCTAAAAATTCTCAGAATTAAATCCCCAAATTATCCTAACTTCCTGCCCCCACATCATTTGCTCCAGAAGGCTGATGAACAGAACCCCACTCAGGGACAGTCAAACCTAAGTCCTATGAACAGGACTGCTGGACCTTGTGACAACCAAATTGCCATTATCTCGTCTCTGTAAATGCTGCCAGGAGCCCTGGTGGTGTGGTGCATCATGTACTGGGCTGCTAATTGAAGGTCAACAGGTTCAGTCCAAAAGCCATGCCGTGGGGGACAGATGGACGCTCTCTGTCCATAAAGATTTACACCCTAGACACCCACTACAGGGTCACTGGGAATCAGAGCTGGACCCAGAACAGTGGTTTTCATGATGAATAGATTTTACCATTGAACTTGATCCAAGTTGTTAGGTTCACAGAAGATGTGAAGATGGAAGCAGACACTGCTTGTTTGCTCTGGCGTCTGTTCCGACTCGTAGCTGCCCCACGTGATGCAGTAGAACTGCCATTGAAAGTCCTCAGATCTCTTCTTGGGAGCAATTCAATAGGTCTTTTCTCCTGAAGAGACTCTAGGTGGGTTCCAGGTACCAAATGTTCAGTTAGCAGTTTGATGCCACCAGCATGTCTTAGGTTCATGCAATAAAGTCTATTGGATTAATTGAGGCAAAGAGCTTGTGATCTAGTGACAAGGAATTGAAGGAATTGTACTATCAGGCCAAAGGCAGGCAGTTCAAATCCACCAGCTGCTCCATGAAATAAAGATGGCCAATCTCCTCCTGTGTGATTTACTGTCCCTCACTCCCCGCCCCTGAGGCTCAGCTAAGAATGGGCCATAACAACAACACCATGCGGAACATCTTCTGAAAGTCCACGTTTGGGGAGATTCTTTAAGAAATCTATTCCAACACAGGCCCTGCATACAACCCCCATTGTCTTACACTCCTGTGAGTGAAGGGCTCAGCTCCCCATCAGAGAGGCCTGCTCCCCAAATCAGGCCTAAAACTCACACCACAGTCTGTGCTCTGCCTGGTTTAACTAAAAGAATGTTGTAACAAAGTCCCACGAACCAGGTGACTAAACCACAAATTTATTCTCACGTTTCTGTCTCTCTGTCTCTGTCTCTCTCTCTCTCTGCCATCACCAGCTGTCTGGAGACTTGAAGCCCACATTCAGAGTGTCAGCAGGCAGGGCCATGCTCTCTCTGAAGTCACTAGGGGAAAATCCTTCCTTGTCTCCTCCAGCTTCTGATAATCCCACTCTTTCTGTGGCTGGTGACCTCACTCCAGTCTCCGCCTCCATCTTCACATGGCCTTCTTTCCTGTATATCCCACCTCCAGGAACTGGTCTCACCTAAAACCCGCCTGTAAAATTAGACACGAGTTTCTCAGCCAACTCAACGGCTGAGCCTCTCTGGTGGTACCAAGGCACCGGCAGTGTCATGGAGAAGGATGGGGAGTCTCCTCTGGTGTTATTTACAGCCGTGGAAACGTGATGGAGGGTCAGCTAGGAATCAGGTTCCAGCTTGACGACGAGGAGGAAGAAGACGTCACAGGGCTGCCATGTGCTGAGCACCCAGCAGGGAAGTCGGGCGTCCTCTGGTCTGGCCTCTGAGCTCAGAAACCATAGAGCCTTTGCAGGAAGTGTCAGCCCATCCTGCAAGCACACATCACGTGATGCTATCAGGGCCAGCCTTTCACCAGGGTCCCCAGGACAATCGACGTGTTCTAACAGCTCCTTCTCTCCTGCCCGGCTGAGGTGGTCCATGATTCAAGCTGTTTCGTTGTTCTCCTGCCTAGAAGCCAAGGAGCCCGTATTGCTGCCTTCTGTTGCTCTCTTTCATCTCCAAAATGCACCCCAAGCTCAGTTCTCCAACACACATCTTAGATAATTTGACAGGCGTTTGACACCACAATGCTTCTTCCAGAATTTATGTCACCATTTCCACAATGGAACATCCCAGAGTGGCTCCCTTGAAGGTACACTCTGCTTAATTCCTAGGGAGCTGTGTTGGAGATAGACCACCTTGTAGACGTTGGCCGCAAGCTTGTCTGCATGCACTTCAGCCCAGGGGTCCGTGCAGTCTGATTAACCAGGACAGAGGCCTCTATTAGAGGACAGCAGAAGGACATCCCTAAGACACCAGGATCATCAGTGGTTCTGCTTGCAAACAAGCAGAGGGAGTGTTTATACCACTGGGAGAAGGATGTGGGATGTCTGCTCCCACTGAGAAGCACAGCCTCAGAAGCTCAATGGAGGGTCGCCAAGAGGTGGAATCAGCTCACGGCTGCCGGGTTTCTGTTCTGTCAGAGTCTATAGGTCCTGGTTCAGATGGGGAGCCACAGAAGCCTTTGATGTTGATGTTTCCGTAAGACAACTGCTTTGGGGGAAGTCTGAGGTCAGAAGAGGGCACCTTCTGTTGATGCCGAAGGTGGAGGTGCTCCTCTGTTAACGCGGGGGCACTGGACCTAGCAGACACATTGATGCTGTGATGGTCGTATGGCGAAACAGAAGGCCTTCGAGCCTGGTCTCCACAACGTGACACTGTGTGGTCTCGGAGCTGCCACTCAGTTGCTGCAAATTCTATTCCTTTGTCTCTAAGGAAACTTAACAATACTTTGCTCCCACAAAGTTGTGAGGCTCCGGGATAATGACATTAAGAAGCCCGCAGACAGTGCCACCATTCTGAGGAGCCCTAAGCCACAGGCATGCAGCCGGTCCCTGGTCCCCCACCTACGGCTGTCATCTCGTACTGGCTGTGGCTTCAGGAATGTGATTGGTCTGTCTGAGCCTCAGTGTCTGGGTCTGTGGTGTGGAGACAGTTAATTGGAGGTACGAGATGATGAAATGTGGATAATGCCTGAGCAGTGGAACGTGGCACGTGGCAGCTGGTGATGACCCCTCGACTTCTGATTGTTCCTGGGAGAAGCAGGGCAGAGTTGATGCCTGTCTTACTTATCAAATGTTCTTGTAACGTAAGTGCCACAGCAGATGGCTTTAACAAGAAAAAACGTATTCTGTCCCAGTGTAGGAGGAAAGAAATATTCATCCAGGGCACCAGTTCTAAGAGGCTTCTTTCTCTTTCTGTGGACTCTGTGGGGAAACCTTTTCCCTTCAGCATCTGTGGGCATGGTGTCCTCTGAAGACCTTCCTGGGCCTACCTCCTAGTGTTCCTCTGGGTATAGTGTTGTCAACCGAAGGAAAAGACAAAGATGGGGATACACAGGAATGGGGGTCAAGCCAGAAAGTGTGAAGGCAGGGAGCTAACAGCTGGCAGGACTGCAGCTCCTATGCTATGCTTTTCTGGGTTTTATTGAGAATCGTCAGGAAGGTAACAAAGGAAAATCACCAGCAAGTAGTAAGTAAAAACAAAGGATCATGGGGTATTGTTTACCTTATGCTTATCTCAGGTGGGAGGGATTCAGTAAATACAAACTAAAAATAATCTAGACTCTTAAGGAATTCCTTAGTGCCACAGGGTGAATTCTAGCTTGTATTATGCCTCCCTCATATCTTGATATAGCATTTGGTTTACTATTAATATTAAATTTGATATTCGGCTTCCCACTGTATAGGAGGCTCAAAGTGCTGGACTTGGGTCCAGTGGCCACATTCTGCATCCTGTTCTTTATTTATAAGACCAAGCTCCCTCTTTTTCTGCTTGTTCCTGTTCCTTTCAGATCTTGTTTGTTGTTTACCGTAGAGTCAGAACTGACCCATAGCTGACTCTCTAATGAGTTTTCAGAGGCAGTTAGTCACACAGGAGGAGACTGCCCGTCCTCCTACAGAGCAGATGGTGGCGTCGAACTGTGTGCCTTTCAGATTGCAGCACAGCCTTTTGCCACCAGGCCACCAGAGCTCCCTTTCTTTCATATATGGTAAGATTTTATCAGTCATTTTACCAAGGAAAGACCCCTTGTGTCAGACCAGAGCTGTGACCTGGTTCACAGTGTTTCACCCCACCTTAATCTCTTCATAGCAGGTTGATCATATCTCAGATCACATCATGGTGAATTATTACATCATTGCACAACTGCCAAATCACATCATTGCACAACTATCAAACCCCTGGAGCCAAAGGCCACCCACGTCTCAGGTACCTAGTGTGCTATAGTGCAGGTGACCTGAGTGGGTGCTTCTAAAAAATAGACCTGGACCATTTCACAGTCTGGAGGAGAAAGCCCACATCATATTCCTGTCTATACTGAGACCACCTTGTGGGCAGCCCTGGGTGGGTGACCTTGACGCCTGCAGACGGCTGTCTGTGGTCTCATCTTTCCCTTGTGTATCCCTCTGGGTCAATGACACTCTTTTCCTAACTCAGAAATTATTGTTGTTGTTGTTATGTGCCGTCGAGTCGTTTCCGACTCATAGTGACCCTATGCACAACAGCCCTATACCCTGCTCTATCCTGCGCCAACCGCACCGCCTCTGACACACCCATCCCGATTACCCCAGTCACCGAATCAATCCATCTCATAGAGGGTCTTCCCCTCCTGCGTTGTCCCTCAACCCTTCCAAGCATGATGTCCCTCTCCAAGGACCCGTCCCTCCTGGCAACATGTCCAAAGTATGTCAGATGAAGCCCCAGAATCCTTGCCTCCAAGGAGTGGCTTGGTTTAATCCTCTCCAAGATAAATCCGTTTGTTTTCCTGGCAGTCCAGGGTACATTCAGTACCCTTCTCCAGCACCACAGCTCAAAAGCATCCACTCTCCTTCTGTCCTCCCTAGTCATTGTCCAACTCTCTGATGCATAACAAGTGATTGCAAATACCATGGCCTGTATCAGGCGCACCTTAGTCTCCAGAGAGACACTGTTGCTCCTGAGTACCTTAGAGAGGTCCCTAACAGCAGACTTTCCCATCGCAACCAGCTTTTTGATTTCCTGACTGCTGGTGCCAAGAGTGTTGACTGTGGAGCCGAGCAAACTGGAGCTGTGAACACACTCAATCTCTTCATCATCCATCCTGATGCTGCCAATTGGTCCAGTGGCGAGAATCTTTGTCTTCTTGACATTGAGCCTTAGTCCATACTGAAGCAGAAATTATTAGGGAGAAATAATTACACTTAAATGATATAAGACTTAGACCCCATTCTGCACTGATTGGCTTCATTAAAATAGTAAAAGTAAAGTTCTATTTCTAAACAAGGTCACATGTATGAGGACCAGAAAGTCAATGCATACTTTGGCAAATGCATCACAGCCAGGACTAGGTCTTCGGGGAGGTGCACCCAGATATTACTGCAAACCCAGGATCCTAGATTAAAGCTAGACTTGGCCGTGGTGCTGCTCAGCTTGTCAGGAAGGTCATCTGCAGTATCCCCGCTGAGCAGGCCTGAGCTCTGTAAGCCTGACTCATCGCCTGTGCACAGTCTTCCTGGTGCCCCAGGAGCTGGGCAGCCTCACATGTGTGTCCAGGGGCACAGGGTTAGAACATGTGCTCAGACTTGTCCTTAGTTGAGTGCATGGGAGAATCTGGGCATGAATCTAGAGACCCTACACTCATGGAGGTGGAGCCCTCCTTTCATGTGATTCCCAGATACTGTGTTTGTCATACATTGAAGGTTTGTGGCTTCAAGCAAGTCTATTAACACCATTTACCCAACAGCCTGTGCTCACTGACTCCATGCCTCTATATCACATTTGGTAATTCTCACAGTTTTCCAATTTTTTTCCATTGTGCTAATGCACGCTTCAAAAACAAAAATCAAAGTCCATTGCTCTTGATTTAATGCTGACTCCTGGTCACCCTTCACTGGGTTTCCAAAGCTGTAAATCTCTCCAGGAGGAGACTGCCTGTCATTTTCTAGTAGGCCAATGATGGATTTGAACCCCTGGCCCTTTGGCTAATCACTAAACTTGTAAAATACTATACCACCAAAATTCATTATTGTGACTGCTCAAAATTAAAAACGAAACAAGCTCACTGTGACTGAGTCTATTCTGACTCTAGCATCGCTGTAGGCAGAGGAGAATCGAACAATAGGATTCATACGGTTGTAAGCTTTGCAGGGACAGAGTGGGAGCTCTTTCTCCCACAGAGAGCAACGAATGCGTTCAAAGGGCTCACTTTTTGTTAGCCCGCTGCACCGTTGTGCTTGTTATGTATGGTCGCGTCGGGATTGATGCAGAGTGGGTCTCCAGAGGCAGTAAATTAACACACCCACCTTTCTCCCACAGAGCAGCTGGTGGATTGGAACCATGTGCCTTTAGGTTGGCAGTGCAACTCCTTTCCACTCCGCCACCAGAGCTCCCTCCTGCACCAGCAGGATTCCTTTCATAGACTTCTCACTCACCCACTTTGGTCTAGTGGATTATGACTCATAATGACCCTCCATTGGGTTTCTGAAACTATAAATCTCTACAGAAAGTGACTGCTCATCTTTCTCCCACAGAGCAGCTGGTGGATTTGAAACACTGGTCTTTTGGTTTGCAGAGCAATACAATGTCATCAGAGCTACTCATAATAGACTGCTACAGAGTGTAAAATCACAGTAGAATGTGAAATCAAGTTTTCTATACTCTTCCCATTAGGACAGAGACTGGCTGCATCTTAGTGGTCTTGATGGCTTATTTTGGGAAATCATCCCAGATGGTTTGTGTCTCTTTGTCTCCACTTTTCTCTGAGAGAGATTGCTATCTTCTCCCCTATTTAAGTGCTGGTTCTTATTCTTAGTCAAAACATAGCTGTGTGCCATCTGCTTTGTTCTCATACCAGAGATTTCCATTTGAGAAGGTAGGGCAGTGAGGCATGCCAGGAAATGTCAGTCCCTTCTGATGCTTTTTAACTGGGGTGTTGGTGGAGGCTCTCATGGACGACCAGAACAACAAATCTGCCTTGGAGGAAGCAGGACCAGAACACTCCTTAGAAGCGAGGGGATTAAGCCTTCACCTTATGTACTTCGAGTATGTTTTGGGCTTGTTATCAAGAGAGGCAGTCCTCAGAGAAGAACGTCATGCTGGGTAGAGGGTCAGACGAAAAGAGGAAGATCCTCAGTGAGGCGCATCGATAGAGTGACTGCACCAAGGGATCGCACAGCCGAGAGAGTGAGGTGGTGGACAATGGACTGAGTGGTAGAGTGACTGCACCAAGGGATCGCACAGCAGAGAGAGTGAGGTGGTGGATGATGGACTGAGTGGTAGAGTGCACCAAGGGATTGCACAGCAGAGAGAGTGAGGTGGTGGATGATGGACTGAGTGGTGTTCCGTTCTGTTGTACGTGAGTGGGAGCTCTCTTGATGGAACCTGACAATAACAACATTATTAGGAAGTTATTGTTATGTGCTGTCGAGTCATCTGTGACTCATAGTGACCCTATGTACAATAGCTCTGAACCCTGCCCTATCCTGAGCCAATCTTATCGACTCCAACATACCTAATCCCATTACCCCAGTCCCTGAGTTAATCCATCACATTCTGAATCTTTCTGTCCTGCGCTATCCCTCCACCCTTCCAAGGATGATGTCCCTCTCCAAGGAATGGTCCCTCCTGGCCATGTGCCCAAAGTATGTGAGACAGCACTTAAAATTCCTTGCATCCAAGGAGCAGCTTGCTTTAACCCTTTCCAGGACAGACCTCTTTGTTCTCCTGGCAGTCTGTCGTATGGTCAATACTCTTATCCAGTGCCACAACTCAGAGGCATCAATCTTTTTATTATCCTTAGTTATAGTCCAGCTTTGCAATGCATAGCAAGTAACTGCAAAGATCATGGCTTGGGTCAGGCGCACCTTACTCTCCAGACAGACATCGTTGTCCTTCAGTACTCTAGCAAGGTCCCTGACAACAGATTTCCCCAGTGGAATTCATCTTCTGATTTCCTGACTGCTGGTGCCAAGAGTGGTGATCTTGGAACTAATCAAGCTGAAATTGTTAATAATAATCTCAGTCTCTTCTCCATCTATAATAATGCTGCCAATTGTCCCAATGGTGAGAATCTTTGTTTTCTTGATGTTGAGCTTCAATCCATATTAAAGTATACAGTCCTTGACCTTCTGCGGCAAGTGCTTCAGGTCCTCCTCAGTTTCAGCAAGCAGGGTTGTGTCATCTGCATAATGCAGGTTGTTGATGAGACTTCCTCCAATCCTGATGACGCAGTCCTCCTCCAAAGTCCAGCCTCCCAAATGATCTGTGTATAGACTGAAAAAGTATGGAGATAGGATACACTTCAGATGCGAAAGTCTGGAGATCTTGAAACCCCATGACAAGGCCTATAGCAACAAAGCCCTTAAGAAGCAAAACCAACTCTCCAGTCATGTCTGCTTTATAATGCTTATACTCTGGTAACTACAAGGTCATAGCTTGTAGACCTGTTAATTTAATATTTCTAAGTATTTAAATATGCTGGTCAAGACTCAAGAAGCTTTGGTGATGTAGTGTTTCATGTGTATCTGTCTACTAACTGGAAACTCAGTGGTTCAAATCCACAGCTGCTCCTCAGGAGTAAGATGAGAAACCTCCTCCCCTAAAGATTTCCACCTTGGACACCCCCTAGAGAGTTGCCAAGAGTTAGAACTGACTGGACAGTTTCAGGTTTGGCATTTTTTTTGCACCTAGTCCTGATCCTCGTGGAGTACGTAGACTGATTTGAAAAGAAACATTAACTAAACAATAATGAAATAAGAAAACAACCCCAAAGGTGGTTCAAATCCATCAGCAGTTCCATGGAAGACAGATGGGCAATCTCCACCTGTGTGATTCAGAGCCTTGAAAATGGTGGTCTTAGAAATTTAAAAGTTGGCTTTTATAGTCATTGTTTTGGCCTCCACTGAGGAAATTGTTTCCAGCTGCCTTAATTGTGGACAGATGATCTTGTAAATCAACAGTTGTAGGATCAATATAAGAGAGAGAATGCTTTCCATACTGTAGTGAGGCTGTGGTGACAATGGTGGTAGAGAAAGGGTAAAGAGACTGTGACATTGCTGTAAAAAGACTGTGGCACTCTTGTGAAGAGACTGTATTAAGGTGTAACCAGAGGAAACCTGGAAATAAAGGCCACAGTTAAAGGTTTTGCTTGTGGGATAATTGAACAGAAAGCTGACTTGTAACTGCTCTGAGATAAATTTGCTGGATAATTGAAGAAACCGATCTCGCATTTATGTTGCTGAACTGAACCTGGAGTTTAACTAATTGAGGAATTGTACCTTGTTAATCTGGCCTGTGACTTCTGGACTAAACCCAGACTTGCATTGTGTGGTATTCTTGTCTCCCCAACTCCCCAACCTATTTCCTTAACAAACCCCACAATTGTGAATAAAGCCTGTGAGTCAATTTGCAATGAACACCAGACTCAAAGACTAGTAGAAATAGTTGCAAGAGCATGGTGTCTCTCTCTCTCTCTGAGATGTCTGACCATGTAGTTATTTGTTTGAGGTTACTGATGGAGACAGTTCCCCTTTATGAAGCAGGTAGAAGTCAGACTCAGCCATTCCCATGGTGCTGTTGTTCTTTTTACAGAAACACAATGGTCAGCTGTGAGTGGGTTCCAATTCCACAGCAGTGAGAGTGTTTGTGCAAGTGAAGAAAGCAACCAGAGCTAGAAAGAAAAGTACGCAGAGCCAGGAGTACAAACTACAAACCTCTCACTGCTGTTGAATTGGGACTGACTCATGGGTTCCTCCTGGATCCCTCCAGAGGATGCATTTTCAGGGGCTGTGAATCACACAGAAGGAGATTGCCCATATTTTTTTTCTGTGGAGCAGCTGGTGGATTTGAACCACCTGCCTTTGGGTTGGCAGTGCAACTCCTTGCCCACCAGATCACAAGGGACTTTATTTGTTCTCGTTTTCCTGAGAAAGTGGAGAAGCTCCAAGGAAGCCTATTTAGCATCATAGTCTCTACTGACAGATGAGAAGTGGTTGTACATGAAGTGCACTGGCTGAGAATCAAACCTGGATCTTCCGTACGGAAGGAGAGAATTCTACCACTCAATGACCAACATCCCTGTAGAACAAAGCCTGACATGTAGGGGAAACTGCCTACGAGCAGTGAGGAAGTGTTCATTGGAAGTTGGAAAAGAAGATGGTCTGATTGGAGTAGAGAGAGAAGCACTGCATGGACTGAGAGGTCATATAGACCTGGGGCATCTTGTTCTTTGGATGGCCTGAACTTGACCAAAGAACTGGCTGGGACTATGACCATGGCTAGTCTTGTTTTCCTGATAAATACAATCCACCTAAGCTTTCATAAAAATGTCAGACGACATTTGGAAAGGAAGCAGCAGCCTGGGGAGTTCCCAGGACCACCCTGAGGTTCATTGACTCACAGTGCTCAAATAAGCTGTTATATTCATGTCTGGGTTTGATTACCATGTTCAGATCCAATTTAGTAACAACAAAGGGAAGAGCAGCATAGGGGAAGGGTTGGGAGAATTCAGGGTTTGAGATTCCTGGTGGAGTTGTCAGAATAGTACTTTTCTTAACATGGTGTGTGGTATCATGTATAAAATATTGCCAACCTGGGAAACTCATCTGAGACTTGGTGTCCAGAATTTTAACTGAGGTTCAGTCACCTACATATGGTTAACTATCCATGTAATTGACTGATTCTAGTCTCCAGCTTCTCCAGAAAACAAAGCCTAAATCCTCACTAGAAAGCACAATGTTAGTGTAGACTACCCGGGAAATTGAAAGCCCTAGAAGTGCCTGATTCAGGCGACAGGATTTCATTTGCTATACATCTGAGAGCTAGACTAAGGATGACAGAAGAGTTGATGGCTTTGACTTTGAACTGTGGTGTTGGAGAAGAGTGCTGATGATCCCGTGAACTGCCAACAGAACAGATACGTCCTGGAGAAGGCGCACCAGAGTTCTCCTTGGAGGTAAAGATGAAGCTTTCACCCATGTACTTTGGGCATGTTGCTAGGAGAGGCTAATACTTGGGAGGGACACTGTGCTTGGGAAGGCAGAGAGGCAATGGAAGAGAGGATGGATCGACGGGTGGATTGACACGGTAACGGCAGCAATGGGCTTGAGTGTGTCAGAGACTCTGAGGATGACACAGGACGGGACAGCGTTCAGATCCATTTCATAGGGTTGTTATGAGTCAGACTTGACAGGACCTAACAACATCAACAACAACTGGTAAACAAAGATACTTTTTACCAACCAGAAAATCCCAAAAGTTTTGATGTCACTGTGAGGTAAGCAAGGGCAATATTTTACTGCTTGTTGTGTGCCATCAAGTCAACTACCCTCGTAGTGACCCTGTGAGCAACTGCTCTGAACTTTGCCCTATTCTCTGCCAATCTCACCATTTTGGACACATCTTACCCCATTTTCCAGTCACTGTGTCAATCCATCTTATCCAGCATCTTCCTCTCCTGTACTGACCTTCCACCCTTCCAAGATGATATTCTTCTGAGGACTGGTCCCACCTAACAACGTGTCCAAAGTATGTGAGATGGAGAGTCATAACCCTTGGCTCCACTCAGCAGCCTGGTTTCACCCCCTCCAGGCCGACCTATTTGTTCTCTTGGCAGTCCATGGTGTGTTCAGTACTCTTCTCCAGCACCACAACTCAAAGGCAGAAAAAGATCATTTCCTGAGAGTGGTGAACAAGAGAGGAAAAGCCTTCTGTGGCCCCAGGGTGAAGACTTAAGGTCTCTCAAAGATCAGAATCACTTCTTATCCAGGACCGGAAAGAGTTGAGAAGTAAAATCAAGACAAACTGTGAAAGCCGATATACTACCTTGATTATTAATTGAGGTCAGATTGGAGGGCATTGCTTGGAGTGGGTATCTAATAAGCTTGCTGATGGAACACTAAAACTTGCCAAAGGTCCCTGTCAAGTCTTAAAAGCTCTGGACCAGAGGGCATGGACCCTCTCGTGCCCCCTTGAGAAGAAGAACAGAACTGAGCAGAGCCTGCCCAACTCATCAGTCACGTGAGTCGCTCCAGCCAGTCAGGTGAAATGAGAAGGCCCAGTCTATAAAACGATGGAGTCCCAGAAAGGCATTTATTGCTCCAGTATCTCAACTTAAACTTAGATTAAGCCCTAGATGCCTTCAGCCTCAATTTTATACGGTTTTCAAGAAGACTTTGTTTTCTTGATGAAACATATCACATGCATTTTCTTATAAAAAGGTTATTTTATATTGGTTAGCATACAAAATTTGAATACATTGAGTTTCACACTAGCGTTCATTCACATTGTGTTTCATACATTCCCACTAATTGTATTTTATAAAATTGATCAAAATCACCATTGAACTCTGCCCACCTTTATCCCAGCCTTCCAGATCGTTCCCATTTCCTTACCTGCTCCCTCCACCTACCAAATTGTGTGACTCTATGATTCTCCCTCTGCCCAACCTCACCCCTCTGCTCCCACTGCTTTCCACCTTGGATCCCGATACATGCTTTACTAGTTTTCCTTCTAACTTTATAATAATGGTCTTAGGCAGTATTTGTCTTGAGACTGAGTTAGTGCACTTGGTATAATGCTCTCCAGTCTCTCCCAAGTTATGTCATTTTCAATATCATTGCTCCTGAGCACTGCATAATATTCTGTTGTGTGAATGTACCCCAATTTCTCAGTCCATTTGGTTATGGGCGAACATTTGGGCTATTTCCATGTTCTTGCAATGGTGAATAATGCTGCTATGAAAAATAAATCTCCATTTGTGTCTCAGTTCTAAACTCCTTAGGGTATATTCAGTAGAGGAATATCTGGGTTATATGGAATTTCTGTGTTCAGCTTTTTGAGGAAACACCAAACTGCCTTCCAGAGTGGTTGTAGCATTTTAAATCCCACCAACAATGTATGAGTGTTCAAATATCTCCACATCCTCTCCATCATTTATTGCTTGCTGTCCTGTTAAACTCTGCCACTGCTGTTGGGGTGAGATGGTATCTCATGGTGGTTTTGATTTGCATCTCTCTTATTGCCAGTGGTTTTGAAGCATTTCTTCATGTGTCTGTTGGCCATCTGTATGCCTTCCTCTGTGAACAGTCTTTCTATGTCTTTTGCCCATTTTGTAATTGGGTTATAAGGCTTTTTCTTCTGGAGATCCTGTAGTATTCTGTGAACTTTTGTTATGGGACCCTTGTCTGAGAGAAGGTATTGCCAAATGTTTTTTCTCAGTCAGTAGGTTTTCTTTTCCCCCCTATTGGAAAAAGTTTTTTTATGCACACAGGAATTTAATTTTAGAAGGTCCCATTCATCAGTTTTATCCTCTTCGGGTTGTATATTTCTGGTTAAATTTGTCAGCATCTTTATAACACAGACTAGGCTTTCTATGTTTGATCCCACTTTGTCTCTTACGATCTTTATGGTTTTGGGCTACATGTATTTTTTTAAAAATAAATTTTCTGCAAAGTCGACCATTCTCTTTGATTAAGTAAGGAACTGGAATTTGTCAGCCTTTAGATGAACTTTTTAAACAGCTTAGTCTGAGAACTTAGACTGTGTTTAGGGATGAATATTTATGCACTCAAGCCAGCTGGGTTTGCAAATAAATCTGGGCTATAGAAGCATCATTTCTTATCTTGTCAACAAATGAAATCTGCAACTAGTCCCATGCATTTCCTGGGAAGAATGTTGTTTTCCAAAGTCTTTTGGTTTTCTGAAAGTCTATTGTAATTACAAATATTATGCTTAACATCTTCAAATGTAATTTTTCCAATTTGTCTTACACATTAAAACAGAACAGACTTTGTAACTGAGGCAATACCAAAGGCACCTTCATAGCAATGAGAGGGCTGCTCTCTTGACCTTGCTGAAGGGAAGAGAAAGACGCTGGTTGAGGAAGCATCGGCATGAATCGGCGCACAAGACCTCACAGCAGGATGAAAACTTGGGACTGGTCCACCTGTGTCACTCCTGTTCCAAACTGAGGTATTTATCCATGTTCCCAGGAAGCAGCTCTCTATCAAGGGCACAGGGCCAGGACAACACTCCAAGTGACTGACCAGCTCATCTTCCTGGCAAAGACTGAGACTCTCCAGATACATGAGTTAGATGTTCTCTCCACGGTCCTGCTGCCATTCGTGAGTTAAGAGTTGAGAAGATTTTCTGTTCTGATACTGATAAAAATAAAATGTGAGCTTCTGTGCTTTGAGGAAGAACCCCTGGGTAAAAACTAACACCACCCTGGAAAAGCCTGGTGATGCAAGTTCTCAAGTGTTCACCGCAGCCCTGACGCGGATGGTTACCCAGAGCAGCAGTGATGTAGGTGGCTATTTGGTGCAGCACCACAGCCCTGGTGTAGACGGCTGCCCGGAGCAGCACCACAGCCCTGGTGTGGACGGCTGCCTGGAGGAACACCGTAGCCCTGGTGTAGACGGCTGCCCAGAGCAGCACTGCAGCGGTAATGACACTGTGCAGTAATAGACATGTGGCTACCCAGAGCAGCACCACAGCCCTGGTGTGGACGACTGCCCGGAGCAGCACAGCAGCAGTAGCATTGCATGGCTACCCAGAGCAGTTCCTCCCACCCATCATTGTGAACAGCCAGAGGGCAGTGCCTGGCGAGTGTCCCGCTGCGTATGAATGGTTGGAGATTTGAGTTCACCCAGAGGAGCCCTGGAAGACAGGTGTGGTCTTCTAGTTTATGAAAACCAGCCAGAGGGGACCTCATGGAGCAGTGTGTTCTGACACACATGGGTTGCCATGAGTTGGGATCAACTGGTGGTGACAGTGGCAGGACGCTCATCTTCCGGTCAGTACACAGCGTGACCTGTTAGAGCTTCACAGCCTCCATGGAGAGATGACTTTGAACAAGACAGTTTGGCTTCTCTAAAGAGGAGAGACGGTGAAGACCCAGACTGTGCGACTTGCCTAAAATAATACAGTGAATCACAGACAGCAAGAAAGAAAACACAATTCTAGTCTTGGAGTCCAGTTTTCAGTGCATGAAAATATTTTTCTTTTTCTTATTAAAGGAAGAGGATGGATTAAAGTAAATCCACGTAATAGTATAAACACCTCACTAAGAATACTGTTCTCTATTTTAAAAAAAAAAATTCATGATAAGTTCTCTTAAATAAAGGCTTACCAGTTTTATATGCATTTACAAGAAGTAAAATCGTGTAGACTTGAGATGTGGAAAAATACTTTGTGCACTTCAGGGTTTGTTCATATTTCATCATTTTCTCATGTAGGGAAAATTTCCAACTTTCTCTTACATAAAATGTTTGCATATAAGTTGTTGTTCGGTGCCCTGGAGCCCACTACAACTCATAGCGACCCTGTGAGAAATACAGCTGACCTGGCTCTTATCATGTGCCATCCTCACCATCTCCAACACGCCCCGGCCAGTCTCTTCAGTCACTGTGCCAGTCTACCTTGTTGGGCATCTTCATCCCTTTCTCTGACTTCCATCTCTCCCCACATGACATCTTTTTCCAAAAACTGGCCCCTCCTGACAACATACCTAAAGTATGTGAGTCAAAGTTTCACCGTCCTTACCTCTAAGGAGGACCCGGCTTGCACTTTCTCTGAGACAGACTTGTTTGTTCCCTTGGCCGTCCATGGGATGTGCTGCACTCTTCCCCAACACCATGGCTCAAAGACATCGATTCCTCTTTGTCATCCTTATTCATTGTCATGCTTTGAGATGCATAAGTAGGACTTGAAAATACCCTGGCTTGGATTAGGGTTCTTTACTGATGCTCTAATTCAAATGCAGCAATTCTTCCTTCTTCTATGTCATTGTCCAGCTTTCTCATACGCAGGGGAAATTGTCCCTTGACAATTTCAATCTTGCTTCAATTTATTATGCTGCTTATTGAGCTGTGTTAGAGGTTTCGTTTCCTTATGCACAGGTGTAATCCATACAGAAAGTTGTCACGTAGAGTCGAGGCTCAGGAGTCAGGCATATCTGGGATTGCCTCTCCAAAGTCCCAAGGAGCAAGGAGGCCAGCATGGGGACTAATGCGCATCTAATTCAAGCCTCCTACTAAGGTGACTAAGACATGTCATCAGGAGGAAACAGCCCCTGGAGAAGGCCATCATGCTTGGTAAAGCAGAGGGTCCATGAAAAAGAGAATAACCCCCAAGGAGATCAACACAGTGGCTACAGCAGCGACAGTGGGCTCACACTTCACAGAGATTGTGAAAAGTACAGGACCAGGCAGCATTTGATTCCACTGTAAACTGAAACCTACTCAAAGGAACATAACAATTCTGTACCCCAAGAACTGTAGGATCAGGGTCTACCCCGGGCAGGCATGTGTACTCATTCTGGCTTCATGAATTCTTGGACATAAGTTTCATCTAACGGAGCCCCTGGGTCCTGTAAACAGCTAGGTGCTCAACCACTAGCTGAAAGGCTGGCATTTGAATCCATCAGAGGTTCCTCAAAAGCCAGGCTGGACTACCTGCATCCAGAAGGTCATGGCTAGAACGCCGTGTGCACTGTTCTCCCTCCACGTTGATGGGGTGGGTCAGCTTGAGTCAAGGTCAGCTCAGTGGCAACCAACAGCAACACCTGAGAAAACAAAACACTGCTCTGTGATATTTGGTAAAATGCCACTGAAATAGCAAAAGTTTCACAGCAGAATTTGAATTTAGCTTTTAGAAAAGAAGATGTCTGAGCTCTCAGTTAGTACAAGTGTAACTTCCTTGTCCATTCTCACCCCTTCACCTTACCGACATTCTGTTCCTTATTTTATTGATCTCAGGTGAGGTTTGCTGAATCAATGCCCTTTTTTCATTCTCTGTTGGACCGAGCATTAGTCAAGCTTCTCAAGGAGTGGTCGATGTATTTCCCGACTGGAAGCAAGGGTCTGTGTGTATGTGTGAGGCTCGCTCTCTCTCATTTCCTTAGTTTGCAGATTCTGAAGGGAACAGTGAATCCGTGTGCTGGTACAAGCTCCTTCTGAAATAAAAGAAGTACAACAGCTGGAACACATTTGATAAGAATGCTGTTTATTCAGCCACAGGTCACATCATTAGTGGTGGGACTATATCATTGGCATGTTTAGTAACTACTCCCTTTCTGTGCCATTTTCTTATCCACAGACAATGGTTTAAGACCCTTCCATAACCATAGATGTAGACCTCCTTCCTGGCTTGTTCCTGGACTTATCAAAATCTGCTCTCAGAAAAAAAGAAGCTGTCAACTAATTAGAATCAGTTCAAGAAAAAATAAACAGGGCATGCCACCTTCTTCCTAAATCTGATGATCTGGTGAAATACTTTGCCTCTGTGTATGTGACTTAGCCTTAAGCCACTTGGAGGAACCATCAAATGCCTCATCATGGCCACTTAGTACATTTGATAAGGGCTTCTCTTTCTGCTTTCTCAGTGACTGAAAGGTTGAAAGAACATCCTTATTCTAAATCTTAGAATGTGTAAGGACACTGATCTTGAGTTTCCCAGGGCAGAGAGCCTCATCCCACACACTGTTGTATCTCCAGAACCTTGTACGAAGTCAAGAGAACATAAAACCTCCAAAGTGTTGGTTAAAGGGACTAAACTAATACAAATAAGGTGCATGGAACTCTTGTAGGGAATTGGTGGCTTTGACACTCCTCTAGTCCTAAAAGAGTTTAGGCAAGAGATGGAGAGGGAGGACCTCTATCTCTGAGAAGAAGAAACAGAAGCAGAGGTTGGAGTCAGAGTTCTTGGGCTGAGAACCTCCTAGACCTAGACAGAGGAGAGAGAGCAGAAATGCTGTAAATGGCAGCAGCAGGAAACAACAGGAACCAGGAGACTGATAGGAGATGAAGGGGCACTGTTTTCCAGTCCACAAAGCAAGACATATGACTGCTTTCAGGCAGTGGCTTCCCAGTGAAGTGGGATGCCTCCAGGCACTTAACAGTAGCGCTTAAGAGCTTTGTAATGTTTGTCCAGAGTTCAGGCAAATGACTGAGAGTTTAGAATCAAGAGCCTGGAGTTGAGGATCAAGTGTTGAGAGAGCAGCTGATCTGATCAAAGAACTGTGCTCTGAGTAATCCTATTCTTTCCAATGTGATTGTTGTTATTAGGTGTCGTTGCATTGAGTAGGACTTATCGAGACCCTGTGAACAAAAGATCTAAACCCTATTCTGTCTTGTGTCATCCACACACTTCCTGACACACAAGAGCCCATTGCAGCACTGTGTCCATCCACCTGGTCAGGGTCTTCCTCTCCTTTGCTGACCTTCCACCCTTTCCAGCATCATGTCCTTCTTCACGGAATAGCACCTCCTGACAACATGTCCATACTAGGTGAAGTGAAGCCTTGTCATTCTTGCCTCCAAAGAGCACTCCAGCTGCACAATCTCTAAGACATAGCTGTTTGGTCTCTTGGCCGTCCACGGAATGCTTAGTGCTCTTCTCCAACACCACAGCTCAAAGGTGACAATTTTTCCCCTGTTATCCTGCTCTCAGATACATCACAAAGAATCAGAAAGACTTTGGACTGAATCAGATGCACCTTAATCTTCTAGCTGACATCATTACTCCTCAATAATTTGGAAAGATTCCTAATTGTAGATTTTCCCGGTGAAATGTGTCTCCTTATTTCCTGGCTGCTCATACCAGGCATGTTAGTGGTGGATCCAAGCACGATGAAGCTGTTGACAGTTTCAATCTCTTCTCCATCCATCATGATGCTGCCTAATGGTCCAGTGGTAAGACTTTTTGTTTCCTGACATTGAGATGCAATCCTTTCTGAAATACGGTTTGATGATTATCCTGAATTATAATAACCTATTACTTTGCCACTAGGGAGCTCTAGTGGCCTTGTCTATAGGAAGTTGTGCTTGTTACCCAAAAGCAATGGTTCTCTGGCAGTTTGAATTCATGAGCGACTCCAAGGAAGAAAGATGGGCAATCTTCTCCATGTGATTTACAGCTTCAGAAACCGGCAGCAAGATCAATTAGGAGTTGGTCTGACGTGACAGCCATGTGAGACTTCTCTAATAAACTTCATAGTCATGAATATAGTCCATGAGTTTTGTGTGGTCTTTGCAAAAAATTATCAAATGCAACAGAAACATGAAGAGAACAATGAGAGGGACAGCTAGTACTGGAATTGGTGAGAAGAGTCGGCAAGTAGAAGCATGTCTCACCTCCGCCTCATAGGAACCACTTTGGGCTGATGTTGCTCTCCAGTCTTCCAAACTGAGAAAAATATGTCTCTGTGCCATTTTTATACAATCACACAACATCAGTGAGTGGCAAGTGGTGGTCAAATGCCTGGATTCCTTGCCATCTAAAGTGAATGTAACTTAGTTCCTCAGTAGGACTGAGTCTGTAACTTCCGTTGCTTGTTTATGTCTTCTGCTTTGTTTTCTTCTTTTCCCTGTTTCCATGTTGAACCTCAAACTTCCATCCGTTGCCTGTTCTCTCTTTTCTTCTGGACGTTCCCGCTCAGACCTAGAATGGAAGACTTGCTAAGGCAAACTCTCACTCAGATGAGTCTAGATGACTGTTTGACTTGGGTCCCTTAAAATGTGTGTCAACTGGACAAGATTATGATTCTCAGTACTATGTCATTCTCTTCTATTTGTAATCTGATGCGGTTATGCTATGTGCTGGAAATCCTCATTAAATGGTGGTTTAAGTCATAGGAAGGTGCTCTGCTCATCCAAAGGCCGAGTGTCCCTGAAAGTCTGGATCCGCCAGGGACTCCAAGGGAGAAAGCTGAGTGATCTCCTCCAGAGCTGCTTGCAGTCCTGGAGGCCCAGGGGAGGGTCGGCTATGAGTCAGACTAACTAAGCAGCAATGGGAGAATGAGAAGATGTTTAATGAAGCAGGATTAGTGGTAATTATATTAATGAGGATAATAGCAGTATTTTCAATCATTTGCAATGTACCAGACAGCTGATATTAAACCAGGACAATAAATAAAGGTGACACAAGAGTTGATGTCTTTGAGTTGTGGTGTTGGAGAAGAGTGCTGAACATCTTATTGACTGCCAAAAAGAACAAACAGAGATGTCTTGGAGAAGGTGCAGCCAGAGTGCTCCTTGGAGGCAGAGATGATAAAGCTTCATTTCACATACTTTGGTCATGTTGCTAAGAAAGGCTGTTCCTTAGAGGACATCATCCTTGGAAAGACTGAAGGGTCAGTGAAAGAGAAGAAGACCCCCAAACGGATAGATCTAAACAGTGACTGCGGCAATGGGCTCAGGCGTGTCAGAGGTGGTGAGGATAGCACAGGATAGTCGGGGTTCACATATGATGGTTATAAGGTGGCTATTAGTCATATTCATCTCAGTGGCACCTAACAACAACAGACTAATGAGGCAGGTGTAACCTGAAGTATTTCATTATATCTTGAGTCAATCTCTTCTGAGATACACAATGGATTAAACAAATAAAGGGATGAGGCTACCACCATCAGGAAGAAGCACAAGTGGATCTCATTTTTGGATGTAGGGTTCCTATGCTGAGAAACTCCTAGATCCAGTGGAATATCGGTTATCAGGACCTTTCCTCAAAGCTGGCAAAAGAGAGAGGCAAACTTCCCTTGAATTAAAACCTCTAGTTTTCTAAACTGTGAGGGAATACATTTCTGTTACAGCAGCTAGTTAAGTGAAACAATGATCTACCGACTGGCTCAGCCCACATGTTGGTGTGTTTATTTCTCAGAATAGGAGAGTAATGATATTTCTGACCATACATAATGTCTCCTCCAAACGCATTATCCCATGATGTCTGTGTGTTTGTTCTCCACCAAATAGAAGTTTCATGTTATTTCTCAGGAACCAGCAAGGAAGCCTTTCAAGTGTCACTCGTTTTTCTTCCACACTGGGGAAAACTAACTAACTAACTAACTAACTAACTAACTAACTAGCTAACTAACATGTGATACAGTTCTCCTTCTTAAGCCACCTCCCTCCACAATCAAAATCAACCAGTGGTTTGTGGCCGTCTGTGGCAGTGTTTCCCAGGTAGAGATGGAAAATTTTCCAACATTTGCTGTAGGCAAAACTGTTTCCCAGACCACAGCCTCTACCCAGAACTAGAGGACAGGGCCAACAGCTGGGCTTTCTCTCCCTTGGACAGAAGCCCTGGTAAACCCCTATCAACTCCAGAAAGGTTGTATGATTTTCCTCACATCTCTTGGCCTGGAGAGTGACCCAGTTTGAGCTTCTGTGAGTGAATCTTGAGAAAGATACAAACCTTCTGGAGAACACAGATCTTCCCCAGCAGTGCTTCCTCCCAGGCACTCACCCACACAGTCCTTCAAGCCTCCCAGGATTCCCCAGGGTGTCGTACCGCACATTGCAGTGAGTCATCAGCGACCTGAATCAGCCTCTCGCTCACCACATTTGGGGTCCTCCCACATCTGTCCCTGGAATACTGTTGGTGATCTTGAATACATGACTAAAATTGGACAAAGCACTGTAGATCTTCCCATCTGAATGAGTCCTGGGGACATGGTGGCCCTGGGAGTGGAGACGAGGCTTGCTTGCAATATCCAGAATGTGAAGATATGTCCCCAACACTTAAGAATTCTGTTATCACTTGCGATAGTGGCATTGGAGTCCAGGCACACTGCAAACCTCAATAATCAAAGACAGTGAAAGACAGCGTCGTGGTGAATGTATCCTGGTTCACGTGCTGCACTAGTGATGACACCAGTGAGAAGGGTCCTCATTCGTGTGGTAGGTGGCATCTGTCATAAAGTCACCCTTAGTATGGCGCATGCCGACAGTAATCTCCAACTTCATAGATGTCTCCTCTCAGCGCTTCCCTTGAAGGTGCCCTATCTATTGGCCCCACTCTTCACTGGTCATGCTAACCCCCAAACACATCTGTCTGGGTTTCTGCTCACATTCTGTACAAAGGGTACTTTTTTAAAAAAGGAAAAGAAATGTACACGCAGTAAAATGTACATACTTTAGGGGTAAAGTCTGGAGACTTTTAACAAGCATATATACATCTGTGTAACCAACACCCATCAGGATAAAGCCCACCAGCCCTCACCACCAAACCCCCAATCTCCTCCATGTCTCTTCCATTCAGCCTCTGCCCCATGGGGCAATGTGGTCTACAGCAACATAAGATAGTTCTGCCTGTGTTTGAGATAGTCAAAGCCTTTCTGGATTTTTTACATTTTTGGTGATATCTAGATCACTTCCACTATGATGAGGCTCTAAAACCTCCCACTCTTTGGGAATTTGTTTTGACCTGTTATGGGACCCCAGATAAAACCTTCCCTGGTAATAATTGCACATGCATTCTAAAGGATTGTATTTTCTATAAGTTTTGGATGAAATATCTATAAATGTTAATTTATTCAAGGTGTTTTATAATGTTTCTCACGTAATCTATATTCTCACTGATATTTTTTTCTGATTTTTTTTCTCTTTCTTCCATTGTGTCATTCTCTTACCATAGGAAGACCAGCTGGTCTTGAAGTTTTTCCAGTGAGTCTACAATACAGTTTCCACTGTGCGTGTGTGTGTGTGTGTGTGTGTTGGTAACACAGCTTCTTACCAGCATGCCAGCAGAGCTTTTACAGTAACACTACGAGCAACACCGTCCTCACAATCTCTGATCTACTCAAGCTCTTGGTGGCAGTCGCTGTGTCAATCCTCTCCAAAACAACTAGGAGATATCATCTCACCCAGTCAGATTAACAACATTTAACAATAACAGCAAGCAACAAATGCTGGCGAGGTTGTGGAGGAACTGGCACCCTTATTCACTGCTGGTGGGAGTGTAAAATGGTGCAACCACTGTGGAAGGCGGTATGGCGCTTTCTCAAAAAGTTGCAAAAAATTGATTCAGCAATTCCACTACTGGGACTATATCCCAAAGAGACCATAACTGCCACCCAAGCAGATATACGCACACCCATGTTTATTGCAGCTTTGTTCACAATAGCAAGGAGTTGGAAACAACTTAAGTGCCCATCAACAAATGAATGGATAGAGAAGCTGTGGTATATTCACACAATGGAATACTACGCTGCATTGAAAACAAGGAACTCATGCAATATTATTCAAAATGGGTGATCCTGGAGGACATTATGCTGAGTGAAGTATCTCAGTTCACAAAGGGACAAATACTGAATAATGCCACTGTTATAAAAGAGGACTGGCTTTGGTGTTGGGGGAATCTAAGAAAAGGGGATAAATAATGTCTACTGCATTGAAATAAATGAGGGCAAGAACTGTTTAGAAGGAATAGATAATTAGGTCTTATTTTCATGACAAGAGTCCAGAATGAGAGCTTCATGGAGGAGTGGACTGGGGTGGGGGTTTGTATAATAATAAAAGGAGTTGGGTATTTTTGTTTTGTTTTGTTGTGGTTTGTGTTGGGGTTTTGTTGTTGTTGTTGTTGGTTTTTGGGTTTTTTTTTTACTTTTCAAAGAAAAACCAACTGGGGAGGGGTGGGCAAGGAGGAAAATGTACAACAATGAATGAATGTAATTAAAAAATCTCTATAAACTTTCATTAAAATTTCAATTAAAAAAGACTCTTCCTCCCCTTTGCTGACTCTTTACCTTCCTCAGCATGGTATCTCTCTGTAAGGACTAGTTCCTCTTGAAAATATATCCAAATAAACACACTGTAGTTGCATTTTGCTCAAGACAGATTTTTTCATTCTTTTGCTAGTCGGTGGGTTATTTAATACTCTTGGAGGAAGTGCAACCAGGGTGCTCCTTGGAGACAAGGATGGTGAAACTTCATCTCACATACATTGAACATGTTGGCAGGGGCGACCGTCCTTGAAAAGGACATCATGATGGAAAAAGGGGGGTGGGTCAAAGAAAGAGGAAGAGACCTCCAACCAGATGGATTGGCTAAGTGACTGTAACAATGGCCTGGAGTATATTCAAAATCATGAGGATGGCCCAGGATAGGGCAAAATTCAGATCCGTTGTTCTCAGGGTTGCTATGAGTCATAGGCAACTTGATGTGTATAAAGTATGTGACAAGGAGAAACTTGGTTTCACCCTCTCCAAGACAGACCTATTTGTTCTCTTGGTGGTCTGTGGTCTGTTCAGTACTCTTCTCCAGCACCACAACTTGAAGGCATCAATTTTCTTCCTCTATCATCTTTAGTGGCGATGCTTTTATAAGGAGAAAGTTGCTTGCTCACTTTGTGGAAATGAGATGTGACGTTTGGTGCTTGGTTTACATGACTTTAGTAATGCTGGCTCAACCATCATTCTACAATTTCTAATGACTTAATTAAAGGCACTATTTCTGCATTGTATGCTGTTGTTGTGAGGTGTCATCAGATCCACTAAGACGCATAGTGACCCTGTGAACAACAGAGCTGAACCTTGCCCTGTCCTGTGCCATCCTCCTGGTCTCTCCTGCACAATCCCATTTGGGTTGTCACTGTGTCCAGCCATCTCACTAAGGGTCTTCCTCTTTCCCTGCCCTTTCATACAATGATGTTTCTCCCCAAGAACTGGTTCCTCCGCAAAATAAGTCCAAAATAAGTGAGCCTGATTTCACTATCCTGATTCCCCCCGATTTCACCATCCTTGCCTCTTTCCGAAGCACTCTGGGTGCATTTCCTTCCAGACAGATTTGCTTGTTCTTTGGGAAGTCTGTGGGATAGTTAAGATCCTTTGCCAACACCACAGTTCAAAAGCACTCATTTTCTTCAGTCTTTCTTATTCATTGTCCAACATTCAGATGCACAGCACAAATTAAAAATCTAACCCTTCAGGATTCTTTTTACTTAAGGTGGTTACAGGATGCCGCCGTGTCCAGATAGCTGGAATGTCAACAGGTGGCTCTGCTCTTCACTCTGGCCTAGGTAGAGAGCAAGACCAGTGAGGCTCATCAGACATCAAAAACCACGTCCAGATGCTGCAACAAAATGAAGAAATAATGCCCCAAACTGCATGGATCCACAGAGTAGATTTAGAATTCTTAGAAACATAACACATAGTCTTTACAGGCATTTGAAACAGAGTGTAAAATAAGGGATGCATTTCTCTCCCTACACACCCCCTTCCTTGAGATAACCACTCTGATCCTTCTAAACGTTCTACCCCAGCTTTCCTTCCTGGCTACACAGACACTCACACACATGAACTCACACGCTCAGACATGAAATCCAGATGTTACATGAGGTAATTTATCTTTTGAGACTCAAATAAAACTGTCTGGAGCCCCATTGCCACATGCTGTGGGGAGTCTGCAAACTCCCAGAGTCTGGATTCCGTGAGGGAGGAGCTTGGGTTAATGGTTCCCTCAACCCTCCTTTGTGACAGCTCCAATTTTCACCACAATACCTTAGACGCTGCCTGCATTGCTATCCCTAACATACGAGCTTTTATTAATATCCTCACTTGTGAGGGAGAAGTTCATTAATCCCTTTAATAAATGGAAGGTTATCATTGGAGATCTATATCTATACATATCCTCTTGTCTGTCAATCTGTCTATCTATCCATCCATTCTCCCTCACTCCACTCATCCATCCATATACTCACCTATCTTTCCATCAAACCAGCCACTCTATCTATCCATGCATTTATCTCTCAGTCTGTCTCCCTGACTATTCACCTGTATATTCATCTATCTGTCTGATTGCCCAACCATCCATGTGCCGACCTATTTTTCTGTCCATCCATCCATCCATCCATCCATCCATCCATCCATCCATCCATCCATCCATCCATCTGCTTACCTGTCTTTCTAGCCTCTCACCCACTTACCAGTCTGTCCATCGATGGACGTAAACATCCCAATGACCTAGAGGCTGCATAAAAGGAGCCAATGCAATGTGAGAGTGGCCAAGTCTGACTTTCACCTACTTCATTAAGGGGAAAAGGGGAACTGCCACATTAATGATGTCCACACCACCTTACAAATAGCTACATAGTCAAACATGCCACCCCACATGTTCCTTTATCATTTATGGGGTCTGGTGCTCATTGTAAGACTCACAGACTTTACTCACAGCAGTGGGGTTTATTAGGGAAATAGGTTGGAGAAGAGAAAGAGGAAGGCAAAGAATATGCAAGTCCAAGTTTAATCCATAACAGTCAAACCAGATTGTTGTTGTTGCTGATTGCCTTCAAGTTGAGCATGACTCATAGTGACCCTATGAACAAAAGGCCTGAAGCCCCTCGACAACTATCGATGTTTATCAAAGTTCATAGAGTTTCTGGAGGCATGTTATTTAGGAAGTGGATGCCACTCCTGCTTCCAAACCTGTCATAGTGTGTTACTGTTATTATGTACCATTGAGTCATCTGCGATGTATAGCAAACCCTGTGTCCAGCAGCTCTGAACCCTTCCCTGTCCTGATCCAGTCTCACTAACTCTGACACACCAACCCCCATTTACCCAGTTACTGTATCAATCCGTTTCATCTGGGGTCTCCCTCTCCTGCACTGTCCCTCCACCCTTCCAATCATGATGTCCTTCTCCAAGGACTGATCTCTCTTGGCCATGTGCCCAAAGTAAGTGAAGCAGAGTTTCAAAATCCTAGCCTTCAAGAAAAGACTAGGTTTCACCCTCTACAAGACCAAACTATTTGTTTTCTTGGCAGTCCAGATTAATAAGGCATAATTTCTCAATTAGTGTAAGTCCAGGTTGAGTTCAACAGCACAGATGCAAGAAGCCTCTAGCTTTCTCAATCATCCAGCAAACTTCATCTCAGAGAAGTTTTAATTCAGCTTATTCTTCAGTCATCCAGCAAGCAAAACCTTTAAGTGTGGCCTTTATTGTGAGGGTTCCTCTGGTTACACATTTCCAGAGTCTCTTCACAGCAATACTACAGTCTCATCACAATCTATCCACCACCATTACTGCCCTTTTTCACAGTGTGAAAAGTATTGTCTTATATTGGCCCCACAGCTGTTGACAATTTTCAAGACCATGTGTCTAGAGTTAGGATAGTGGAAGACCAGATCCCTCTCCTCAATGAGAGCTAACACAATGTGAGAAAGCCAATTTTTAAGGGTTCTGACAACCCAGACTGCACAGCACTGGACAATATTTTGTCTGATACATAGGAAGTTACCATGAGTCAAGGCTGATTAGGCAGCACTTAACAACAGAAACTTGTTAGCCATCACTTGTTATGATCCACACAGCCAAATGCCTCTTCATAGTAAATAAAGCATAAATAGACATTCTTTTGGTACTCTTTACTTTCAGCCAGGATCTATCTGACATCAGTAATGATATCCCTGGTGTCACAACCTCTTTTAAACCCTGCTTCAGCTTGTGGCAATTTCCCAAGTATGTGCTATGTATGTTTCTAGCCATTTTTGAATGATCTTCAGCAGTATTTTGCTTCCATGTGGTAGTAATTATATTTTTTATAGTTTCCACATTCTGTTGGATCACCTTTCTTGGGAATGGGAACAAATATGGATCTCTTCCAATCTGTTAGCTGGACAATTTTCTGGCATACACTGTTGAGTGCATCCAGGGCTGCATCTGTTAATGGAAAAAAGTAAATTAGTATCCCATTGATTTCTAAGACTGTTTTTTGTTTTTGTTTTTGGTTTTTGGTTTTGTTTTTTTTTGCTAATGCTTTCAATGCAGTTCCCACTTGTTCCTTCATTACCATTTGCTCCTACTTATATGGTACTTCCTGAAATTTTTCAGTGTCAGTCAGTTCTTCATGATACAGTGACCCTGTAAATTCCATCTTCCTTTGATACTTATTTTGGGTCATTCAACATATTGCCCATGTTGTTGCTTTGTTTTGTTTTGTTTTTTATTGCCTTCAAGTAGAGCACAACTCATAGCCACCCTATGAACAAAAGACCTGCAGCCCCTCTACAACTATCGACATTCATCAAAGTTCATAGAGTGTTCAGAGGCATTTTATTTAGGAAGCGCATGCCACTCCTGTTTCCAAACTTGGCCTAGCATGTTATTGTTGTTACGTGCCATTGAGTTTCCTGCCACGTATAGCAGCCGTATATCCAGCAGCTTTGAACCCTTCCCTGTCCTGAGCCAGTCTCACTAATTCAAACACTCCATTGCCCCAGTTACAGTATCAGTCCCTCTCATCTGGGGTCTCCCTCTCCTGCGCTGTCCCTCCACCCTGCCAAGCATGCTGTCCTTCTCCAAAGACCGATCTCTCTTGGCCACGTGCCCAAAGTAAATGAGGCAGAGCTTCAAAATCCTAGCCTTCAAGGAGAGACTTGGTTTCACCCTCTCCAAGACAGACCTATTTGTTTTCTTGGTGGTCCATGATATGTTCAAGACTCTTCTCCAGCACAACAGTTCAAAGGCATCTATTCATTTTCCGTCATCTTTAGTCATTGTCCAACTCTCTGAAGCATAACAAGTAATTGAGAAGACCATGGCCTGGATTAGGCGCACCTTTGTTTCTAGACTGACATCGTTGCTCTTCAGCACTCTGGAGAGGTCCATGATAGTAGATTTTCCCAATACAATTTGTCTTTTGATTTCCTGACTGCTAGTGTTAAGAGTGTTAATCCAAGCAAGCTATAATTGCTAACAACCTCAATTTCTTCTCCATCTAATATGGTGCTGCCAATTGACCTAATGGTGACAATCTTTGTCTTCTTGATGCTGAGCTTTAATCCATATTGAAGACTACAGTCCTTGACCTTTTGCAGCAAGTGCTTCAGGTCTTCTTCAGTTTCAGCAAGCAAGATTGTGTCATCTGCATATTGTAGGTTGTTAATGAGTCTTCCTCCAATCTCTTCACTCTTCCTCATAAAGCCCTGCTTCCCGAATTATCTGTTCTGCATACTGATTGAAAAGGAATGGGGACATGATGCAGCTCTGACGCACTCCTTCCCTGATTTTGAACCATGCAGTGTTTCCTTGCTCTGTTCTGAGGACTGCTTCTTGGTCCAAGTATAGGTTTTGTTTAAGCACGATCAAGTGTTCTGAGATTCCCATTTTCCTCAAGGTTAGCCACAATTTATTGTGTCTTTTCTTTAGAGAGAGATCTGTCATCCTTAGTCATTGTTCAGCTCTCAGATGCATAGCAAGCAATTGAGAAGACTGTTAGGTCCATAAATCACCACCCGAAAGATCATCAACTCATGTATACAACAGCAAGAGTGCTTTATTCTACAGAACAAACTCCAGCATGCAGGGGTCCACCATTCATTAGGAAAAATGGTAACCCTGTGGCGGGGTGGGGGGTAGGAGGGGAGGGCACATAGACCTTTTTATGGGTCAAATGGAGCTGTTTGACCAGGGTGAGGTAATTGGGAACATGATTGGTGGGCGAGGGGAGCAATTACATGGGTCAGTTTGTGATTGGCTCATGCCTAGGTGGCCACCAAGCCTACCTTCGCCCTTCCCTGTGTCATGTACACATGTCCTTGGGCCACCTACCCACATTCTTGTGCTATATATGTTAAACCTCAGGCTAAGTTAATATCAAACCGTAAAACGACATTTAGAGGCACAGATGGATAACTGAGATCTTCCTGCACTCCTATGGTTGCTTTCTCTCCTGATCGGCTGCCTCTTGGGCGAAGAATTTTTTTATAACCTGTCCCTGGAATTGATGAGTTTTAGGGTTAGGCCCACGTCAGTCTCAAGATGGAGGCTAGACACAAAATAGAGTCTGTACAATCCTCTCAAAGACCATGGCTTAGATCAAGAACTCCTTAGTCTTCAGTCTGACATCAATACTCTTTAGCACTCTGGGAAGGTCATGGATACCAGATTTCCCAATGCAACTTGTCTTTTTATTTCCTGAATAGTATCCATTAATTTTTTCTGTTTGATATACTTCTAGGTACTACTTGGTTTCTGTAGCCATTGAACATGTTATAACAATACAGGAGCCTTCTAAAAGAGTACCTTGATGGAACTTGAGTTCTAATATATCATTGTTGACAGTTGAGTTTGTGTGTGTTGATCTCATTTCCAGCAAATTTACTGCATGTATTAAGGAGTTATCTCTCCACAGATCAGTCTGTATCTTCTCTTTACACAGTGAGCACTGTGGATGGTGACAGCTTTTCTTCTTTTCTAAATCTCACACCTTTCTCATTCTTGCCTAACTTCTCGGCCAGGCTGCCCAGGATGCGGCTGAATGGAATCAGTATGAGGCACACCCTCCACTTCCTCCAAGTCTAATGGGAACACAGAGCATGGTGGTTTCTGGGAAATTTCTTTTCCTTATGGTTTTTGTTTTTATTGTGGATACAGCGGGTACTTTGGGTGACTTATTGCACTCCTGGGGTGGTTAGATAATTTCCCCTGGTTGTTGCAGACTGAGGGTAATTTTTTTTCTTTTTTTAAATTAATTTTAATGAACATTTACAGAGATAGAGTATTTTTATAATTATTAATAATGAGACCTACAAGAAGGAATGAGATAAAGGGGGGAGGGGGAAACAGTTCCAAATACTTAAGGGCCTCAAGCCATGCTTCTCTGTGTATTTATTGAGAATCAGGGGAAGGAAATCACAGAGAATTCAATGCAAATGAAGCCAAGCTCTTTCTATTGAAAACCTTCCCCTCACTCAGGGGGGCGGGGTCAGCAAATACAGTGCAAGAATCTGGTAAACCCTGAAGGATTGCCTTAGTGCCTCAGCTTGCACTTGCCTCCTCCACATCCTGAAATAGCATTCAGTTTATTACAAATATTTAGTATTGGCTTCCCATACCTGGTTATTGATGTAATGATTATTGTTCCCTATGTTTTTTTCCACATTGTTCTGTGTTGCATTGCTGTTGTTGGTCGTGCTGGGATGACTTGCACATTGCTCTGACACTGGAAGCTGTGACACAGGTTTTGAGAACACCAGGTGGTCCACTCACGGTAGCAGGACTCAGTGGAATGTCCAGCCTAAAACAGACTAAGACAAAGATGGCGCTGGGACGTTCTGGGCGACATGCTACTCTGCTGGACTTGATGCGTCACGAGTCCAGCCAACTCCATGGCAGTTCACAACCCCAAACATGGGACATAGAAGTGAGTCAAGCTATTGCCCCTTTGTGACAGAAGGATTCCATTTGTTAAAACCGTTTCCAAAGAGAGGGAACACGAATTTATTTTTTTTAAGTCATTATTTGTTATTAAACTCTGTCCAGCGCAAGGCCTTTGTTCAAATTGGATTACCTATAAATTCATTTCCTGACAAGGGATTTTTAAGCCAAATTTTAATATGCTATTCAAATGCTGGAAAATTGCTAACTAAAACCCCTCAATCTTGAAATGTGCTTTTAATTATACAATAGGAATATAATGCCCTCATTCAGTAACTGATTTGTTGGAGGAATGCAACAAGGAAAGCCTTTCTGCCTATCATTGTTAGCAGGATGTTAAAGGCAACTTGTCTAGTTATCTGTTCTTCAGAGACACCAAAGGCTGTGAACAATGAAGTGCATTCCAAGGACCTGGGAGTTGGCCAAGGGGCTAAACCACCTCTAGGGACAAGAACATTTAAAGCCCTTTCCTTCAGCATCAGCCTGTTGTCCAATCTCACCCCGCAGAAGCCAAGGCTAATAACTTCTTGGGTATTGTAAAGCTGTTAGTGAGGATATTTTCGGGTCTCATGCAGATATCATTTGTCCTTTGGTGACTAAAGGCTAAGCCATCATCTTCTCGGCCATCTTGTAAATTGTAAAAGCTGGAGACCAGAAAAGAGAAGACAGAAGGTGAGTGAATGCATTCCAGCTGCGGTGTTGAGAAGGAATACTGATTATACATGGTTTCTAGAAGAATAAAATCAGTCTTGGAAGAAATAAAATAAGATATTCCTTAGAAGTGAAAATGGCCACACTTACGTTCCCTTATCTTAAACGTGAGAAGGACATGATGCTGGGAAGAGTGGAGGGTCGGTGAGGGAGAGGAAGACCCTCAAGCAGGTGGATTGACACGTGACTGCTGCAACGGGCTCTTGGGTGTCAGGTAGTGTGAAGAGGACACAGGATAGAACAGAGCTCAGATCTTTTGTTCGCAGGTTCTCTATGAGTCATACTCAACTCAACAGCACGTAACAACCACATCTTAAACATGTCATCCGGAGAGGTCGATTTATAGAAAAGGAGATTATGTTTGATAAATTGGAGGGGGACATTTTTTAGAATAGAGAAGCAACAATCCAATTAACAACAATTAACTCCAAATTAGTACCAATCCTGAAGGTACAGGACTGGGTGGGGACGAGGTGCTCTGTTCTGTTCTACATGAGGTTGTCATGGGGCAGAGGTAATGCCTCAGCGGCTGACAACACATACTTCAAACACAGTCAGCCTCGGGGTATTGTGGATTCTGCTCTTCTCCACCACAACGAAGCTAATAAAGCAACAAAGGGAGACATGTAATTGCTTTTCTTTTGCCCAGTGCTTATAAAAGCCATATTCACCCTGCACTGAAGTCTATTAAATGTGTAACTGCACTGTGGAAGTTTGTGATAATGACTAAAATGAGATACAGAGATCCCAAGCACGTGCTGTCGGGAGAATGGCACCATCAGACTTTCTGGATAGATGGTTACAAGAAACCTGCAATCTGTAAATTATGAGAAAGTGAAGCACAAAAAAATGAGGCATATCTAGGTATGAATCTATATATGAGCTCTGGTGGCCTCGTGGGTAAAGAGTTATACTACTCAGACTCAGGCAGTTCAAATCTACCCATATGAGGAAGATAGACAATCTCTTCCCATGTGATTTATAGCCTCTGAAAACCCACTGGAGGGTCAGCTTTGAGGGTTACTATGTGAGGGTAAACCGCACATAGTAACAACATGTATATGTGATATTCTGGTCTGTGAGGAGTTGTGATATGTGATGTTCTGGTCTGTGAGGAGTTGTGATATGTGATATTCTGGTCTGTGAGGAGCTGTGATATGTGATGTTCTGGTCTGTGAGGAGCTGTGGTTTGTGATATCCCAGTCTATGGGTAACTGTGATATGTGGTACACTAGTCTGTGAGGACTTGCATAAACCCAAGGTTCGAATCCACCAATGGCTCTGCAGGGTCAGGATGGGCAATCTCCTCCCATGCAGCCAATTGCTTTTGAAAATCTGCTGAAAGTCAGCTATGGGTCAGTTCTGACTCAAGAGTACACAGCAACAATGACACAACCCTCCACCTGTGGGAAGGTGGCCCATCTTCACTTACCTTCACCTTAAGACAAATGGTAGTGTTGTTGTTATGTGCCATCAGGTCACCTGTGACTCATAGCAACCCTATGGACAACAGCTCTGAACCCTGCTCCATCCTGAGCCAAGCTTATTGTCTCTGACACACGTACACTGATTACCCCAGTCACTGAGTCAATCCATCTCATCGAGGGTCTTCCTCTCCTGTGCTGTCCCTCCACCCTCCCAAGCATGACATCCCTCTCCAAGGACTGGTTCCTCCCTGCAACATGACCAAAGTATGTCAGATGAAGCTTCAGAATCCTTGCCTCCAAGAAGCAGCTTGGTTTCACCCTCTGCAGGACAAACCTGTTTGTGGCAGTCAGTGGCATATTCAATACTCTTCTCCAGCACCACAGCTCAAAGGTATCAATTCTCCTTCCATCATCCTTAGTCATTGTCCAGTTTTTTGATGCATAGCACGTAATTGCAAAGACTATTGCCTGGATCGGGGGCATCTTAGTCTCCAGACTGACATTGTTGCTTTTTAGTCTTTTGTCAGGGACAATCCCTGGGTTTTGTTGACTATGCAAAGACATTTGACTGTGTGGATCCCAACAAACTGTGGCTAACTCTGAGAATGGGAATCCCAAAGCACTTGATTGTGCTTATGCAAAACCTGCAGAGATGTCCCTGACAGCAGACTTTCCCAATGCAATTCATCTTTTGATTTCCTGGCTGCTGGTATCAAGAGTGTTGATTATGGAGCCAAGCAAACTGAAGCTGTCAGCACTCTCAATCTCTTCACCATCTATTATCATGATGTTACCAGTCATCCCAGTAGTGAGAATCCTTCTTGATGTTGAGCTTCAATCTAAATTGAAGGCTGCAGTCCTTGATCTTCTGCAACAAGCACTTCAGGTTCTGCAAGCAGGGTTGTGTCATCTGCATAACACAGATTGTTGTTAAAACTTCCTTCAATCCTGATGCCACATGCCCCCTCATAGAGTCCAGCATCCCACAAGATCTGTTCTGCATATAGATTGAAAAAGTATGGAGATAGGACACATCCCCGGTGTACATCCTTCCCAATTTTGAACGATGCAGTGTTTTCTTGCTCTGTTCTGATGACTGCCTCCTGGTCCAAATATAGGTTTCACATACACACAATCCAGTCCTCTGGGATCCCCAGTCTTCTCAGTCAGTTTGTTGTGATCCACACAGCTAAATATCTTTACATAGTCAATGAAACACAGATAGATATTACTCTGGTGCTCTCTGCTATCGGCCAAGATCCATCTAACTTTGGCTATAATATCCTTAGTATGACAGCCTCTTCTAAACCCAGCCTGCACATTTGACAGATCTCTGTTGATGTGCTGTTCCAGTCTTTTTTTTTCTTTTCTAATTTTCAGCAGAATCTTGCTTGCACATGATATTAATGATATTGTTCAGCAGTTTCCGCACTCTGTCAGGTCATCTTTCTTTGAAATGTGAACAAATATGGATTTCTGCCAGTCAATTGTCTTCCAATATGGTTTTTACGGTCTGGAGGATGTTGAAATTGGGATATGTGATTTATGCATTAAAAAGTCTGAAGGTGAGAGGCTGTGGCTGCCCTGGCTCCCTGGCTGGCCCGGATGCAGGCCTGAGTCAGCTCTGCTGCAGCCCTTACGCATCTGGAGTTAAGCAGGCCAGGGATGTGAGGGTTTCCTCCACGTACGGCAAAGGGAACCTTCTTACCATCCATCTCTTCTCTGGCTCCAACCCTGGAAGAATCCAGTGACTATGGGAAGAAAGGTAGACCAGCAAAGAGACTGAGATTGTTGACAGCTTCAGTTTGCTTGGCTCCACAATCAATACTCTTGGTACCAGCAGCCAGGAGATTAAAAGATGAATTGCACACCACAACAAGATAAAGGTAAATAATCCAATAGAAAAATGGGCACAGGATATGAACAGACACTTCACCAAAGAAGACATTCAGATGGCCAACAAGCACATGAAGAAATGTTCAAAATCCCTAGCTCTGAGAGAGATGCAAATTAAAACCACTATGAGATATCATTTCACCCCAGACAGAATAGCAGAATTTAACAGAACAGCAAACATCAAATGCTGGCTAGGTTGTGGAGAAACTGGAACCCTATTCACTGTTGGTGGGAGTGTAAAATGGTGCAACCACTGTGGAAGGGGATATGGCATTTTCTCAAAAAGTTACAAATAGAGATACCATTTGACCCAGAAATTCCACTACTGGGAATATACACTAAAGACACCAGAACTACCACCCAAGCAGATATATTCAGACCCATGTTTATCGTGGCTTTGTTCACAATAGCAAGGAGTTGGAAACAACCTAAGTGCCCATCAACAAACAAATGGATAGAGAAGCTGTGGTATATTCACATAATGGAATATTACACTGCATTGAAAACAAGGAACTCATGCAATATTTATTCAAAATGGGTGACCTTGGAGGACATTATGCTGAGTGAAGTACCCCAGTTACAAAAGGACAAATACTGCATGGTGACACTGTTGTAAAACAGGACTGACCTTGGCGTTGGGGAGAGACTGAGAAAGATGGGTCCAATAATGTATACTTCATTGAAACAGATGAGGGAGAAAACTGTTTAAAAGGGATATGTGATTAGGTATTTTTGTCATGAGAGGAGTCTAGAGTGAAGGCTACATGGTGGAGTGGACCTGGGGGAGGGTTTATAAAACAATGGAAGAATTTTTCTTTTCCTTTTCCAAGAGGGTAGTCTACTAGGAGGGAGGGTTGGGAAGGGAGAAAAGTGCAACAATGAATGAATGGAAATTCAGTCTGTAAACTTTTACTGAAATTAATAATAAATTTAAATAAAACAAAAAATAATTATACACACACACATACACAAAGACGAATTGCATTGGGATAGTCTGCTGTCAGAGATCTCTCCAAAGTATTGAAGAGCAACGAAGTCAGTCTGGAGACTAAAGTGTGCCTGATCCAGGCCATGGCCTTTGCAATCACTTGTTATGCATCAGAAAATGAGACAATGACTAGGGATGATAGAAGGAGAATTGATGCCTTTGAGCTGTGGTGCTGGAGAAGAGTATTGAATATACCATTGACTGCTAAGAATACAAATAAGTTTGTCCTGGAGAGGATGAAACCAGGCTGCTCTTCAGAGGCAAGGATTCTGAAGTTCTGTCTGACATACGTTGGACATGTTGCAAGGCAGGATCAGTCCTTGGAGAGGGACATCATGCTTGGGAGGGTGGAGAGACAGTGCAGGAGGGAAAGACCCTCAATGAGATGGGTTGATTTCAGTGACTGGGATAATGGGGGTAGGTGTATAGACGCAATAAGGTTGGCACAGGACAGAGCAGGGTTTAGGGCTTTTGTACATAGCATCACTATGAGTCACAGATGACTCGACAGCAACAACACTCCTTGTTAACAATCTCAATCTCTTCACCATCTATCACGATGCTGCCAATTGGCCCAGTGGTGAGAATCTTCATTTTCTTGATATTTAATTTCAGTCCATATTGAAGGCTGCAGTCCTTGACCTTCTGTAGCAAGAACTTCAGGTCCTCCTCAGTTTCAGCGTGCAGGGTTGTGTCATCGGCAGAAAGCATATTGTTGATGAGTCTTCCTCCAATCCTGACGCCATGTTTCTCATAAAGCCGAGCTTCCCAGATAATCTGTTCTTCATATAGGTTGAAAACATATGGAGATAGGACACGCCTGTGGTGTACACCCTTCCCAATTTTGAATCATGCAGTATTTCCTTTCTCTGACAACTGCCTCCTGGTCCGAGTATTAGTTTCGTATAAGCATGATCAAGTGTTCTGGGATTCCCATTCTTCTCAGTGTTAGCCCAGTTTGTTGTGGTCCATACAGACAAAAGCCTTTGCATAGTCAACATAACACAGATGGACATTCCTCTGGTACTCTCTGCTTTCAACCAAGATCCATCTACCATTAGCTACAATATTCCTAGTACCATGGCCTCGTCTATACCCGGCCTGTACTTCAGGCAGTTCTCTGTTGATGTGCTGTTCCAGTCATTTTGGGATAATCTTCAGCAGAATCTTGCTTGCATGTGATGTTAATGATATTGTTCGGTAATTTCTGCACTCTGTCAGATCACCTTTCTTTGGAATGGGAGCGAATATAGATCTCTTCCAGTCAGTTGGCCACCAGACTTCTTGGCACAACTTGGTGAGCACATCGAGGGCAGCATCTGTTTGTTGCTGTTGATTCAAAACTGATGCTCCAGCAAGTTTTCAGAAGTTGTACATCTCGTGGAAGGAGACTGCCCATTTTTCTTCCAAGGAGCAGCTGGTAGAGTTGAACCACATACCTTTGGGTTTACAATACAACCCTTTATTCACTATGTTACCAGAGTCAATTCAAACAAAGTCATTGTCTTTGAATCAGAACCAAGTCATAGCTGACCCTTCAGTAGATTTTTGGGAGGCTGTAAATCACATGGGGAGAGATTACTCATATTCTCCACGGAGCCGCTGGTGGATTTGAACAGCCATAGAGACACTGGCTTTGAACTAATCTGTACAGAGTGACAATGCAATTTTAATGTAAACCAAATAGAATATTTTCATATATTTTTATTTTAAAATACTCAGAAACAGCATAATGAACTTCCTCAAATGTCTTAATTTCTTTTACAGTCAACATGTTACTCTTGAGATTTCCATGTATTAACATGAATATCTAGTTCCACTGCTGTGTAATAAACCACTATGTGAATAAAATTCCTTTTTTGCAGTGTTGACAAACTGTTAACGACACGTGTACCTTTTTGCTCTTATTCACAATCTGTAAGAAAACATCCCAGCCCATGTTCTTTTGTATTCGTGCGCAAGATTTGCTATATAGGAAAAAGTCAAACAGCAAACCGCTTTCTTGGAGTATATGTATATGTTCAATTTTGTTGATATTCATAAACTTTGGTTCCAAATCACTTGCACGGCAAACTGTGTTTCCACTACTACAAGTCTGTATTATTATTTTGAATTATAAGATATTAGGGAGAGATATCTAGGGAGCTCTGGTGGCCTACCGCCAAGAAGCTGCATTGCAATCCTAGAGGTACAAGGTTTGAATCCACCAGATGCTCTGCTGGAGAAGGAGGGGCAATCTCTTACTATACCAGTAAGAACTGATTTGACGGTACACACACACAAAATAATAAAATTCTTTTAAAAAAGTAATTTTTTTTAAAAAAAGATACTAGTATCTGTGAAACTAAAAAAAAAGAAGAAGATAGGTTTAGTGACCCACTTCCAAAAGGGATAGCTTTGGAAAGGTGTGGCGGGGGATAGGGGAGTTGTCTCAGGCACAGACCTTGATAACAAAGAAGTTTAGGGAAAATGATAGAGGTGTCTGGCTGGAAGTTTTTATCCAGGGTCTTCCTAGAGAGCTCCAAGCTCTTTCCTCTTCCAGCCTCGCTCCTGAAAACCCACTGGCACTGCCGTACTCAGTGCACCCCACGCAGCGTCAGCAGGCAGCCCCTCATGGCAGCCCCACCACCCGGCAGAGGGAGGTACAGCTTATCCTGCTGGTATGCAATCATTTTTCTCTCCATAAAGATAGGCTGTGGTGGTCTGCCAAAGGGGTCTCCAGTGACCTCCTTAAAGGACACACTCAGTGCGGATTTCAGACCTGGGACAATCCCTGAGCAGACATCTGGAGGGCAGATGACTCTGAGAAAAACTCAATCACGCACGCAAGCCAAGGATCATCCCTGAGCAGCTGCCATCGATGTCCGAGGACATCCAGGCTTCACTGCACCCCCTCCTGCCCCCTCTGGCTCTGCTCCTAACCATCTCCAGGGACGCTCCACCCCCTCTTTCCTTCCCACCGGGAGCCCACTGCAGAGTGAGAACAGTTTTCAGTGCTTCAGTGTGACTGTTCTCCTTCCTTGCTCTTGGCCTGCCAGACTCTGCTCTCCCTCTGGACACATCACCTCTGTCCTCCAGCAATCAGCCCTTCATCGGCCAGCCCAGCTGAAGGGCTTCCAAGCAGAAACAACGTGGGGCTCTGTGGTTAAGCCTTTGGGCAGAAGGCAGAGTGTGCATTTCCTGAGTCCCCCTAATGACTTCTCATGTGATGTTGGCTGGCTGGTGGTGCTTCATCCAGTCCAAGTTTCTGTACTAGGCAATTTAGGACATTTCTCAGTTGAAAAATGAGGAGTTGCACGGCCTGCCTTTTTTCCGTTTCCATAACTGAGGGATGGGTAACCAGCACATTAGTTAGTACTTCAGCCTCTCTTGTCCATGAAGTTCAGAGTGAAGTGTGTGTGGGAGGTTCCCATGGTCACCAAGGGGTTTGTGCTTGGAAGTCACGGCCCTCATCGATGCTCCCAACCCCCTCCATGGAGACTAACAGAGCTCCTGAAGACCCTCCTGTGGGGAGAAAACACGATGACGCAATGGCCATCTGCTGCCTCCCTGGACAACTCGGCATCTTTTCTCTGCAAACTTCCTTCTTCACTCAAGGGATGAGGCTGCTTCGTGCTGATTCTGGTTGTTTAAAAGACATATTCTCATAGAAAATACAAAGAAGGAGCTAGGACTCACTCATAATTTGAAACAATGAAAGAAATAACTGGAGCACTTTTTTATGTATGTCTCAAGATTGTATCACATAAAAAAATTTCCCATTTTGTTTCACATCTGAGACGCTGGGCTGTGTGAGGAGGAATGCGGCATCAGGGTTGGTGGAAGAATCATCAACAACCTGCGTTATGCAGATGACACAACCCTGCTCGCTGAAACTGAAGAGGACCTGAAGCGCTTGCTGCAGAGGGTCAAGGACTGCAGCCTTCAATAGGGGGTGAAGCTGAACATCAAGAAAACAAAGATTCTCACCACTGGGCCAATTGGCAGCATCAGTATGGATGGTGAAGAGATTGAGATAGTTAACAGTTTTAATTTGCTTGGTTCTACAGTCAACACTCTGGGTAACAGCAGCCAGGAAATCAGGAGAAGAATTGCATTGGCAAAGTCAGCTGTGAGGGACCTCTCAAGAGTACTGAAGAGCAACGACATCAGGCTGGAGAGTAAGGTGTGCCTGATCCAGGCTATAGTCTTTGCAATTACGTGCTATGCATCAAAGAGTTGGACAATGAATAGGGATGATAGAAAGAGAATTGATGCCTTGAGCTGTGGTGCTGGAGAAGAGTGTTGAATATCCCATGGACTGCTAGGAGAACAAACAGGTTTGTCCTGGAGAGTGTGAAGCCAAAATGCTCCTTAGAGTAAAGGATTCTGAAGCTTCATCTGATACATTTGGGCATGTTGCAAGGAGGGACTGATCCTTGGAGAGGGACAGCATGTTTGGGAGAGTGGAGGGACGGCGCAGGAGAGGAAGACCCTCAATGAAATGGATTGATTCTGTGAGTGGAGTGGTGGGAATGAGTGTGTTTGAGACAGGGAGGTTGGCACAGGCTAGAGCGGCATTTAGGGCTCTTGTACATACGGTCGCTATGAATCGCAGGAGACTCGATGTCGCATAACAACAACAGCATTCTTCATTCATACTGTATTTCATACTCTCATTCTCATGCATTGTGTTTCGTAAAATGAATCACCATTGGACCTTGCCCATCATGATGCCATCTTTTCACCCAGACCATTCCCATTTGCTTCCCCTCCCTCACCCTTCACACTGTGACTGTGCAGCCTGTGGTTTCACCCCTACCTGTCCTCATCTGTCCTCTCCGCTTCCCCCCTGAGTCCTTGTACACTTTTTACTAGTTATAACATCTATTTTTACAATAAGGTCTTACGCAGTATTTGTCTAGGAGACTGCATTAGTTCACCCAACATAACGCTCTCAAGCCTCTCTCAAGTATTTTTCAAAATCATTGCTCGTGAGTGCTGCATAGTATTCCATTGTGTGAATGTACCACAATTTCTCAGTCCATTCAGTTGTGGTTGGATATTTGGGCCGTTTCCATAGTCTTACAATGGTGAATAACACTGCTCTGAACATTGGTGTACAAATCTCCATTTGTGTCTCAGTCCTAATTTCCTTGGGCATATTCCTAGTAGTGGAATAGCTGGGTCATATGGAATTTTTGTGTTCAGCTTTCTGAGAAAACACCAAACTGCCTTCCAGATTGATTGCTCCATTTTACAATCCCACCAACAGTGTATGAGAGTTCCCACCTCTCCACATCCTCGTCAACATTTATTACTTGCTGCCGTACTAAACTTCGCCACAGCTACCGGGGTGAGATGGTATCTCATTGTGGCTTTGATTTGCATCTCTTATTGCCAGTGATTTTGAGCATTTTTTCATGTGTCTCTTGGCCATCTGAATGTCTTCCTCTGTGAAAATTCTTTCCATGTCTTTTGCCCATTTTGTAATTGGGTCATCAGTCTTTTTCTTGTGGAGGCCCAGGAATATTCTGTAAACTTTTGTTATATGAGACCCTTTGTCCGAAATGGTATTGCTAAGTATTTGTTCCTAGTCAGTAGGCTTTCTTTTCATACTGCTGGGAAAGGTTTTGATGAGCACAGAGATTTACATATAACATTTGGAGATGCTTTTTGTCACCACCATTTTATTATTATCATGTATATGTCATTAAACAATCTTCAGGAATTTTCTTTTTCACACTATTAAATAAGAATTGATGGTAGTGAGTTTGTTTTTAATAGTCTACTAAGTGTACAAGAACAGTATGAAAAAGTTTGAAACATTTTGAGAATTCTTAGAATGTGACATTGAGACACAAAGTGAACATTATGCTGTTGAAAGATGGGGCCAATACGTTTGCTACACATACTGCTGCACATACTTTCAACCTAGGAAAAATGCACTATCTGTGAAGAACAGTAAATCAAGACATCTGTAAAGCCATAATGCATATTCTCAAACAGATTTTATTTTTCCCTTCTCATTCCTAGAGATTGGCTTATTGGGTCAAAATTTACATCTATAATCATTTCTTGTGGAAAAGGAGTCATGATGCTTAGGAGAAGTGCTGGGTCAGGGAGCTGCCTCCAAGGGCGCAGGGAAGAACCTCCACACCTACCGTGATTTTCTCCGTATTCTTTTCTGGAGTCCGTGGAATCAACACACCGCCTCCTCTGTATCACGGCTCAGTTCTGGGCTTCTCTACCGGCCTTGGGTCCATTCTAATGTTAAACAGGTCCTCTGGTCTCTACTCTGTTGCTTCTGACACATTTCCATAGAGGTTAGGAGGATCTCCAAGAGCTCTTACGTGTTTCCATGGAAATGACTCGGAGGGTCTTAGGCAACTCTGATATATTCCATGCATACGGTGTGGGATTCCATGAGCTCTGACATGTCCACATGGATGTGGTGGGATCTCCATGGGTCTGATATATTCCATGCATACGGTGTGGGATTCCATGAGCTCTGACATGTCCACATGGATGTGGTGGGATCTCCATGGGCTCTGACATGTCCACATGGATGTGGTGGGATCTCCATGGGCTCTGACACGTCCCCAGGGCTGTGGTGGGATCTCCATGGGCTCTGACATGTCCCCAGGACTGTGGTGGGATCTCCATAGGCTCTGACATGTCCCCAGGGATGTGGTGGGATCTCCATGGGCTCTGACATTCCCCAGGGATGTGGTGGGATCTCCATGGGCTCTGACACGTCTCCAGGGCTGTGGTGGGATCTCCATGCGCTCTGACATGTCCCCAGGGCTGTGGTGGGATCTCCATGCACTCTGACATGTCCACATGGATGTGGTGGGATCTCCATGAGCTCTGACATGTCCCCAGGACTGTGGTGGGATCTCCATGGGCTCTGACATGTCCCCAGGACTGTGGTGGGATCTCCATGGGCTCTGACATGTCCC